>NC_092431.1:16979198-17333329 GCF_036169615.1 Heliangelus exortis
AAGCTTTTTCAATCACATTTTATTCTGATAGACATTTGTCTGTCAAAGAGAGTTAATGCTTTTTTATTTTAGCTTAAAAAAAAAAAAAAAAAAAGTGCTTCTGCACCCTACAAAGCATTCAGGCTTGACTTGGTGATGCACTGAAGATGGGAGCAGGTGCATGAGTTGGGCAGCACTGCTGGGAACACTGGACCAAAGCCTTTGTTAAGATCACCTAAAAAAACATCTATTATTAGTGGCACCATTCCCATGTCTGACTGCACTGAGATTGGCCCATTTTACTTGCAAGGTCACTAAAGCAAGGTCAGTAAGGACAGCAAATAGAGAAAACAGAGAAAAAATTATTGCAGAGCAGATCAGTTGGAGCAAGTAAATATGGAAGTAACTCTACCATCCATTTTGCATGTCACCTACCCTCTCAAAGTCAGCTATAATAGGTTTTGAGGCAAGTTTAGGGTTGGAATGATGTTTAGAAAAATAGAAAGTAATGTTTCCCAAATTCCTGGAAAAATATTATGTTCGAGTGTGTTCTACTTAGCTCTTGTTTTAAGATACTCCCAAACAAAATGGCAAAGGGATCAGAGAGGATGTGGTGTCTCCATCCCTGGAGATATCCAAGCTCAGAGTCATGGATCCATGACTCTGCTGGGAGCAGGTGTGTGGAGGAGATCACCTCCAGTGCCAGCCTCAGCACTTCTGTGACCCTGGGACTGCATCCTGTCCTGCTTTAAACAATATCTGGAGAACCTTGCTCCCTGAGACTCTGGGATGGTGCAGAATTGCACCCAGCTGGGAGGTTAATTCTGTTCCCTTGCTGTTGTGGGTTAACCCCAGTAGGAAGCTGAACCCCATGCAGCCCCTATGCTGCCCAGGCAGGACAGTGAGGAGAGTGGGAAGGGCAAAAGTGAGAAAACTGGGGGTTGAGATAAAGCAAAAACTGCATGTGAGGTGAGGCAAAGCAAGGAATTAATTCCCCACATCCCACCAACAAGCAGATGTTCAGCCATCCCCACAAAGAAAATTGGCTATATCCTAATCAAACCCAATATGCTAATCCTTTTTATTATCTTAGGGCATTACCCCTTCTCCTATCACTACATTCCCTTGGGAAAAAAGGCAGCTGTGTAGCTGTGCCTGTTCCCCAGTGGGGTTTTGGTCATGGTCTCCAACAGTTTCCAGGAAGAGCAGAGCCCTTGGGTTGTTCTCAGCTGGCAAGATGGTTGGGGCCAGTGTATTTTGGTGAGTAACTGAGTGTGTGCATCTTTGCTGTGTTGTGCAAATGGTCTTCCAGGCAAGAAAACAATCCTTGGAATATCTTATTTACTAGTAGAAAGGGAGCTATTAATATTAAAGTGGCTCTGAACTGCAGAGGCACAGTTTGTGCTCTTGTTCTTGGGTTGCTGGCTGCCTACAGAGGATAACTGGTTGAGTTAGCAGGCAAGGACTTGATAGGGAAGGCAGAAATGGTGAGGATGGAAGAAGATTCTTAACAGGGTGAGCAGTTAGCACTCAGGCTGGCCACTAGAAGGCAGGGATCTCCTATGGCCACTTGACATTCAGTTAGAAAAAATGGTATTTTATGTTTATTCGAACATTTTTGCTTCATTTAAAAAGCGATTCCAACAGGATAGTATAGTATTAATAAAAAATATAAAACAAACAAACAAACAAACAAACTACTTCTTTCAGTGCATCAGATAGATTCAGAGACTGTAGCTGTAAAAGTCTTTGCCAACAGAAACCCCGTGGCCGACTGGCGTCAGCCGTAACAGCTCCAGCAAGAGGAGCTCTCAGCTCCTGGCTCACTGCCATGGGTCTTTGCATTCCTATAAATCAGAAGCCAGTTATTTCAGACTCAAAGGGTATCAGAGGGAACTGAAATGGGGTTTAGGCTTCCCTGCACTGGTATCAGACTGGTTTGCTGCAGGTGTCCCAAAGCCACATCGCCCGCATCTTTCCGAAGCCGTTCTGCAGGGCAGAGATCTGCCTCACACACACACTTTTTTAACTTGTTCTGCTGACTAGAAGAAGTATTGTTTAAAAAAAATGAAAGAAAAGCAGAAGGCGCTCAATGTGGAGGACAGAAAGAAGGCAATGGGGGCAAACTCAGCCATGCATGGAAGGTTGAAGGCTCTTGGTTGGCTGAATGCAACCAGAACACTCCAAAGAGAGAAATCTCCAGCAATTAGCAGCCTCCTCCCGTGGTTACTGCCTAGTGCATCATGTCCTGAATGCATTAGATATTACAGGCACATTCATCACAGATGCATTTTAATGGAACCAAAGGTCAGGGGCAGGATTAATGCTGGGGAGAAGGAATGGCCTAAGTGTTTGTAGAAGAGGGGGAGCTATTTCCATTGTAGCTGAAGTTAAAAGGTTGCTTTGTATTTGTGTGTGCAGAGCTTTTCACTAATAGCTACTGAAAGGCAAAAAAAAGCAAGCAGAGTTCAGGATTGCTGGGCTTATGAACATGCAGATGATGGCAATTATATAGCTCAGTTTTAGAATCCTAGATATACTAGGTAAGCATTAAAAGATGGTGTAAAACTAACAAAACCTTAAGGTGCTAAAAGGTACCATGTATCCCTGTTGTGAGTATGCTATGATACTTAGTCACAAAAAAGAGGGGACTTCAGCATGCAACAGGACATTTATCCTAAGCTATTTAATTTTGCTTTGCCAATTTCATTTAGATTTTTAATGTACTTTTCTGACAATGCTGAGAAAATAGTCCATAGAGGAGTCAGCAAGAGAATCCCTTGCAACTGGTACTTTATGGGATGTCAGAGAAATAAATGGGGCAAACACTTCAGAGATCACCAGGGTCTCCAGTTGAGTCACTTTACAAACTGCAAGTAAGTCCTATGGGAACCAGTAAGTGCCATTAGAGGCTGTTCTGCTCATTTCTAACTTGGTCTGCACACAAAAGCAGCTCAGAAAAAAAATATCCATATTTATGAAATCTGAATTCATTTCAGAATATTTCAATAACAATAATAGCTTGATTAAGATCTAAGTGGAAATATGAAGCTCTAAAGGATTTATTTTAATAGTACATAATTTTCCCTTTTGAAGCTTTGCCTAGAAAGGGGTTAATCCTCATGGACTAAGGAACACAATACACATAGGGAAAACCTTCTGAATGGTTATTAATTTCTGTAATGTTAAGGACAGACAAGCAATGGTACAGGCCCCACTTACACAATTAAGATGTCAAAATCAAGCTCTCCTGAACCCAGGTATTGCCAACACTTAGATTTCTCATACAGTTGCTGTTCAGCCCCCTTCCAGGTGAGATTTGTGATAACAGTATTAGTTTTATGGGTAAACCCTATTTTTTTTTTACACCAAAGTCTGCCTCTAAGTACAAAAGTGATGTTCAAAAAGATCAATAGCTAAAAGATATTTAGTCTTCACAATGTAGCTGGTGACCTACTTATTACCCACCATTTGAAGCCTTCACAGAATCTTTAATTTCTGCATGTGAAGCCAAGCTGTAGGAAAGGTAATGCTGAGCTCATGCCACTGCAGAAGGCACTGTCATGCACACTAAAGGACTAAATTAGGGATGCTCACAACAACCTCACATTTCAGCACTTCCTATTTCATCTGATGATCTGATTTCTGAATGTTGTTTCCTGGTGGGTTTTTTGTGGGGTGTTTTTGGGCTTTTCTGTGGGTTTTTTTGTTTTTTTTTTTTATGCCTGAAGACCTAGTAATAAGCCACTATCAAGAACATGGATGAATTTTGATGTGCACTACTAGTTGAGCAAGTATAATTAATAAGAGGAAAAGAAATACAATTGGGATTATATATTCTTTATATATTTATCTTGTATCAAAGTGATGAAGCAGAAGAAATAGCTGAGAATAACCAGCCCAAACCTCTCTCTCCATGTCCCTCAAAATGGGTGTTACCACAGCTCTGAGCTGACTGAATGCTGTCAAGGTCTGGCCTGGGAGTACAACTTCCCCAAATGCTGAGCTGAACCCACATTTCATAGCCCCTAAAAAGGAGGATTTGTTCTCCCTTCCATCTGCAGCCCTTCTCCTCCATCCTCCTCCTTGCACAGTGCTATTTCTGTCCCTGTGTGGGCTGTCCCACTTGCTGCATCTTCCCTTGAACCAAATCAGCTTCAAATCAGCTTGTTCAGTCCTGGGCTTCTTGTTGAGAAAGTAGAAAATTCAGGCAGGGAATGCAAGTGGTGGTGTTGGCCCAAACTGGTTGGCAGAGGAGCATCACCAGGAGTGAAATGAAAGGGAGAGGCAGCAGAAGAGCTTCCTCTCTCTGAGCCATATGAGGAGAGGCTGAGGGAGCTGGGGGTGTTGAGGCTGGAGAAGAGGAGGCTCAGGGGAGACCTCATCACTCTCTACAACTCCC
Organism: Heliangelus exortis; assembly: GCF_036169615.1. Taxonomy (NCBI): domain Eukaryota; kingdom Metazoa; phylum Chordata; class Aves; order Apodiformes; family Trochilidae; genus Heliangelus; species Heliangelus exortis. The sequence goes on from NC_092431.1 coordinate 16,983,580, forward strand.
TGAAAGGAGGTTGGAGCCAGGGGGGGGTTGGGCTCTTTTCCCAGGCAGCTCTCAGCAAGACAAGAGGGCACAAGAGGTCTCAAGTTGTGCCAGGGGAGGTTTAGGTTGGACATTAGAAAGAATTTCTTTATGGAGAGGGTGATCAGACATTGGAATGGGCTGCCCAGGGAAGGGGTGGATTCTCCATCCCTGGAGATATTTCAAAAGAGCCTGGATGTGGCACTCAGTGCCATGGGCTGGGAACTGCAGCGGGAGTGGATCAAGGGTTGGACTTGATGATCTCTGAGGTCCCTTCCAACCCAGCCAGTCCTATGATTCTATGATATATATTTATATATATAAAGTGCCTATCACCATATTGAAAAACATTCTTTGGAAGCACTCTGACAGCAGAGGTAGGAACAGGAGTCAGCCTGTTAGTACAGGCTGAACTGACCAGTTCATCCTTGCTGTTAACCTGGGGGCTCTGCTTCTGCTGTTTTACTGGGGGTGCAAGGGGCAGAGTTTTAAGCTGAGCTTAACCCAGGTGTCCCTGCCCATGCAGGTGGGTTGAAACAAGATGATATTTAAGGTTCCTCCCACCTGAATCAGTTCTATAAGTCCATGACTGAGCCAGAAGGTGCCTCAGCCACACCAGAGCACAAGGGAGTGAGGGGCAGCAGAAACTTTTCTGCCTCCCAGGCACTCTCTCTGCTTGAGTTTCAGTGGCTTCCCATGCACAGAGGAAGAACTGCAGCTTTCCCAGGTAGGTCACAAGACATTTTTCCAGTGGCAATCCAAATGCAGGGTTGCTCCCTGTTTGTCCTACACTGTCTTGCCCAGACAGCATCATTTTGTTCAGCTCCCTACAGCAGGATGCTAAGCTCTGTGTGGCCCTAAGGGGTTCTGCTTGACAAGGTCTGAGCTAAAGTGATGACATTGTAGTGAGGTCACAAACTCAGTCAACCCTCCCCATGACATCCATGTATGACATCACAAAGTATTTTCTTCTGAAATATCAAGTTGCAGCTCCTGGTTTCTTGGAGATCCCCATGTCCCCAAATCACAGGGCAGAAGAGGTCTTTCATTTCTGTCACACAGGTGTTTAAACACCCAGGCTCTGGTGGTTGCCTTGCAATTAGACCAGGGCATGGTGGAAAGCTGTGTTGGATTCTGTTTTGGCTTTCCCCCTGGTGGGCAATGCTGGGCAAATTATTTCCCCTCCCCTTGCCTCATGTGCCTGCCTGCTTCAGAAAATCACTGCTCCTTCATAGCTCTGATGGGAGTTTAGGTTTCTATACATTAACGTCTCTGGATTTCAGGCAATGGCACGTGTGGACACATGATATCTCATCACTGGTGTCACATAAGCTCAGATTCCCAGGGATTTATCTCTTGGCCATCTCAGAAGGAAATGATCTAATTACAGACTAATATAGTAGGATCATTATGATGTTAGCTGCCCCAGCCTTCTCATTGTAAGACCCCTTTTTGCACTGCCTGTAATTTTGCAGTTTTAACTCTTTGACCTGATGTCTTTCATCCCACGATGCTTCTTCAGTCCTTTTTTAAATTAAATTTTTCTGCCAAAACCCATCCTGATTTCCAAGAATGCAGCCGAGGAGAGAAATGCTCTTTTCCTGATGCTAAATATTCCCCATGAAAACTCCAGCCTACAAGCTTCGAGCAGGGATAAGAAATTCATGGGGGAGCTAAGGGATTGTCCTTTGAAAATCAAATGAAATTTAGTGATGCAGCAAATGTCAGGGAAAAATGGAGTTTACACATGTTCAATAGACACTTGCCAGAACTTCATAATGTAACTCTTCAGAGATGCTCTCTGCAAAAGGCACCCTAGATTTCATCAGGCTTTTCTGTGGCAGGAAGGTTTATAACCTAATACCACTAATAATTGCTCCTTCAGATCAAGTTGCAGGTCTGTGGAGCAGAACTGAAGTTTCCAGCCTGCTGACAGATCCTGTTATTGTTGGTACAATTAGACAGCTAAATTTTCCTTGTTTGTGTATTTCATAAGCTTAATGAATTTGGCAAAAAAACCCTCTCCTTTTCAAACCAAACCAAAACACCCCAGTATAAAAACCATGCAAAGTGAATATTGCTCTCCCCATTATACAGATTTGCATGTGGGATACATGAAGTTTAAAGCCCAATGCACTCATTGGCTTTTGGGCATCCAGCCAGGAAGTAAAATATGATTTACTATTTTTTATGGTTCTTCTGAGCACATGAGCATGTGCCTTGACACAGCTATTGCTATCTCTTCTCAGACTCCTGCAGATCTGCTTAAAATCAAAGTCAGGCACTTGAAGAATAAGGAATATAAAGATATAATATAGACATATAAAGATGAAGCAACCTGTGAAAAACCCAGGGAAAAGCTGATCTCACACAGCCCATGTCTGAGCTCAGGTTACATGGTGCAATACACAGAAGATGAGAAAGGGACTTGCTGGCTGAGGACTGACAATAATATCTTTCTAATGTACTATTTCTATAACATCACCTATTAAGATTAAGCTTTATATGACATAAATAAGTATATTCATTTCCCAAAATGTATCTGGTCAAACCTATTTCAACATCAGTTTTGTCCTTCTGTCCATTTTCTGTCTTGTTTGTTTATACAAAAAAGTATGCAATTATTAGCACATTTACCTTGAAAAAGTTTCCTGTTTGCACAACAGTTATGGTAAATATTTGCATAGCAAAGATGTTACAGAGATAACAATGATTTCATTACAAGATTAAACCTTCCATTGTGATGTATTATATAACAACTATTACCTTTCATTTCAGGAAAACTCAAGTCCAGCCACAGTAGTCTCTCTAACACTCAACTCAGAAAAAGCTGATGACAACTAGGTGCAATAATCACAAAATATTAAAAAGAAGCAGGGGAAATAAAAATGCATATTTTACTTAAAACTGTTGACCCACTCTAACAGAACCACTTGTAATGAAGATAAACACAACATCCTCTTATAGCACTGCTGTGCTTACAGCTCTTTAAAATAGCACATGGGGGTTTATCCTTTTATCAAGTGTGCTGAGACCCTTTTCTCCTCATGAAAAATTGTATGTGTTGTAGCTGGGAAGGAAACCAGGGCTGAGCTGAGTAACTCTGGCTGCCTTAGCTCAGAATTTCCTTGTATTTATGGATTTATATTAAATCCCTAAGGTTATTTTAAAATTGTTTTCAGCGTTATTTTATCATTAATCTTATTATAATCCCCAAAAATCTGGCTGCAAATGATTGCTTTGAGGACTGGCAAGCACGTTTGTACAGCTTGAAACAATTTATAGAAAACATGTTGCTTACATAAGAGAACACGTTGTCTTTAAATGCTGTTGGTAGGAAATGTTCATTTCTTGAAATTCCATTCTATTTATGGACTCTGAATACAGGAGAAATACAATTTAAAGTGCACCTACAGGTTGTGTACCTCGGATTTTAACCTCAAGAGAAGGGATCTTGTCCAGCCACGACTTAGCAGTGTGATCCTCAGGGGTGGCACACAGCAGCACACTAAATTATTATTTTTTTTTTTTTCAAAATACTTGATCTTTCCTCCAAAGGGGAAACCTGTAACCCCTCATGTTGTAAACAAATGAATGCTGGTTCAATAACGAGAAGGATTTTTTAGCCAAATTTCTTTCTCTGGGCATTACAGGTACAATAAATAAAGATTTATGGTCATGCATCTCCTTGCTTTTCCCCCATGTATTTGACAGCTCTATAATACTTCAGTCATTTGTACATTTACAAAGCTCCCTCAGATCAAGTATAATTATCCTCACTATTCTATGGCTGCTGAAAATGAGGTACAGGCAGAGTTACATAGAGAAAAAATATGACCCCCCCCCAGACAGGTGAGTTCCAATGAATTCTTTCCTCTTTCCCATGTGTGATGTCACCTCTGAGGACCAGACCTGACACCCATTGGCATGAGTCCCACACTCACCCCTGATCCTCCCGCCTCCAGAGGTTTCCATCTCCTCTCTCCTGGGCTCACTGTGGGTGTCCTGCCAGGGGGATCTGGGAGGATGGTCCAGGATTTTCCTCCATCATCAGTGCAAGCAGCAAAACTGCTCAGTTCTAGATTAAAAAAAAATCTCTTCTTTCCAGAAAACAGCTTATTTCAGATGCCATTTTGGACTGATACTTGAGTCTTAATAATTTATATTGTCCTTTATGAAGGCTTTGAGATATTCATGTGACTTTTCTGCAGTTGGAAATCCTGATACTTCTGCTGTCTATGTAAGCAGGAAATACAGAGCTTTTTCCCTTCTTTCTGGTTTCCCTCTTTCTGGACCCCTCTGGTCTTACACTGTGAAAGTACCTTGCCATGTGCTTTTCCTAAGAACACAAAAGCCCAGAGCTTTTAATCACAAATGATTTCTTACACTTTCATTAACTTGGGAAGGGGAAGAAAGAAAAGGAAACTCTGGAATCATCAATGTGCACAGATACTGTAAAATCCCAAAGCTTGTAACAAAAAAGTTCAGCCCTCACTCAGAGCACCTTCCAGAGGAACAACAGAAACCTCTTGACTTTCAATCATGCAATTCTGCTTTAGGTCAAGGTTTTAAAAAATGTAATCTCAATCTCTGTAAATCTATCTACCTGATTAGATAGGAAATTCTGCCTGCATATCTATCTGCACTTGAATTTCATACAGGAACAAATGGAAATCCTTTCTCTAGACCAAAGAGCTGGAGGATGTGGTTTGCTCAGGAACTCAGCTAGAATCCCACATTTCCAACTTGCTTTCCCATGTGGTCACTTGTTCCAGGTTTGCAAAGCTAGATCCAAAAGCCCAGCAGTCAAACCTGACTCTCTGATAGTAACTCGTAAAATCCAGTTTTGAATGAGGAGAGTGACCTGCTTAGGCATTCAGAGTGGCTTCCTTTTAAAATTAAATATAGCTGGTTTTGGGCTTTGGAAACATGCTAGATAGAAAGATTCCCTCGATCACAAGCACACACAACTTAAAATCAGAATCAGCCTTCAAAGATCCTGCCTTTACACCCACACCACTGTCTTCTTTTTACCGCAATTCTGTTCTAAAGAACTGATTTCCAGCTAAGCATTAAATAAGCAATTTACACATTCTCCTTTATTGTTTATGGGGCAGTTGGCATAATGCTCAGAGCACAACTACCAGCTTAACCAAATCCACCACCATTCTGGTCAGGTCACTCCACTTTGCTTTCCCAGGGAAATGAGGTGTGCATAATGATGCCTCTCCTGTTTCACTGTGCTGGCAAGGTTAGTCAGGTAACTTTTACCATGTTGTACTTAAGGTCTAATTCAGCATCTCCTCTAAACTAACTTCTTGCTTAGATTGAGCTCAGAGAATTTAGCAATGTTTTGGCAGTGCTCTGGCTCCAGAAAGCTGAGATTTTGCACAGAAACTGCACAATCACTGCTAAAAATTCTGCAGCTTGATGGGCACGTTTGCTCATGTGAGCCTGGTAAGGCACAAGAGCCTAAATGTTTGTTGGCCTGGGTGTCTTAAGAAGAAAGTCAGCAGTTCATAGAATCATAGAATTGGCTGGGTTGGAAGGGACCTCAGAGATCATCAAGTCCAACCCTTGATCCACTCCTGCTGCAGTTCCCAGCCCATGGCACTGAGTGCCACATCCAGGCTCTTTTGAAATATCTCCAGGGATGGAGAATCCACCCCTTCCCTGGGCAGCCCATTCCAATGTCTGATCACCCTCTCTGTAAAGAATTTCTTCCTAATCTCCAACTTAAACCTCCCCTGGCAGATACCCCCTTGCCATAAGGGGGGTATGCCTTAAGCCCATACCCCCTTGTCTTACTGGGAGGTCCTTGGGAAAAGAGCCCAACCCCCCCTGGCTCCAACCTCCTTTCAGGGAGCTGGAGAGAGTGATGAGGTCTCCCCTGAGCCTCCTCTTCTCCAGCCTCAACACCCCCAGCTCCCTCAGCCCTTCCTCACAGGACTTGTGCTGGATCCCTTCACAGCCTCCTTGCTCTTCTCTGGACCTGCTCCAGCACCTCAATCTCCTTCCTGAGCTGAGGGGCCCAGAACTGGACACAGGACTCAAGCTGTGGCCTCCCCAGGGCTGAGCACAGGGGCAGAATCACTTCCTTGTTGTATTTGTACTCTGCCAAAGTTTCCTTTCCTCCTGCCCTGAGCTGGTGACAAGGGAGCCATAAGGTCCTGGCCACCTCCTGTCCCTGCACTCTGAGATGATGCTGAGCTAAAGGCAATGGGTGCCAGAGTTTAGCACATAGATAGATCCACACAGGTAACACATGGCTGAAAAACAACATGAGGTTTTATTTCTGGCCCTCTTCCCCCCCCTAACCTCTTCTACTGGACTCCTTGCTAAGAAGAACTCAACTATCAGGGAAACCTGAGAAAATTTTCAGCCATTTCTTATTTTAAGTTGCTGATCAAAAGACAGAAAGAGACAGATTATGCTGACAAGATCATCAAACAGTGAATGGTTACTGTCACTCTCAGGAGATGATGTTTATCTTGAGATAATCCAAGACCATTTTCTTCCATATTTATAGATCCAACATTTACAGATCAGTGTTTTCACAAGCTATAAGCTGTCCAGATCTATTGCCTGCTTTTAATATAGACACAACTTAGCCTGCAGCACATTTTTGTCTGGAAAAACATATACTGGTTGCACAAAACCAACTGATCCCAATTACTACCAGGTAAGTAGAGAGTTTACTTTCTAATCAGCTTGTTAGGTCAGCACTCTTCACTGACATATAATTACATGGATAAGGGCACTAAAAATAGCTCACCTAGATTCTTCTTTAAGGTCATGCCTAGAAACTTAGGGTAGCTGTTTCAGTTTGTAGGAGCTATGTAGATCTTCCCAGGAAGCCACCAGCCCTCTCCTTCCTTCCACTGGTTGTGGAAGAAGCCTGGGAAATCTGACCTCTGCCAGTGGTCTGAATTAGGTTTTATAGTTACAGTAACTTAAAATTCCTGTACAAAGCCTATTGGTAAAATTCTGGAAATAAAAACAAACTGAGCTAATAAGGTCCCGTTGACCAAAAATTATTTTAATCTGCATTAAGCACTCACCCATGTTATTTTAGAAAGGGTTTTTAAGTATGTTTGCTTTAGAAATTTACCTTATTTTCCTAAGACATTATGGTTTTCCTGTTTATTTTTAGTTCTTCCTGACTTCAGTATCTATAATCAGGGGTGTACACTTATCATGGGCAACTTTCCCAAAGTTAACACTTCACTGAAGTTAACACTGGAAGGTGATTGGGAATTCTGCTCCAGTAGCTCCATCCATTTATCCACCTATCCCTCTTTCTTCTCAAGAGTTTGTTCTTCCCTTCTTTCCCCATCTGATCTGTGCCACATCCTCTTTCTCCTTTCCCTGAGAGCCCCACAATGGATTTGCAATATAAATGTCAATTGCTGTTAGCTTTGTTCCTCTCATGGTTACAACTATTTTGCTTAGATTTTATACTTTTTTTTTTTCTTCATTTTATGCAAATATATTTTATGCATCATAATGAGATGCTAATTCTCACCTATTCCCACGATAGTCCAATGAAAGGAAACACCAAGTCCAGAAAGATTTCATGCCCAGCACACAGTTTCTAAAAGCTCTTGCAGATGCTCTGATGGGAGCAAGGGTGCAGGTACAGAAGTTTGCTACACTGAAGGGAGGACCAGTCCTCCCAGTAGATCCCAGGAGGGGACTGAGCACCAAAACAAAATTCCTGGCTTTCCTGGGCAGACTGGGGTAATCCAACTACAACCAAGCAGTCCAAGCATTTCTACTACCTAGAAATCTGATATGGAGGCAGACTCAAGAGTCCAAGGAAAGGAAGCAACTTAAATAGACTGAAATGCTCAAGTATTTTCTGGTGAATAACAAATACAGCCTGGAGGACACTGTCCATACTGGCAGCTCTGCTTGGGCTTGGTTACCATATAAAGAACCCCCCAGGGCTCTGTATAGTTTCAGGAATTCACATGCAATACAAACGTGCAGTCCCCTTCCCTGAAGCCACGTCACCAGGCATTAGAGATGAGCAGCCCAAAAATAATATTTTGGGAAAGAGCACTGCCAATCCACCCTTCATGTGAGCAGTTTTCTCACTGGCTTGCCTTGAGGTATTAAAAGTTACAATGCAAAAACCCTCCAGGCAATCTTTCCTGCCTGGTACTGTAAGCTTGTACTTTTACTAACTTTAAGTCAGTTGTGGTGGCCTCTAGCACTACCAGGCAGAGTTTTGATTTCTACAAGTGCATTTACCCATCTTATTCCTGGGCTATTGCTTTTTCTAAACTGGCAGTTTTCTTCTTGCACCCATTTGGAACAGGTTATTCTATTCCTCAAAATGTAAATGTTTGGCAAAAAATATTTCCCTTTGTGTCAATAATTTCTAACTGTGTGCCTTCCTCTTTTGTTTGTTGTTTCCATGAGGCATGAGCCAGAGAAAAAAAATGCTCCTCCCTGCTTGCAGAAAAACCTCCCAACAAAACAAAGCCCAAAGCCACCATTTAGACCATGAGTCCATTTTTCACTCATCTGATGCTAAGAATGAAAAAAATGCCTCCTTGAGCATTTGGTAGCAGACATCACCTCATGCTCCTCCCTGCTTCAGAGGCAAATCCTGCAGGAGGTGTCGGGACCCTCCTGGAGCTGCTGCTGCAAACTGGTGGAGGAAAGCTGGGAGGCACTACCTGAGGCCACATTCTTTGCAAAGGAGGAGTAAACTCATCAGCATCCTTATGTTTTTTACTGTGCACGCCGTGAGAAACACATTAAATGTCAGACCTGGCTGGAGAGGTGGAAGTGCCTCCTGGAAGTACTTTGGAAGTACCAAAGATCAAGGCTGTGGCTTCAGGCAGATGCACTGGAAGAGTTCTGTGGAGGAAGGAGCATGTGTTATGCATGAGCTAAAAGAATCCTCACCTCCTGTGGAAGTGGCAAGTGGGAAGAGGACTGCTGGGACACCAAGCAAGAAAACAGTAATATTAGAGAGGAAAGTTTTCATCTTTAAACAGCATAATTCCCTAACTTTGAAAGCATCCAGAAAAACCTTCATCCACTACTCTTTGGAACAGAAAGATCCAAACAACCCAGGCTGTCAAGCTTTCCCAGAGCACGTCTGCCTGCCTGCAGGCAGCCTTTAAATGCTATTTGAGTACCACAAACTCATATTCTTTCAAATAACACCACTGGTGGTACAAGTCTGGTATGTCCTATGTTTAAAAAACCCAGCAAGCCAAAATACAAGAAGAGGGGGAGGGAGAAAGAACCTTACTACACCTGAATAGATCAAAACCATTTTCTATACCTATAGGGGTTAGAGAAAAAAATACAACAAAACATAACTTTCACCAAGCTATAACTGAGGAATGATTTATGGGCTATTTGTGAAGAAGTTCTAAGCGTGATAAAAGTTTTATCTTGATAAATCAGCTCAAATTCCACTAATGCCACTAATAAATCAAGAGCAGGTCAGCTTCATTCTTAATGTTATTATTATGGTGCCTTCTATCTGCTAATGCAAGTTTTAACATCTTCACACATTGCTGCAAGACAAAGCTACATACATCTCCTTAGTGAATGAATAAGCTAACAGGACTTTACATCCTTCATTTAACAGGCAGGATATCTCCCCATTCTCCCTTGTACTCTTTTAGTATTTTGAAGGGTATTTCTCTAATACATAGAAGGGCAAATATATAACAGAACACTGAAATTGAGCTAAATTAGTATGCCAAGTCTTCCTAGAAAGAGAAGGCCACCCTGTCCCCTTCTGCAATCCCTTCTTCTCCTCCCATTCCCTCTATTCCCCAGCTGCACAGGTCACCCCCTCCTTTGTGCTGACACCAGCACTTGTCTGACTGGGAAGTAATTTGATGTAAGTCACTATCCCAGCAGAACTAAAAAAAAAACAAAAAACAAAAAAAACCCAACCAGAAAAAAACAAACAAAAAACCCCAATACCCCACCTCACACTGTTTTGAAAGCAAGCCAGAATATCTGTGGGAACGTTCAGCAGAATAGAAAACCTTTAACTGCTTTAAATTGATTTAAATGCACTGACAGAAAGCGAAGCCAGCTGAAGGTAAGAGAAGAGGATATGATGATATCATAGAACTGTTTGGGTTGGAAAAGACCTTTCTGATAATCAAGTTCAATCGTTGACCCAGCTCTGCCAAATCCAAGTATCTCTCCCTTCTGATAGATGCCAATTGCTTATTTGGCTCATCCACCCATGAAGCTTTATCTTAAGAATCTAGGACACATTTGTGACCTTGGGAACCATTAAAACGATCAATTAGTCTGATTTTTAATTTGACTTAGTCTCACTAGTTCCTACACACAAGTAATTTCACACATCTTTCTTGTGCTGGTCAATGCTCATCTGCAGAAATTATTGGGCACTGTATTATGTTTAGTATCTGATACACATCTTAAAAACATTAAACTTCTGTTTGCAATATGAAGCAATTTTAAGGTGACACAAGAATTAACTTTTTTTCAGAATGTGTTGATGAGCTTACATCTCCTCAAATGAATGGAGATGGTCAGTGGTTTATGGTCAGTGCACAAACCCCACTCTGTACAGCTTATTTCTAAGAGTACAGATAAAGACTGAGAAGAAACAGTTTCTACAGGCTCTTAGGGAAGGTTTGGAAGGGAAGGCAGACTGAGGAACATACCAAAGGATATACTGTGGAATGTAGAAATCTTTACACAAGTACTGGCATGCTAGTTTGTGTGGGGTTTTTGCTGTTTAAAAAAGCCCGACACTGTAGTTTCAAGATATAACCCCAAATTACCATTTAGTACTAATTTTGTCAATAACACACTTTCAGGCAAAAAAAAAAATTGAGATCTAAAAACTCTGCATGGAGCTGTAGTGGCCAGACACTGCTGTACACCTGGTCTCTGCAGAGTTTACACAGAGCTCATGAGGCACTCTCCCAAAAATCCAACAACTTTCTACCTAAACTGCATATTTCAGCCCCAAATTTAAGAGAGCATTCACCAACTTCCTATCTCTGTGTTCATCAAATACTAAGCAGACTCAGGAATGAGAATGATGTAGCACAAAGCTTTATTCCCATGTGTTTAATCTTCCCAAATGGTTGAAGCATGACCAAGGTTTGCAGGTGTTTATAGGCTTAGGTTCTCACTTGGCACTCACCACGGCAGCCTCCCAGCACCTTGCAAGAGCTAAAAACAACCCCATCAATCATCTCTCCTTCCTTCCTTCCAGTAGGTAGGCGTAAATTACCTGGCTGGGGTGACTGGGCTGGAAGGGAGGGGAAGAGAAGCAGGGCAGCTGAGGAAAGCTCACTGGAGGAGCTGAGTGCTCCCTGCCAAACCTTGGGAGGTTGTGGTCATCAACAACTCAACAATGCACAACACCAAAGCCAAGGCCCAACTCACACAGAGAAATTCTAGCTCCTGTATGCAAATCTTCTGCTTTTACTGCACTCTGGCCCCAGGAAAAGGCACCTGATGGAGAAAGCCACACACGTACAAGGGCAACCATCTCCCAGAGCAAACCCCACAGAGGGTTTGGGGCAGTGGGGCCACCACCTGAAGCATCCTAAAGAGGACCTTGCCAACATATGGGACATCAGCCCGATGATCTTACAGTGACCTGCACTGCTCAGCAGGCAATCTACAGCAGGTTTGGACCAGATGGGACTTTTCAGGGTGTGATCTTGATTCTTCCTAATGGAAATAATCACTCCTGGCTGTGTCAAGCGCATGGATCAGTGTGGAGGAGAGGATGAGATGCAAACTCCTAATCAGCAGCAGATGGAAACATTTATTATTGTGGCTCTTTTCCACTTGCAGAGCAGAGGGGGTACAAAGGGTCTGAATGCCAGACTCACAAAATCCCTCTCTGGTGGGGGATGTTACAGAGCAGGCAAGTTATCTCAAGCACACTCTTCTAGCAAAACACTGGGCTCGGCTTTTGTCCACAAATCAGGAGTTCCCAGTTAAACAGCAGTATTACTGAGATAGTTTTCCTTGGGAAGACATGAAGGAAAAAAAGGATACTTGCCTTTTATTTCTGCTTTATTTCCTTCCTATTATTGCTCATAAAATTTTACTCCGTGTTTTGTAACCCTAAAGCCCTGTAGAGCTTTGCCTTGTAGCTATATATATGTGAGCTGGGCATTTTAGTAATTATCTCTGGCAGCCTTCCTCCCTCATTTACTGCTCCTCCCCAGAAGAGATTCAAAACAGGAAAGATCTTATTTTATATCTTAACATAGGATAAAATGCTCACCAACTGCTTTCAGTAGAGAACAAAGATAAAAAAGCAAGATTGCTTTCATACAAGCTACACATTCTTCAGTGGCTGTGAAAATCACTTAACACTTCTTTACTCAATTATAAAGAGTGTTAATCTCTTTCACCCTTGCAAAGATTTCTGTTATTACTGAATGGAAGCTATCAGTAAAAACAATGCAATGGGAAAATACCAGGCTCAGTAGGAGTTGGTGAGCACCAGACATAACTGTGGGAGTGACTCCCACAGTGTGTTCTGGCTAAGATATGCCAGTTATGTGTTCTTATTTTATCTTCATTGTCAACTGGGGTTTTGACAAGCACCCTCCCTCCCATACAAAGTTACTGAACTAATGAAGCAAACTTATTTTGCAGCCAAAACAAGAAAATTAAGATTGGCAAGGGAGGCATTTCTTACTGGCATTTCTTACTGTTCTTTTGAGCTATCCAGTAAAGGTTAATCTTACTTGGAATCTTCAGTGCTAATCCTGGGAAATGGGGAGTGCTTTATGGACATAAAGAGCCTCTCTCACAGGTGCCTCCCCACTTCAGGGCAAGGTGATGCTCTGGAGAAGGAAGAAAATCTCAGCAGTTGAACTGGAAGCCCAGCACACCCACCTGGCCCCCACTTTCTTTTGGCCATTCCTCCACTCACCCCCTTCCTTGTCCCTCACATAGCAGCAGTGTTGGCTCCATCAGCCACCTCACACCAGCTGAAGGAATAAATCCTGATTTTCTTTACAGCTGCAGTTTAAAAATCCAGCAGTGTTCCTGACTCATCAGAAACTGGAATTGCTGTAAGCATTCAAAGTGAACAGAATCACACCTGAGACCCATCCAGCCTCACTTTTCCACTTGCTCCAGGAGAAATGGATGGAAATGAACAAGTTTAGCTCCCTAACATCTGCTCAGCAAATGCTCACATAAATCAGGATGCAGAATATAGTATATTTGCCACACCCTGAATAGCAAGAGTCATGCAAGATGAAGAGCAGAGTGAAATCCTGGACTTGCTGAAGTCCATGGCAAGACTCCCATTAATTTCAGCCAGGCCAATATTCTAATGCAGATTGTTACCAGATGGTGGATTCTAGGACTAAATGACCACTGCAATTAAAAGCAAAAAATAATTAACTGATGTGATAGCTGCATTAATTAACTGCAGTCATAAACCAGACCACAAAATTCATGTATCTCCCAGCAACAGCTATGACTGCCCTCTTTTAAAAAGTCCCCATTTTCAGTCAGAAATACCTGAAATTCTTCTAATAAACATTCTGCCCAAGCAAGCAGATGTTCCATACCAACGTGAAAAAATATTTTTAATGCTATAAGTCACACAGTTTATTAAATAAATGGACTCGAATCTTTTTCCCCACATGTTGAATAAAATTTCTTCTATTGGAAGTAGCAAGGATAAAAATTGGGTGTTGTTTCCAAGAAAAAACTGCAGTCCACTGAAATTATTTCAAACCAAACATCAGCTAATACAGCAAGCCTAGAGGTTACACTAAAAGTTCATGCTCAGCAGCTTCATAGTGTGGCTGTTGCTTTTTTTCTTTAAGTCCTTACAAATAAAGTAATAAAGATACTGCCTCTAGACAGTTATTCTTAAATTCATCCAAGGCTGAGATGAATTACTGTAACTCACGCTTCTCTCAGCATGATTGTTTCAGATTGTCTGTATATTCAGGAAGATTAATTTGCACTGGCTGCATTATTAAAATTCTTCCATAACCCTAATGGAGAATTACAGCACCTTTTTCTCCCACAGGCAGCATCTTCATGCTCCAGGACTAAGGTTAACACTGAGTTCACTGAGCTATTAGGAGTCCAGAGCTGGACTGCTGGGCAGTATGGGGAGATTTGTTCTACCCAGGACATAAATTTGACATACTCTCCCCAAGTTATTTTCAAAGTTTTTTTATGGGTTTATTTCTGTTTTCTTATGGGTTCCAACTAATTTTCTCACAAAGAAAGTACAGGGATTGTTATTTTTAAACTGCTGTCTCCAACCTCCATTTGACATCTTGAGGACAAGTTAAGTCTTTCTCACTCAAGCTCCATTATCCATCATCCAGAGGACCCTAAAACTTCAGTAAACTCTCTCACCTCCAGCTCTGAAAGACACTAAAAGCTTATTAAGAAAAATGCTTTTTGAGCCACTGCAGATAAGACTTTGCCTAGATACAAAGAGGCAGGAACCACCTTTGGCTTCCTTGAGACTTTTAATACTTGTAGCACCAGCAGCCAACCACTTATCCTGACAGCTCTGGCACCAGCTGCTGGAAGAAGGATGCTGCTCAACATCCACAAAGGTTTTCCCCTAAATGTTCCAGGCAAAGGAGAGGCTGCAGTATTGCTGGGACACCAGCCTGGGGCTAAACATTTCCTGCAGACCCCTGCTTTACACTCCTCCCTCTCAAACTATAGCAGAGCTGATTTAGAGAAAAATCCCTGGTCCCAGCCTAGTGCTCCACAGCACAAAATTCTAAGACAACCCTGAATAATTTGATGGGATTGCAAGCTAAAAGAAAGCAGTGTCATTAGCGCTCTCTACTGGATGAACACTTAATTACTCCAAAATTAACACAGCACATGAGCGACCTCCGTAACGAAGTGGTGCAAATATAGAACAGGCATTTCTAAAAGTGCTACACAAAGTAACTTAAAACATAACATTATGCAACAAAGGAGGTATAGAAGTCCCTGGGGACCCAACACATCTGAAGGTGCAATTCTGACATCTGAAGTAGGTCACCTAGAAAAAAAAAAAAGAGACAAGCCCACACAGTAACAATTGAGTCAGCGTGGTTTTAACCAGAAATATTCCCTCCCATTCTTCACATACTGTGTCCCTACACACAGATTAATTTACAGCTGTGAAACTCAGTTTCAGAGATTCCTCTGCCCTCAAAAGTAGCAATGCACTTGGAAGTCACAAAATAATTTTCACCACTTTTCATACTCTCTATTTATTTACAGGGCAGGCCTCTACTTGGCAGTCAGACTAAGAGGTGTCACTTAATTCACTGTGACTTCCAGGTGAAGAAAACTAAATCAGCATTTCTGTTACCCCACCATCACCACTGGTGCCTTGTGGCTCCATCTGAATCAGGAGAGCCAGAATTTGCCATTCCCCCAGAGAACAACAAATCACCAAGTCCAGCCACCAGAAAAATGGTTGTGCTGCCCTGTAGCTAAGCATTATTCAGATACAAACATAAAATGCATAAAATCACAATTTTCCCTGCCCAGGGGTACTGCAGTTCCTCTTACACACAGAGCCTCTGGCTGCATCCCCTCAGTTGAAGGACAGGAGTAAAGAGAATAAACTTGTTGGGTCCCAGTGATCTGAAAGAGAATATCCAGCTGAAAACACCCTAGGACTGAGGAGCTTTCAAGGATGATGCTACCTACAGCCTAAAATATCTATCACATGAGATCAGACTAAGTTTTACTGTATACACACACCCACACCTTTTTTTACATAAGAGAGTGTGCATCATCATTTGAAAAGGTGGGAGAATATTCAGCCACAGGAATTACCTGGAAAAAAAAATAAACAGCTGTTTCCAAAAGACATCAGATTAAAAAGACAAAACCCAAGATATTTACTTTTGTCAAAAAAAATGGGTTTGAATACAATACAAACAGGTAGGAGTGTGAGCATCAGTTTAGCTCAAATAAAAACAAAAAGACAACGTGTCAATTACTTTAACGAAGTGGTTGCTATGCATTTTCCCACGTTTTTTCTTTATATATACATAATATATGAAGCTGGTAAGCTTTTGCCTAAACACTCTTTGGTCTCAGAGTAGGAAATCCTCAGCTTTGCATACCCCCACACACTGAAGCTCCTGCTCCAGCTTCTCCCTCCCCCTTTTGAAAAATCCTCTGGTTGTTTTCCTTTCATCAAAACCTCTTCAGAGCAAAGCATTCATGCTTATTCACAGAACCTGAGCTGAGAAACCTGAAAGAGCTACTAATCTATGGCTCAGTCTGGTCTCTCCCATCCAGCAAATCCTTAGAGCTCCAAAGGGGACCAAGTGAGATGAGGATGAGCTAACTTTAAGTTTAAAAACAGCCTTTAAGTTTAAAAATACCCTCAGTTACAAATTTACTCACTTGAAGTTTCTCTCAACTCATGGCCTGCTGTATGCATTCAAAAGTGGAGAAGAAATACTGACCACAATGTACAAACTTTACATTTGCTCTCAGGAAATGAAAAAGGTTCAGAAATACTCTGTTCTTCCATACCTGCAATGAAAAGAAACGTTCTTCACCTATGAGTATCACTGAGTTCTGTGGTCTCTGAACAGAGGGTGCATTTCAGCCCTAGGGTACTACTGACATTTTAGCCCTTCCATCCCTGCCTTCCACCTTCACACACCCTGGGAAAGCACTGAGAGGAGCAGGACTCTCATTGCCTGCCCTCCAAGACCACACTGACACAACCTGTGCCCCCTTTCTGAGAACTGTTAATAATTCTGCTTTTAAGCAATTAACTCCTTGATGCCTGTCTGCTTTCAGTTCCACATCCTCAGATTCAGGTTGCTTATTGTCCATGTCTTAAATCACACAATACCCAAATGCAAAGGACAGCAGGCAAACCCAAATGATGAAATCATCCATCCAGTTGCTTTTTTATACTGCAGCCAATTCCCTTCCTCAACGAGTTCTCTGGAGCTCTGTTCTCATGGTCTCATCAGAAGGAAACACCTCTTGCAGCCCTGGGATTTCCAAGCACAGCAGAGAGCAAACAGCTGCTACTGGAGCCAAAGCATTTGCTTGAAAAAAACTGATTATGTCCTTTATGATGTTAAAGCTTGAGCTCTTCTTTACCTTTGCAGTTAGCAGGTTCAACTTACTTAATCAAAACTGACACAGCTCAGGTCAAGAATAATGCTTTAATTGGCTTAATAGGTGCAGAATAGGTCCCACAATTTTATCCTCAGAGGCAGCTGAATCCTGAGACCACACCAAGGCAGCTCTGACTGATACCAGAGGGAGGTGCAGGTAGACAAGAAAAAAACTCAGCTTTCAACTACACACAGCAACCCAAACCTTGCCCTTCCCTCTCACACAGTTGACCACCCAGGAGTAACTCACAGGTTATTAACTCTCCTGTTAATTGTTTGCATTTCCTAGGTGTTCTTGTAGTAAAGAAAGACCTGAACCCCAAAACTTCCTTTCAATTTGTAGTCGAGGGAAACTTCAGGAGAAATACACAAAAGTTGTAAAAAGCCTTTGAGAACCTTGTCTTTATTTACAGGAAGCCTGAATGTTTCTGTGCCATCATTTCCATGGTCATTGAGAACTGCTGCATTTTAACACATGATGATGTTTATTAATTCAACAAGTTGGTCATTTCATCTTTGATGATTTAAGTAACACCAATTAAAACAACTCAAATGAAATACTGTCATCCCACTGCAACTGAAATACACATCAAATTCATATATTGCTTATACTTGGTTCTACAGACCTAGCTGGCCCATTAGGAGTTCTCTCTTCTGACTTTCTTTCAATTTTTTTTGTGACATCCTTCAAGCTGAGATTTACAGATACAATTTACAACTCCAAAAAACCCTTCACCAGTTGTATTTCACAAGAACATCCATCTTTCAGCTCAAGTCAAACACACAGAAACTTAGGTATTGTCAGACACCTTCTGAGGAATTTTAAAATATGTATTTTGTCTCCTTTATGCAGCCCAACACATGTACAGTAAAAGATTGATTTGCTCCATTCATTTTTAAAAATGGATATGAAATACTATTAAACATTTATGCCAGTTTGCAACAAGGTTTTAAAACAGGCATACTGCAAAGAATTATTTCAACTATAGTTCAGTAGAACAAGCACCATGAAAAATAAGTTATTTAAATGTTCTTGCTGTAAGAAGTTGTGCACTAAATACTGTAATTCGTTAGAGAACACTTGAGAACAGGTGAGACAGTTGAAAAATGGTACTAACCTTTAAAACCAAGTACTAACACATTTCTGCATTTGGCAAAGGATGTGCCCTCCCCACATCAGAATGGTTTTGCATCTCTGCAAACCACTTAAGGCTGACATTTAAAAAAAAATTTTAATTTAATGCACATTTTAGGAAAAGAAACGGTGAAACAGTTCACAGCTCCTGCATAAAATTCCATAAGAACTCAGAATAAACACAGATCCAAAACACAGTCATGCAGCATAAAGTAATGCTAACAGTCTATATTAACTGAGTAAAAGAAATCATCATCATGAACAGGGCAATTTTGACAACTGTTCCTATCAAGGTAAAACTCTTTTGAAGACAACCCAGAGAAGTGATCTCCCAAGTGAGGTGTGTGTGCAAGAGTCCATTCAGGTGCAAGAAGAGTTTTTTTCTGTACCATTAATAAACAAAATTTTAAATAATTTAAAAATAGTGTTTATTGAATTTTTATATCATGCTTTTTCAATTTCTACTCTTATGTACATAATGTCTTAGGACAGCATTATATATATAATTTATAAATAAATAAATACACATATATTTGGTGCACACTTTTTATCAGTTTTTACTGACAGGGGTGTGCAATAAAAAAAAATTGGAGACCACTGGCCTCCAGGATGCTGCTGTATGATACTGCAGCTGATTTAATACCTTACTCTCCATCTGAAATACTCTCCTCAGCAGTGTATTTTCAATATGCCTATTGAATTGGGGTTTTTGTGTGGTATTTTTTTATTTCCCCCCCAAGCACAACAATGCAAGGTAAATTTTAGAAGAGTTAGGCTTGGATAACAAAGCATTTTTGACAGAGTATCTTTTGGTGGAATTCCACCAGTTACAACCTTTTAACAGAGATATGTGACACTATCATTAACAGATACAGAAGTTGTAGATCAGCTTAGAGCCATCCCTTCCTTTTTCCAGCCTGGTAGTCTCAGTTGAGCCTTGCACCAGCACTTCTGCTCCATCACTGTCCTGCTCCTCCCTCCCACACAGACTTCATATGCAACCCCCCCACCTCTGCATGCTGCTTGCCCCTGCTGTTGGGTCTCTGTCAGTGCTGCAAGAGGACCCCAAGTTTTGTGCTCTGGGCTGGGATGTGTCAGTGAGGGGGTTGGGGACTCCATCCCACCTGAGCCAGCACTGGGACAAAGGAGCTGGCTCCTCCTGGGGCCCCTGCTTCAGAGACAGATGCTGAGGCAGCACCTCAGGGGGTGGTGAAGATGATGGTGAGGGATGATGGCCACACAGGCAGGCAGAGTTCACAGGCTGCTCTTCCCAGTCAGTGCTGGGGGAAGCCAACCAGCAAGTGCCCCTGCACTCCAGTGCTGTGGTGGCATCCTGTTCACCAAGGCAGCAGTGGCAGGTTGGGAATTTGGAAGTGCCTATTGCAGTACTTTAACAAATGATCCCTATAAATATTACCTGCACTGAAAAAGAAGGAGCAAGCAATGTCTATCTTGAATCCACACACCTGCCTAGAATACAGCAGACTGAGAAAAAAAAAAAACCACTTCAGTTTAAAATAAAA
Source organism: Heliangelus exortis (assembly GCF_036169615.1). NCBI lineage: Eukaryota > Metazoa > Chordata > Aves > Apodiformes > Trochilidae > Heliangelus > Heliangelus exortis. The sequence goes on from NC_092431.1 coordinate 17,003,388, forward strand.
AAGCAGCAGCATGTATTTTAACATGCTCATTTCTGCTTCACTCTGACTTGTTTTGGTTTTCCTTTCACTTGGATACTTTCATTCAAGCAAACAGTGTCACACAATTTTAGGTTCTCAACTTTTACATTTGACCCAGTACCTGTGATCTAAAAGAATATTAGTCATAGCTAAGAATGCAGATTAAGGTAGACCTATGACTGGCTGTAATAAAAATCAAAGTTTTTAAGATTGTCTAGTTTGATCTCGTTTAGATCACAGATCATCTGCTCAGCCAAATGATCCAATAATTTACATTTCATTACAGCCTACAAAGGATATCAACTTCTATAACCCATTACATCCCATAGTAGGCTGCTAGATTCCCTTCCTGTTGTTAGAAACTGAGCATGTTTCTTAGGATCACAAGTCTTCCTAGGATCTACTTTCCATCATTTCATCATTTTTACCCCTCACTCCCCTAAGTCAGAGACTAATCCCAACCAACATCTAGCTGTGAATCTTAGTTGTTAGGTTGGAGTTTAGTATTTCTTTCATTCATATCTCAAACTTTGAGCCTTAGAAACAAAACTGGCAATGTGTCAAGATGGGAAGCCTAAGAAGGCTCTGGGAGGGAGCTCTAGGAAGGGACTCAAAGGGACCTCTGGCTTATCAAGTCTAGTTGCCTACTATTCAGACACCACTTTGCATTTAATTTCTTTCATAGATGTAACTGGCTCTGCCTTCAAAGTAAATCTCTCTGCCTGGAAGGCTGCTCCAGAATTACTTTTAGTAATCAGGAATGTTGTTTCTTATCTAAATCCTATTTGCACAAAGTTTATACCCACCTGCTTTTGTTCCAGCACTCCTTCAGCTTACAGTGCTTCTGCCCTTCACCTTTAATTGGTAAAGAAAAAAAATCCAACTCCATAAGCAACCTTACTGCTACATAAAACCTATATAAAAAAGGTATGCCCATGAAATGAAGCTTCCAGAGCATATGGAACATAAGATATTTAACTTTGCAGAGTAAGGAAGAAGGGAGAAAAATAAGCAAGGAAAAGAAAGAGATAGCCAGAAGGTGTGATTTGTTTAGTTATCAAAAAAGGCCTTTTTTGTCCTCATCCTGGAAAAACAGGCTTGTAGGTGACATTCACATCAATACACTGTAATACACCCCATGAAAAAACTGTACAAAATTAACTGTATGGAAAAAAGTTAATACAACTCCACTGACCATTAAAACAAAGACCAGACCACTTGTTAAAAGGAAATACGATTTTAAAAGAGATACCATCCTTCAGCCTGGTACAATGGTGTGTCCTTCAGGAAAAGAAACAAAACTCCCTAAGCTTCAAAAACATTATGTATTTTGTATCCTTCTATTGATTCAACTTGTATAGAAAAAAATTAAGAATGGAGGCAAAAAGGTCAGTAAACAAACCACCCAGCATTCATTCATCCACAAGCAACAGAAATCAGAGTACCACATGTACATTGTTTCTCCATGTCCAGAAGATAGGAGCATGCAATAATATCATTACTGTAAACAATGACATAATGTATATATTTTAGAGTGCTAAATACTTCTCCACTTTCACCAGTTTCACTTAAACTTTTCATGTGAATTATGAATTGGCCTATGATGTCTGTCAAGCCAACAGACAGATTGCAAACAGATATTCTGAACTTCAAAATCTACTTCTAAAACCAAAAGTCCATCAACAGAAGTCAAGAAAGGGAAAGAAGTTCTTTTCAGTTTGAGGCATACCAGCATTTCATACCTAAGGAGGAGATCCTACCCTATGGGCATTACTCTCACAAAGAATTTCCATATTTAACACCTAACTTATAACAGGCAAAAAAGAGTGTAGGAAGACTTCTAAGAGCTCATGAAATAAATACAACAGTACAGTACATGAAACTCATACTGCACATTATTTTTAGGGAGGCTACATAATTTGTATTTTTACTGTGAGAACACAGAAGCAAACCTGATCTTTACAAAATTATTATTTCACAGAGTGTAAAGACAATTGCCCCTGCTTCTACTTTTTAGTGTTTTAAAATGAACAGTAAATTGATAGAGAGACAAAACAGTACTGTTGTGACACAATTATAAGACCATTTTTTAGCATGTCCTCAAATTTTGTGAAAGAAAAGCCAAATTAACCTGTCATACAAAACATTTTAAAACCAGAGCTAACTGGCAGAAAAGGCTAAAAGGAAAGAAAATTTGTCAAGAAAACCTTCTCCAAGCACAACAAAATGAGAATGCTCCTCACACTCATGTCATAACATTTCACATTTCCACAGCTGAACCCCTGGTCCAGAGACCTACAACTGAGATTGCAATGAAATGTAGGTCAGAAACAAGGTACTACCAATGATCAAAAAAAAAAAAAAGCTTAGAAACTCTTAAAAAGATCAAAGGGAGCTGCTCTAGCTTGAGCAGTAACAGATGAGCCTAGAGCAGAGCAAACAGCATAGTTTTAGTGATAATATAAAAATAGCTTGCAAACTAAGTTACCTTGTAGATTCAACTCCATATATTTAATCCTATGAACAAGGTTTAGTTTTCTCAACTTCCATAATGCTTTTGAAAGGCAGTTTCTAAGATATTTATTTTGTACAGTTAAGCTATGCCAGGTTTGCATGCTTTTTCAGGATGCACTTTGTAAACTGGAATATAAAAACACACTACCACAGTGCAGAATTTTGTAAAAATACTTGAAATAAATTTACACTTCACTATAAGATTATTCAAGTTAAGAATTTGTCACCAGATTCAGTGTAACTCCTTCAGTTCTGTGATCCTCATTGCACATCAAAGCTGCCTCAACCTCTGCTGGCCAAGCAAGCTCATGCACAGGCAGCAGCATTTTGGTCTCTTGCAGAGCAGTTAAAACAAAGTCACCAAAAATTTCTCACTAAAGGAAAATCAGAAGGCAAAACTTCAAGGAACTCTTAGAAGCACAGATCCTCACCAAGGATCAATACAGAAAGCCTCTTTCTGATTTCACAAACATTCCTCAGTATTTATGACCAGCTTTTTCTTAGCAATGCAGGCCATGGAAGTTATAGATCACTAGGCATGTATTTTTTAATGAAAAAATAATGGGCAACACACTGCATTTCAAAGTACCAGATTTTTACTTCTGGAAACCTAGTAGCTTTCTATAAACATACTGATTTCTAATACTGAGCCCCAAAAATTCACTAGCACATCTCTTCCTCTTTTCTGCAGCCTCAGAAAGTTTAAGTTACAGTACTGCAAGGCACATACAGAATCTCTTCCTTTCCATTACACAGGAGATATAGTCCCTGAAATGATTTTAAAAACTTCAAAACAATTAGAAATGCTACAAAGTTAACAATTTCTATTTAAAAACATTGTTCCTGCAGAACATGCATTCAGTTGGAAAACAACTTAGCAAATATTTATAAATTATTTTTTTTCTTCTTTACATTTACACTGGAAATATATTGAATAATTTTTCATCTGGAAAGTCCTGTACCATGTCATATTTAAGTTATTGCCTTCATTATAAATTGCATTATCTCTGTAAATCCATAAAGGTACTGGATTTGAAAATAAGGTGGGGATGAGAAACTAAGTATGCAGTTTAGCCCATCTGAAAGGATTTCCACATAAAGCAATACCATCAGAGTTAAAAATGAAGTTTCTTCATTCAGTGGATGAGGAAAACAAGCAGATGTAGGTGTGTTTGTTCAGCTTAATGCAGTGTCATTAGCAACTACTTAAAAATCTCTATTTTCTGTCTTTTTGGGCAAGCATATCTTACTATAAAAGCAACTGAATTTTTAAGAGGTAGTTTTTTTGTTCCATTATGCACTTATTTATTTGAAATAAAACATAACCAAAAAGCCCCCAACATTTGCTTTCTGAACAAAGATCATCAAGATCATCTCAAAACTTGGTACAATGTCTGACAAAGTTCAGTATTTTCACTGTCCTCAGCAGCACTGGGCTGCTTTGGAACCAGCATCTTGCAGGTTGTCTTCTTGGTCAAAAGACCAATCTCCCAACTGTACTGAACCCCCCCCCTCCTCCTCCACCTGTGGGTCCACAGCTTCCTGGGGGATCATTGTCATCAAATCCATTGGGTCGGAAGGAGCAGGATGCTGAGGCAGCTTGAAGTGCTTGTGTTCGAGCACTAAGCTCTTGCTCCTGAAATGAAAAGACAATTAACACAAAATAAACCAACCCCAAGTCCCAGAAGCATCTTATTTATACCAAATTCTGAAACTTAAAGTGACATCACTAACTTCTGGACTCCTGAGTCTGAGTGGCTTTGTTGAACTTGAAGCTGAATTTCCAGAGCCAATGATGTACAATTTCACTGAACATCAGCAAGTATATATAAATCATAATTAAATCCATAACTTACTTCAGACCAAAAACTTACTTCAGACCAAAAACTTACTTCAGACCAAAAACTTACTTCAGACCAAAAACTTACTTCAGACCAAAAACTTACTTCAGACCAACATATGATGTTACTGAAGAATTAGACTGCTCAAAAGCTAACAAGATATTATTTTCTGATGTTTCACATGAATCTTCAGCCTAACAGTGTTAAGATTCCCTTGTTCTTGATTGCCAAATAGAAAATTAAGACCATCAAATAACATTAATTAAGACACTGCTTTATTCCTCTCCATCAACTGCATAGATTAACAGGATCCTGGATAAAAGGCAAAAGGACGGTCAGTTTTTTTAGTTTCCATTTAGTGAAGCTTTTAAACTTTCAAATGTTATTATTAAAAATAATGAAAAGCATGGCAATATTTTGTATTATTTCTAATAATACTAAAATTATTAATTTTTTTCAATATTAGCAAGTCTTAGGAACTCTCAAGTGTTGCATAGAATTAGCCAGCTCCTGGAAAATCACAGCCTTTTGCCAGCTGCCTTTCCAGATGAATGACCCTGTGGCTTCTAAGATATCTAAGAAGGGGATGAGCACCCTCCCTCCCCCTTACATACTTCCCCCTAAAGGCAATGGAAGGAAATTTTAACAGGGTTTTAGTAATTCCATGGATCCCTGTGAATTGCTCCTTCTCCACCTCCTGGTGAAAGCAAGGAGCAGAGCCAAGAACTTGGCAGACTGTGTTACACTCTACCATCAAAGCACTAAACTTAGCCATCTCCATGCACTTTCACAGGTGTTAAAAATAGTACCTGTGGGTTTAAATTACTCTGCCCTCTTAGAAAAACACAACCCAAGTTTGAAGCTATTTTGCACTAAGGACTGAAATGCATATTTATTTCCAAAATTATATAAAAGATACTCAGAGATCACTGTCTACACAGATACACTGGCCATGATCCTGAAAGACTGTATCATAAAATATGCAGATTCTTATGTATCTACTAACTACAAAAGGCATCAAAAACTAAGTACAAATATGAGAAATAACAAGGAAATATGAAAAACTCACTGGTAGTACCAGTAAACAACAGAAAACTTGGATTAAAGTAGCAGGCCTTGCATAAATAGCCCAATTAGTTGAAAAACTGGACTGCAATGTTGTTTAGCTTAGAACATAATTTCTTCTCAAAACCAAAAAAGTGTCCCAATGAAGTTGGGAAACTCCCTACACTGTACCTGTGCTGATTTTTCTTTTTTTGGTAAAGTATTTCCAAAAAATGTTTTAGTGCAGCATGCTAACAAACCAAAAGTGGGGTTTTCCTTCCTTCCTTCCTCCCTCCTCCACTGGCAGCCTGCTAGAGAACTGTTTTCTGGCAACTCTAAACCTTTAGAACCCCAGTAGTTGAGTTTTGCAGCACAGTTTGTTAGGTAAAAGAATATAAGCATCAACAGAGGTTTGCAGATAGACCATATTAAATAAAAAGCTTAAAATTGTAGACAAAAGAACACTGTAGAATTGTAGACAAAGAATTGTAGACAAAAAGAACACTGGAGTTTTACAACCCAGATTTTTTCCCCCCAGATTCAGACAGTGGCTCTCACAAGGGGGATGCAAGGGATGCATCTCTGGAAGGGATGGCTCTCACAGCTCTGAAGAAGTGCAGTACATTTGGTACAGACTCTAAGTTTGTTCAGAAGCAGACTTAATGCACTGAGAATTGGATGAACATCTGTCCTTATCTTACAAAAGATTTTCTATAATGGATGGAAGGTGCCACACAAGTGAATTAGGGAGGAGTGTGACATAACCAATATTAAAATCTCTTGACAGAGTACTAGTATTAAAACCCACATACTATTTGTGTCTTCAGTGCTAAAAGTGAAATTATTTAGTAGTTTAAGATGCTTTATCCCTGTTCAGTATTTTGTGCTAAATATGTACATTTCTTTGCTTTCAAAACAAACATTGACTTGATTAATATTAATCTAGATTAGATTTTTCTAGCATAGGATAAAACATGAATTTTTGCAAGAAACATCCCTGTTTCTGAAACAAACCAACCCGTATGTGTTCAGGCTGATTGTATTTCTCATCACATACTAAATCAGCTAGAGTAAAACTTGATAGTCAATTCAGTTTTCTGAACTGAGGAAAATGCAGAGTATCCTCCCCTGCTTTACACTTGATCCCACAATAGGATTTGTGATCTGTTTTAATTGCAGTGGGAGCTGCCTGTAGTGCAGGTTTTGTTATTCCAAGTGGAAACATTTGAGTAAACGTGGTAAACTGGAATGCAATGGTAAACAAAAGCAGAAAGCTACAGATTTTTTTCAAATGTTTCTTCCAAAAAATAAAGCCTTTCTCAGGACAACGGAAAACACCACATTAGAACAATGAAATGCACTTTCTCAAAAATGAAATAACCTAATTCTGTGAATCACAATATCAGTATTAAATTGATAAAAAGAATAACTGAGCATTTCTGATCAGCCTCTTTAACACTGAGGAAAGGAGATCTGAGATTAACAGAAAGCCAGTGCTGAAGAATCCAATATATTAATATGAAAGGTGGGTAAAAGACCACAAAGTAAAACATAAACCAAAACCATGTATTAGGATTTTTTTTTTTTTTAACTGTAAAGGAAAGGTTTTCAAGAAACTAATAACTTTGCTTTCACCTGTAAGCTAGCAGAAAACATCTGCATGCTTTATACTTAAGCTAACTACATGTTTGGTACAAAAAGCTTTGATCTGGAAGACTGTCAAAAAGCACTAGTAAGAACACTGCTAAATCAGATACTCTTGAAACTAATTAAAAGCCATGAAAACTCAAACTGTTTAAAAAGCCTCTCCTGCACAGAATTACAAATGGTTAAATGACCTAAGTGAGTATTTCCACGAAAAACTGGAAATGAAAAGAATTGAAAACATTTTCCTTGACCCTTCCCACCTCATGGTGACAACTGTACTATGAAACCTGTCTGGTAACATCAAGATGGAAGTGAGATTGCTGTTTTGTGTCATTAAAATACTAGTGTGTTTAAAAGCTAACTTTCTTTTTTACATTGTCTCTTGTGAATATTAGACACCAATTTACACCCACAATTTCTGTCTTACCTGCAAGTATAGTTTGTTATCTTTTGTAATTGCATCCATGAGATCTTTCTGTAGAGGAGGGTCTCCATTTACCCAGAGTCCATTTGCTGAACTGGTGTTGAAGCCATAGGTACTATTTTGTTTTTTGTAAAACAGAACATAAGCAGTGTCTTTTGGAAATCTACTGGTAATTTTCTGGACTGACTGAAATGAGGTAAATGTCACTCTGCTGTCATTGAACAGAAACCATTCTCTTGGCATCTCAGTGTCCAGCTCATTTTCTACAACAGTACAAGGATTCTCCTCTGCCAACAACTTATCTTGAGGAGCAACTAAAGAAAGAGTTGTAGATTGGTGGCAGAGTCCTGAAGGCTCTGACCCTGTAACATTTCTAGCATATGAATAATAATGTCCACTTTCAGAAGACACACCAGAATGCACCACCACAGAGCTTAACAGGTAGGGCACCAGCTGTGGGCAGCTCACTTCATCAGCACCTGAGGGCTTCAGTTTTTTAGCAAGATTTTCTCCAATATCAGAAATCTCAACACCAACAGAACAATCTCCTGAAACTATAGCTAGAGGGCAGGCTGCTCTTTTCACTGGCAGTTTCAAAACAAGAGGCAGGGACACATTGTCCAAGATTTTGCGCCTTATGTGGCACTTTGGATCATATGAAAATCTCAAAAGAGTGAGAATGAGGTATTCAGGTTCCTCAATGATTTGCATAGTTTTCTCAGCATTCTGCAGAGAGGCACACTTTTCACAATAATACTTATTGTCTCCACTGAGGATTTCAGGTGCCAGAAAATAATTTAGCAAGTCTGTAACTGACAGAGGCATTTTACCTACTAGCCTGGGAGAAAGATCCCCACTATCTTGAATTTTGTTGAGTTCAGAATTTGTGGTATTCTCAGAGTTTGGCTCAGCAGTAAAATCTTTTAGGGTTCCTTCATCAATTACTGTGTCACAGCCACTATTTACTTCCAAATTATTGAAAGGTGTTTCTTCAGCAGGACTAGATACTGAAGTATTAGCTTGCACCATGTAGTCATCTCTCACTTCAGAATTTTCCATATATCTTGGGCTAACACTCTCCAAGGAAGTTGGAGGACAGAAAGCCAGAGAGAGATCTGTGAAAGCTTCTTCCTTCTGAGACATACTCCTGCAGTTCAAACAGCATATAGTAGTCTTCAGTTTTCCTCCAAACATCTTCTCTATCAGAGTTCTTTCTTCATTTCTCAAACAAGATGCTTCAGCAAATACTTGTGCTTTATGGACAGTTTCTTGTGTCTGGGAGTCTTCATTCATTGTGCTTTCAGAAGTTTTCACTGAAGACAATGCTTTCAAGGTTCTCTCTTCTTCATGCAGCCTAAAGAAAAGCAAAAATAAGTTCAAGCAGCTGTTTTATTTTTCCAAACTAATACTGCTGCACCCTTTCAGGCTTTTTTTCCCCATTTATGCTAATGAATATAGACGGTTAAGTGGCTAGAAGTGCCTTTCATTAAAAAAAGCTATTTGTTATTTTTTATCTGAGCAAGCTGAGCCATACAGGTCAGAACTATCCAAGACAGAGTAGAGAGAAAGCAGAAATGCATTTAATGCCAGTTTTGTTATATGTAACAGAACACAATAAATATACTGAAAGAACTGGCAAATATTAAAAAAACCTAACAACACCTGTATTATTTATCATTATATTATCTCAATCAATCAGTTCTCCAGTTGAATGGTTCTGTATGTCAGATTTTGTAACAGAACAAGTACCTATTTACCTAGTGCCAGACTATTTCCAAAAAGGGTCAGGATTTCTTAGCCAGGAAAGTTCAGAAGCAATACTAAGAAAAAAACAAACCAAGAAATCCAAAAGGAAAAAAAAGAAAAACAAACCAACCACTATTTTGCTCTTGAGAGAAACTCCTCCAGAAGCAGAATGTGTCATAAAACAGTAAGTGCTGAAGCCACATCTCAGCAAGCCAAAATTAGAGGGCTACTAATAAAGTCACATATTTTTGTTTTATCTCTGCCACAGTTAATTTGCTTATTAAACCAGTTATAAATGCATGTACAACCCTTCATGACTTATCTGACCTGTATGACATTTAGCCATCTCCACCAACATGAAATTCCAGGTGCACAACTGAACTGCTTTCAGCAGCAGCATTAATTTTAAAATGGGACCATGACTCTAACATAACACAATTTTACTTTTGTAAAAATGGAACATCACATACTATAATCTGCTTGGAATTATGTGGATGTAAAATGATGTCCAGACTTTACCACAGATTAAACCCCTGAAGAAAAGTGTTTCATAAACCATACAGAAAACCAGCCAGGAATGAGGTCCAGAATTCCTGGTCCCCACTCCTGCAGCAGAGCTGTTACATGACTGCTCCTAAGAGTTCAACATTATTTGGTAAAACACCAGAGTAATTCCCAGCAATGCCACAAGAACTGTACCTGTCTAGCAGGAATCTGAGATATTCTGAGCAATCCTGCTGGGATCGAGGGGTGAACCATGGTGGTCTGGAAGCCTCAAAGAAAATTCTAGGTGCATATGCCTCCCTCTGTTTGTGTAAGAGAGGGACAGACAAGGTTACATAAAAAACTACTAAAAATATTGGTTATAATATTTTGATATTGACCACTGAACTTTGGATTACACTATTCTAGAGGAACTGAATGAAACACATGGTACACAAACATTTGAACTACTTAATCATAGGTAGAAGGAGGCATACAAACATAAAACCAGTGGATCCTGCAGGCAAATATTAAATGTGTATGGAGTGTAAACCAGATGTTATGCATAACAGCAGTTACTGTTCTTGCTGGCAAGCTTAAAAAAACAATTTATTTCTACAGAAAACCACCAATATTTTGTGAGTAGAGATTTATTTTTAAGGTGATCCAGCCTCGTACACTTCACAACAAGTTTACTGTTATTAATCATGACAACACAAATGTCCTGTATTTTTCTAACACGAGTAAATATTCCAAACATTTAACAGAGTTCACTTTAGAACTGAAACTACAGTAAAATTTAGTGTAAAAATCACTGCAGAAAGTAACTGTTTATCCTTGAGAGTTACATAAAGTCAGCTTGTATATCAGATCAGGCCTTGTTTTGAGTTTTCCATTTTGGCTTCTCAAAGAAGACTTGTTACTGCCCATTTATAGAAACAAAATGTTCCACTTATGAAATACAGATTTCTCTAAGTCCACAACATCCACAAAATGTTATAAGTCTGAAACTTTGGGGCACACTCATACCCCCCAAAATCTACTCTATTTTAATACACAAAAGAGAACTCCTATGGCATCATGTTTGTTTCTGAATTTTGGTGTATACAGCTAGATTTTAAAAAAAACATAGCTGAAATAATCTAACATACCTGTGTATGGGCCAAAAATGCAAAGAGATGCTGTAATTTTCTCATTAGTGAATTACACCCATTTAGATTCAGTGATAAAACATGTCTCCTAAAACTGAAAAAAACAAAACCAAAAAAAAACTCAAGAAAAGGCAGACATTAGGTTTTTTGCTGTATTTCTAACAACAATGAAGTTATCATTCCAGCAAACATAATTACTTCAATTTCAAAGAAAAACATGCTACACCTCCCTCCAATACCAGGATTCTGCTCCAGTGCAGATGCAAAACTACTGTACAGTACCACCTAAGACTGTAACACCCCTATTTCCCTAAACATTTAAATGTGTAACAATGTGCTACAGACAAACTTTTTCCTAAATTGCTTCCAGAGTATAAAAAAAGCACCAGCATAAGTTTCTACAATACTGGAGGGTGCAAGGACAGTGAAGAAAAAGGGACTTGTCTCTTGACACTGTACAGAAAGATCAGGATTTTTAATGACTAACATTACACAGAGTTGGAACTTAATGAAGAAATCAAGAAGTGTTTGCAAAGAAACCCACTCAGCCCTAGCAAGCTGAGAGGCCCCAGTACACATAAATATTGTCTGAAAGCAATAGTCAATAACTGCAATAGTTAACTTGCAATGAAAGGAGCTGTTAAAAAGAACTTACTCTGTAGCCATAAAAAGGGCCTGAATAACACTGTTCATGTAGCAGGTATTTCCTAGATTAATTAGACCTGTCTTCCCAGTTTCAGATTTTCCAGAAAGTCTAGATGAACAAGATGGCAAAAAACTGGATTGAGAAGTCCAGGCACTCTGACTGAGAATCAACTTCATCTTCTCTTCAGTGGGTTTGGGCATATCCTAGAAGAGAAATATTGAGCAGACTGAAGTTTTTTTTATTCAGCAGTCTTACATCATTCAGCAGTCTTACATCTTCACTTGCTTTTGTATTCTCCTTCACAGTCTCATTATTCCTCATAGCCTAGAAGATACACTCTTCCTCTCCAACTCCCACCCTCTCCCAAGACCTCTTTTTCAAAGCTTTCTTAACTTTCAAATTGCAGGAATAAAGGGCTGGTGGCTAACCTTTGACCTGCATATTCACCAAATCCTTTCTGCCACCAAAAACTCAATCAAATTTCAAGTTTTAATATACTCCTAAAGCATCCTCAGTTTTGCTAAAAATATATTCCTGCTCTGTCAAACCAAAAAGACAGAAAGAATAATAGTCTGGAACACTAGGAACTAAACTGATAGGGGCTTTTATAGTACCAAAACATTAAGCTGCAATACTACTACTATAAAATCAGGCAGTAATAAACGAGTGGGTTTTTGTAGTTCTTTTCTCTTCTGGTTTGCTTTTTTTTTTTCCCATTTTATTTGGTTTGGGGTGGGGTTTCGTTTGTTCCTTTTTTTAAAGTCCATTATGCACTTAAGTATTTACCTAACAGATACAAGTTTTGCTGTGAAATAGCACAGCCCAGCATCCTTTACACAGAGCAGCAGGTGATACTGACTGGTGTTTCAAGATGTAGTGCTTAATAATAGGGTTTTGGAGTTAGCCAAAGATTAACAGCACACCAAGTACTCCTCAGTACCCACTTCTCTTCAACACTATCAGTGCTTTGAACTTATAATTGAGGCATCACTTTCTCTTAACTTGTAGCTGAAATTAAATGTCTAGAATAAACTTCATCAAAGTATATTAATAGTTGCACATGGTTTAAGAAACTAGACTGTATTTTTAATGAAGGATCTCATTTCAGGCTTTCTTCAAGACTGCTATAATCTCACCATGGACACTCAGGACAATTTTTCTAGCATATTCCAAACACAGTTAGGATTGATGCTGGATTATGTGGTCCTCTCTTTATAAAGAGTTTAGACCCATGCAATTATAGCTTTCATATTTGGAAAAATAAACCAAAAACATTCCACCTTCTAAATATTCCTACTATACCTTAAGAGCTTCCAGGATGGGTTCATAGAGCTCTGGAAATCCTGAGTAATGATAAATCATACAGTGTATCAACTCAGACAACTGCATCAAAAAGGCTGTACTGGAAGATAATCCATCTTTTTTGAAAGAGTGAACCAAAGCAACCACATGTGGGACAATCTGAATGAGAAAACAAAAAACCAAAACAACCAAAAACAGGCATCAATTTAATTTTCTCAGTGTTTTGTTTTTTTTTTTTAACAAACAACTTTACTGTTTAACATATGCCAAATGACAGTTTTTATTCTAAAAGGAGTTTTTGAGAAACAACAACCTGAAAACCTTGCCTTATTCTTTACTTGTAACATTTTTCAAACACCATAATTAATTATTCAATGTCCTCCTTAGCTCACAGATGAACTTAGAAGATTTATTTTAAGATTTTAAGCTGTCAAGTGTCCAAAGTACTCATTTTATTAAGGATATTAACAGTAAACATTCCACTTCAGTGCCACCACTAACAGTACAGCATCCTGTTTCAATTTTGCAGATGCAGTTTTTAAAACAAACCTCTCTATTTTCCTTAAACAGAATCTAGTGCTTGGTATCTGAAGCCAATGAACACATTCATGATACTTGAGTTTACAGCACAGAAACTGGCCCACTGCTCCACCTAGTGAGAGAGTCAGGTTCAGCAAACCAAGACAGTAATTCACTGAAATAAAAAACTTAATACAGAGAGGGTAACCTGTTAGAGAATTAATTCAGATTCATTACTATTTTAAACTGGGTATACAGCAGAAATGTTTACTCCAGCTTGTTCCCCTTAAGTGCAGCTCTGAATTTTTAAATCCATTAATTTTTTAAAAATTAGTCTTAAAACATGAAGTAGAATGTTATTTACAAGCAGTCCCAAAGATCGAGGACTTTTCACTGTAAATCAAAATATTCTGGACACCTCTGTCAGTTTCCAAGTAATCAAAGTATATAATGAATTAACTGTGAAAGAAGTGGATGGAAAAATTTCTCATCACAAATTAGCTTAAAAACCACCTGGTAGTACAGACATAAAATAAAAAGAAATTATAAGAATATCATCATTTTAGAAAGTATATTAATAACAAGAAAAAATATATTTCAAAACACCAGAGTAAGAGGAACTAGGTGCATTTGCCACTTTTTCAAATATCTCATACAAATTTTTTACATCTCAAACAAACCCTCATCTTCTGGTAAGCACAATATGCACTGTTCAAAAATTAAATCATCAAGATTAAGCATCTGATTTCCTAGAGAGTCAACAGTGAATGCTGCAACAAAAAAATTCCCTTTCACTTTATAAATGTAAGTAAATGACAACGAGAAAGTAACTACTGAAGCTCCAAGGATGAAAACTGTAAAAAGGAAATCTGAGGCAGGGTAATTTTGCACAGATGAAGAAAGCACAGGTTCTTTGCTCTCTCAAAATAAGATTCAAATTTTTCCTTACAGCCTACTGCATAAAAAATACTCTAAGTTACAATTTAAATACATACAGAAGTATCACTTTTGGCTTGGGGTTGAAGTAAAATTTTATTTTTCAATAGGTTTTAGAATTCCATCATATACATCCTAAATTCTACGGAAGTAGAAGACAGAGTGCTTTTCTTTTGTAGAAAAACAAATTAGTGCTAGGGGAATGTTAAGTCAAATGCATTACAAAATAGCCTAATTTATATTTATCAAAAGTGCATTTAACAATTTTACATGCAGACTATTTATTATAAAAAAAGTAAACTAGTAGCTTAATTGCAATAAAGTGTTAGAAGAAACTGAATAACAGCAGTAGGTCAAAAATTATAATGCAGAATGTTGTTTAATATGGTGAGAAAATGGTCACAGATGAAGACCTATGCAGCCTATGGAAGGTATTTTCCTTAATAAAACAAACTCCTATTTCTAGAATAAGTCTTCTCATATTTTATATTTTTCTCATGGCTTTTGTCTCAGAAACAAAAAAAGAAAAACAATACAGTAAATCTATGAAACATTTGTATTTTCAGCATATTCAAGGCTACTTGGTTCTTCATTTGTGACTCCAATTTCTATTCTAGGCCAAGATTAGGGCAGCAGAGGGAGAAAAGAGAGAAGCTTCATACTCCTATCATTAAAAACCAGTGTACAGGAATAAGGCAATTACTCTGACACTAATTACAGGGTCTGTGATCCCTTCAGGCCTCTCAGCCTTGGGGACAGTTCAGTGAAACAGCATGAGAGGCTATTGCTATGGTTAAGTCCAAAAGACCCACGTATCACTTAACCTTCAAGCTGAGTATGAAAACAGGGATGGCACCTTGCTTTACCCATATGAATAGCTGTCACACCCTATAATCTACCACTTTAATTGCTGAACTGCATTTTGAAGAGTGGCCATTAAAATTAGTATCTTTGTTTGCCCATATACACACTGAAACAGACAGTGTAGCCTTAAAGCAAAGTACTCCCTGTGCCCATGCAGCTATCCAAGGTGACCAGGTTATGCACAGCAGAAAATTGGTTGTTTTCCCCAAATAGTTGTGCTTTCAAGTCAACTTTCCAGCCCAACTTTATCAGGAGAATTCAGACCACATGCAGTGGATTTCCAGAAGTATGTGGTCAGAGTTAGAATGTGGTGCCTGGATCTTCCTGTCAGAAATTTGTTTACATCCCTGGAAGAACCACAGATCCAAGTGCTGGGACCTGAAAGCTACAAAGCCTTGTGGTCTGTAACCCACACAGATCTGATCCTGCAACCTTTTAACAAAGAGGGAATTGCAAGCACATCAGTTCTGCTACACTTTACACCCACTTTAGAAGTCACATGGCAGTGATATTTCAAAGAACTGAAAACCATTTATTTAGTAACTTACCAAATGAAAAGCTTCTGGAGAATGCTGAAAACTAAGTAGCATGTGGGAAAGGACAGCAAGGGCACCAGGCCTCACTAGAGGAAACCAAAGTCGATTAAACACCTAAAAAAACCCATATGTAGTTCAGTAAATCTAGAAAGTGAAAATTCAGTAAATGTAAACAGATCTCCAAATCCACAACCATTATGAAACAGACAGAATCATTACATGCATGTAAAAGCTCCAGATAGATTTACATCATCTTTGCAGAATAAAAATATATTATCTGCTGCAATACAAAAGAAGCTATGCAATGGCATAGCTGTTCCTAATTCCTTTCCACCCCCTTTGATTTTTCATGTTCTTTCCCAACATACCAATTCAATCTTCAGCAGAGTCACATCAATGAGGATGGTAAATTTCTGCACTGCAGCCAGCCCTTTCAGCAGTGCAATCACCCATGTTTCCACATGCTGAGCCAGAGGCCAGGACAACCAGTCAATCATTCTGAAAGATTAATGGAAAATAAAAAACAAAAAAACAACACCAATATACCACCACTTTTCATTTCAACAAAAACATTCTATATATTACCCACATAGTTACACACTAACAGAGATTTATAATGCAAGAATGTTAGGTAAGTAGTAAAACAACCTTGATTCTATCTCAAGCCATTTAACTTTGTAATTAATAATTCTCCCATACATTAAAGGTAACTACAACCCACCCTCCAAAATGCCTAAGCATGTAAAATTTACTATTAAGTAAATTACTGTTACTTAAGAATATGAAGCCTAGGTTTATAAACATTAAGATTTTAATTCTGTGGCAAATCCCCTTCATCAACACAGATGAGGCCCCACTAATTAAGCAGAAAGAAGAAATTTTCACCATGAAGGTTATGAGACTTTGAAAGAAGTTATAAAGTGAGGCTGAGGCACCTCCACCCTCACAGAAACCTCTTAACTTTAGTGGATAAGGTCCTGAACAGCAATGTCTGACTGAATCTGGCCCTTATTTGAGCAGGATTTGACCAGATGACTTCCAAAAGCTCCACTCAGTGTATGTAATGCTATGATTCTGCTCTATAATTCAGTGAAAACAGGGATTTGGAAGTATATTACTTCTTTTTTCTGAAAAGCTCCTCACATAGATTAATAGGAAGTTAAAATCTAGCACAGAAATGAACAGGTTACAATTAATCAGCCTGATAAGTTCATTATCACTGCAAATAAGCCTAATTAGCAATTATCAATTCAGAACTATCAGCCCCTATGTTCTTCCTGGAGAGCAGAAGACCTCCAAACAGACTGAAATCAGGGTTTCAGACCTCAGATTCTCAACTAAAAAGAGAATCATGGTCTGTAGCAACACTGGACATGCCTTGGGAGCATGCTGGGTGACCATAAACAACCTAAAAGTCACATAAAAGATATAATCTGAAATAAATGTATAGTACACACACACTCTATCTTATAATTATGTATCTGACCACGTAACAATCCAAGGTTTTTTTAAAAAAAGAAATCATCATGCCTGCCTTTTAAACAATCAAACACACAGTTTACTGGGTTCCTTCCATGTTCATATACAAAACCATGGTAAAATCATCATGGTTGTTCTGAATTTACACAAAGCTCTCATTTCCTCCAATTCTGAATTCAAAACATGCTTATTCTGAGCACATATAAACTTTGGATATACTTTCTTTTTTTTCTGATATACTTTCTAAAACAGGTAATTGAAAGAGAGAAAACTGCTTCTGCCTGCCTAGAATCAACTTTAACCTAAAAATAGGCCTCAAGGCTCATAGTTCTATTGCCTTCAAACCTTACCCCTGCCCCAATTTGTAGGCTTGGTATTTTTCAGCAGTGGCACAAACACCCATGCAATTAATTTAAGCCTATTGACAATATATTAAAGTTTTCTTAATTAACTTTTTAGACAAGTAAACAGTATTCTGTGAAGCCCTACATTAGAACCACTGTTTTAGAATACCTGATTACTACCTCTATACTATCTGCACTTTCAAATGCCCTGACTCACAAACTCCAAATGAAAAGCAGTGCTTCTGGGTGGGAGCTGAGGCTCCCTGTGTTTCACCCCATTCCTCTGGTTATGGGCTAAGCCATCCTGTCTCATCTCCAGTTTCATTAAACACCAAACTATTCAACATTGTTACTCATGGCATAACGGCTATCATTTCACCATGAGTAATGTTGTCAAGAGACACCTCAGCCTCTGGGTAATTGATACAAACACAATTCCCAGCCTTAAAATCTCTTTCTGCTCTTAACAGCAGAGGCAATGCTCTTAAGAGCAGAAACACAAGTGAGAGGGAACAGAACATACTTGCAGGTGTGCTTGGGACTCTCCTAACAAACATCTGGTCTGATAACTGGTAAGTGAAAATGAGATTTTATTTACTAAATCCTCTCTGCATTGGATTTACTTGGCTCCTGCTCTGTTACAATCAATGACTGCGTTTTCAATTAAAAGGCAGCTGCTAATATGGGACATTAGGATCATGAATAAAAACACAGTATTTTTTTTTTTTTTTTGTATTTCACCAAAGAACCTTAAAGGATTCAAAAGAACCTTCTGCCTCACATCACCTGAGCAGGTCTGCTACCCCCATATGCACTTGATAAGGACAGTATTTCTGATCTACCTGGGGAGGAAAAAAAATATCTGTGCAACTGGAGACCAATTTCTTTCACAAAAATATCTTCTTGGCCACATCACAAAGAATCTGGCAGCTCAGGTACAAATCCCTCAAATTACAAAAAGAAAAAAAAAAAATAAAATCCAAACCCCACAAAAACACCAACAAAACAAACCCAGAAGATCCTTAGACTACCAGGCACCCCCCAAAAAATTAACATCTTTTACAGTATTTTACATTTTTACCAACAGGGCAAAAGGGCCTGGTCATGTCTTGAGTTTTAGCAAAATTTTCAGTGTCTCTTAAGACAGATACTGGGGCTAAAGTATAAAGAAGCATTATACTTGTCAAGATACTGAATATAGGCAGTCAACTTCCTCTGAGACCTCTGAAATAGACCATTTAATTAGTCATCTATCCTAGAAGAGATTCAACAATTTTCTGCTTCTCTTCACTGATGCTTCAGGTAAGGTTTCATGAGACAGCTGAGCCCATCCAGAACAGCTCAGCTGACTAGGAACAGCCCAATAATTCCAATAAACAAACAGCTTCTTTTCTACAAGCCTGTGTAACACCCCTCCAAAGAGACACAATTTATTAGTCTTCTAATTACTAATTATTTACTAATCTGTGTTCAACTTTAGACAGACTCTGCAGTGTCATAAGAGTTCTCCTTAGGAAGTGAACCAAGTCTCTAATTTGCAGCCACCAAAGCTCTGCTGACTCTCATCAGGAGACCTTGTGCCCAGAGTTCTGCCTCTCCTGGGAATGATGCAAGGCTGATGAGATGTTAACACTGTGGCCCAGACATTCCAGCTGTATTATTCCCCTTACAATCACTCCTCTAAGTCAGAACAGAGTAATTACAGCAAAGGTTTGCCAGAGGTAGAAAAAGAAACTGGATGCAGTGTTGGATACAAGAGCACCTACAAACAGAAATAACAAGTGGTACCTAAATAATAAGCTCCATGGAGCAGAACTAGAGGCTTTGAAAATCAAGTATTACTTCAAAGACTGAACAAGCCAAGTAAGATGACACTGCCCTTTTGAAAACAAGATGAAAAAAACCACCACATGTAGTATTAAGAAAGAGCACTTGTTTGATAAGAACAGCTCCTGTTATACCCCAAGCTCAGCACTGGGTTATTTCCCTAAGCAGAGGCAGAGAGGCCATACTGAAGGTAAAAGATCACAGTGTTGAAGCAGGTAATGCAACATAAATGTTAAAATTACACTAACATGGAAATTAATCACCAGCACATTACTTACAAATAATTAGCATGCACAAAACCCTCCAAATTTGCCATCTCTGAATATGACAATAGGCACTCAGCTTTGCTAAAATCTGTTCAGTCAAGCAGATTTCAGGTCCCTAAACAATACCTTAACTCAAATTACAGTATTAATGCTGCTGCTTCTATTAATTATGCTTTCATTTCAAGCACAGCTTCTCAATTTAATGTAAATAAAGGGAGTGTTTTTGATGTGAAAAAAACCTCAGTATTTCACCAAGATACAGAAGTGCCACACAACATGAATATGTATTACACTATACTCAGATGAATGTAGTTTAGAAGTAGTATAGCAGACATTAATTTTAGTTGAAAAAAAAATTATTTAACCAACACAAATTTCTAACAGCCTCCTGTTTTAACTGCTGCACTCATTTTTCTACCCTTTGTTGCTCAATAACAGTTTCTCCCCTAGGCTTTAAAAAAAATTTGAAGAACTTCAGGACCATCACTCTCACCTCTATCTTTCTGCATCACTATTCTTTACATATCTAAAGATATTAACCAGGACTGAAATCTGAATCCCAACCTACTAACAGTGCTGCTAATCTCAACATTTACTCATGTCTAGAACAGTGACAAGAAGCATAATATGCAATTATTTTTACATCATTGCTATTCTGCCATTATTCAAGGACAATCAAAAAAAAATCTCTGAAGGCCTGAGTGAAGATGTCCCTCATGAATCCTATTAATACATCACAAAAATATTTAAACAAAAAAACCCTCACAACTAAGCAGTAAAACTCATTTCTAACTGTGCCTCTCTTTAGAGGAGGAGACAATAGGTATGACAGTCATGTGAGAACACCATTATGTTCCCTGGGAAGAACAAAAAGGTTGATATTCTGAAAACAAAGCCTTGTTTCTCAGCTTGACATGAAACTCCCTGAAGTTTCCTATTTATTCCATCTCTCATAAGGTGGGAGACAATCATAGAATGGCCAGGGGTGGAAGGGACCTTAAAGATCATCTAGTTCCAACCCCCCTATATCTAAACATAAGAAGGAGCACAGCTGGCTTCCTCTTATTTAGCCTTCTTCTTTAGTTTTTTAGCTCCCTTATTTAGTTTTTATTTAGCTCTTGTCTTTACCCACCCTGGTAAAGAATGAGAAAGAAACCACAATAGCAATGAAGACAGCAACCATGGACTGGAGATGGACTTTTTTCAACAGCCTGCAGTGGGCAACAAGTCATGGTTTAAAACTGGAAGTGACAAGATACAGGGTAAACATTAGGAAGAAATTCTTCCCTGTGTGACTGGTCAGACACTGGACTGGCAGAGGTTGTCCAGGAGGTTGTGGATGTCTCATCCCTGAAAGTGTTCAAGGTCAGGTTGGATGGGGCTTGCTGTGAGCAAGCTGGTCTGGTGGGAGGTGTTCTTGCTCATGCAGGGGTGAGGAGCTAGGTGATCCCTGACATAATTTCCAACACAAACCATTCTGGGAAATTATAGCAATAACATCCACAGCATCATGGATGGTTATATACACTGCTATAACATGCTGAACAGCATAACTTATCATCTTAAAAAGGGGGAGGGCTTGAGATGTTGGTCATTTGTTTGTTTTTAATGGAACCTAAGTGATAAGTAACCTAATAGAGGCAAGAATAAGGAGACCTCTTCCCCTTCTACAAAGTTATACAGTACCTGCACAGAGCTTGAGTCATACTTGCATCTTTCACATTTGGATCTGTAGTGAGGCTCCTGATGAGTACTGTAATCATCTGCAGTGGTATGTGCTGCACAAGACTTGCCAAAGCAACAGAAGGTTCAAATGAAGTATCTGTTAACAGTTGAACATGACATGATGTAAGAAACTAAAAAGAAAACCCCACAAAACAAATACACTTTATAATTTAGCCTATAACACCCCTGCAGCTGTAAAGTTTTGAGGCAATGAGTCTAAACTACATCTAATGTGTTATGATCACAAATCAAAACAAACCTGAAAAGTTCCAATGTATGAATTACAAAACTCCTCTTGCTCACCTAATATCCATGCAAGAAAGTGGCAACCTGCCCACTTTGAACTGAGAAGTGAGGTTTTTTCCCCAAGTACTATCCAATCACTTATCACACTTGATGTTCAGCCTAAGGATCCAACATCCAGCTGATATTTCCCATGTCCTATCTCAACAACTGTCTGCAAGCATTCTAGTTTGGCAAAACACAATGTTATAATGTTAAGTTTCCCAGGTACCTTAGCAGCAAAGGCACTTTCTAATGTGAGCTAATACAAAGATAATTTTACTCGTTTCTGAGGTGACAAAAGACCTATTTAAAATCACACCTACACCACCCAGGCAGGGAATTTTTCCTACAATACCCAAGTTTTATACATTCCTCACATGCACACCAGCTTTGTAGATTAAACAGTTCCAAGATGTAAGGTATCCCTCTGGAGGCAGTAAGGAGTAAGAGTAGCTTCCAAGAGTTTTAGTTTCTCCTAACAGGACACCCAAAACTCTGTTCCAGGGTATCATTTAAAGCACTGAAACAGGAGCGTTTCCAAGAACCACGCTGCTCTGCAGCTAAATAAATCACCGTTTCCCCTCCAGCTTTTCTTTGGGGGTGGAGGAGTAGGTTTTGCTGGAGAGGAACACACAGCCACATTTTATCATCAGGGCGAGGAAGCAACGGTTCCAAAACAACGTCTGCGAGGCGACCGATGCCAGCGGAAGGTCTTTTCCTGCCTTCTGGCAAACCCAACGCTCTCCTCCCAAGCTGCCCCCCCTTCCCCGCTCCTCGGAGCTCACCGGCGGCGGAGATGACGGCGAAAAGCTCCTGGAGGGAGGGCAGCAGCGTCTCGGGCTCTGCCTTCCAGACGCTCCTCAGCAGCCCGCTGACCTGCGTCACCTGCGAGACGTAGAGGCGCAGCTCGGCCTCCCGGGTTCCCTGGCTCTGGAAGTGGGCGATGCTGCGCACCAGCTGCTGGCAGAAGGCGAGGGAAAGCTTCCTGCCGCGGGGCAGGCACTGCGGGAAGTCACCCAGCAGCTGGCAGAGGCGGGCGCAGAGCGGCGGGGCCGGCCGCTCGCACACGATCCGCAGGGCCTCCACCTGCAGCAGCTCGAAGAGCTCCAGCACCGAGGGGCAGCTCATGATGAGGCGCAAGCCCGCCTGGATGTAGTCGAGGATGGCGGGGTCGCGGTTGCTCAGCTCGCCGTAGCCGCGCTGCAGGAGGCCGAGGACCAGCCCGCGGTTGAAGAAAGCCTCGAACTCGGCGCGGTGGTAGCGCCCGTAAGCCTCCAGCACCTGCCGGCCCACCTGCCGCTGGAAGGGGTCGGGGCCCTGCAGCACCAGCCGGGTGCTGAGGGCGAACATGGCGCGGCACTGCGCCTGGCTCAGCGGCGTCTCGGCCGACTCCACCACCCGCCGCACGATCACCCGCTTCAGCGGCAGCGGGTGCGAGGAGCTCACCAGCCCCTCCAGGATCTTGTCCATGGCGGCCGCTCCGGGCGCATCGGCCGAGCGGCGGGACGGCCTAGGCCTCGCCGGAGGAGGAGGAAGAGGCCGCCGCCGCCTACCCGCGGCCCTCCCCCCGCCCCGCCGTGCTCTGCCGCTCCCAAGCCCCTCCCGCCTGCCCCTCGCCCGGGCGGAGGCGGAGGCGGCGGCGGCCCCGCTGCCCCGGCCCCGGCTCAGGCAGCGCCGCAGCCCCAACGGCCCGGGCCGAGCGTTCCGCCGCCGACCCGGAAGCGCAGCGGCAGCAACAGGAAGGCGGGGCGCCGGGTGGCCACCGCGCATGCGCCAGCCGGCAGCGGCACGCCCTGCCCCGTCTGTGGCGCCGGCCAATGGGGAGCCAGGGAGAGAGGGCGGGGCGGGGGTGGGCGGGGCCTCCTCGGCGGGAAGGGCCCTTCCCGGGAGACCCCAGGGTTGCACCCGCATTAGCGTCTCCGCCTTTCGCCTCACAGAGTCGCGGGGTTCCCCGCCGTTTCCCTCACATCGTCCCGGGCTCTCCACCTTTCGCCTCATACTCCTCGGGCACCCCGCCGTTTGCCTCACACAACCCCGGGCTCTCCACCTTTTCCGTCACACAACCCCGGGCTCTCCACCTTTTCCGTCACACAACCCCGGGCTCTCCGCCTTTCGCCTCACACCGTCCCGAACGTCCCGCCCGCCCCTGCTCTGAAGTTGGCACCCGGGTTCCCCGCGGAGGTGCCGTTCCCCTCGCCTCATGCCCAGCCCGCCTCCCCAGGGAGCGGTGTTCTTGGCTGTCGGCGTGTGGGTAACCGGGAGCTCTTCCTGAGAAACGCCCGGAGCAGTTTGCCCAAAGGAGCTGAGGTTGCCCCCTCCCTGGAAGCGTTCAAGGCCGAGGCCCGTGAGCGACCTGGCCCAGTGAGAGGTGCAGGGGAGTTGGAACGAGGTGATCCCCAAGGTCCCTGCCAGCCCCAACCATTCTGTGCAGCCTTTGCTGTTAAACATAATAACATTAATAACGGAGTTATGGTCACCAAATGCATGCACACTGTGAGTGTTCCCAGTATTGCTGGGAATTCCCATCCCTCATTGTCATCTGGTTTAGCTCCAGTTTTCTAAGGCTCAGATTTCGTTTGTATGCTTTGTATTTTCATACCAGAACATGCTTCCATCATGACAAAAAAAAAAAAAAAAAAAAAAAAAAAAAAAAAAAAATTCTGCAATTTCCAAGCACTATTATCTCCTGAGGACTAGGTAACAAGAAAGGTTACAAAACCTAATTAAAACCATTAGTGCCAGTAAGCAAGCCAGAAACCAAACTCCACTTCCTTAGTTGAATGAAATCCTTTAGGCCAGCTCACTGGTGTGCTGGCAAAGCCATCTTCTTGGTTCCCTGTTTCCCAATACAAACACCTTCATGCTGTGCTGTTGACTAATACCTGTCATTCAGCATCAGGAATGTATGGAAAATACTTTTAATTAATCCCTAATTAATCCCCAGCAATATGTGATGTGTAACAGGTGCAGAATCTGAGCTGGAGTTAGGTTGGCAACAGATACTGCTAAGGGCAATAAAAAAATCCCCACCAACTGTACAGGGACAGCTGTAAGACACAGGTGACAAAAAGCAAAACATGACACTAAGAAGTTCAGATTTAACTTGAAAATTGAGTCCATTGTTTATAAAATGTTTCAAATGTTCAGTTAAACTGTTCAGATAGCTTTTAACTTTACTCCTTTGTGCACCAGTTTTCTGTTTGTTCCTCATGGGTACAAAGCCCAGTTCTAGAAATCACTGTGCATAAAAAAAAACATTGCAAGTGCTGAGTCATTACAGTACGGTATAAATTGTGTTGATCAAGGTCTTTCTTTCTGAGAACTTTACAAAAGTCTGAGTGTGTTGTTACTGATATCTTTGTTAGCAAAATCACCTGTGTAGAGTGTTCTGTATTGAACAGAGGCATCAATTAACTTTTTTTTTAAATGATTTTGCAATTAAGAAAATTAACCTTGAAGAAGGTGATGGATGCCTTTTGTGTACTAAGAATGTTTTAATTTTCTTAAGAAGTACAAACTGTCTTTTTAATTTTTTTTTTTCTAGTACTGTTCATTGTATCTTCTGAAGCCAGAAGGTGAGAGATGTCTACTCCAGAGCCCACCCAGAACTCTGAAAGTAACAGGAAGCACTGAAATCAAGGTTCCAGAGACATGTGTATGGAAAGGATTAAAGTGAGACTGTCTGGAGAGGAAATCACATGGAGAATGGAAGGAGAAAGAAAATTTAGAAGTGTCAGAAGCTGCTGAGGTGCTCAGTTATGTCAGGGTGTATGAGAGAGAGAATAAAGGAGAAGCAGAGAAGGTGGCATGTCAGGCTCAAGGAGCATACAATGGAGCAGGAAAACCAGGGGATGATCAGTTGCCATGAAGAGAAGAAAAGAATATGTGAAAGAGATGGAATGGTCACCTGAAAAGCTGGAGGCATATCCATGGCTTGCAGGTACATGAAGATACATGGAATGCAGAAAGCATGAGCAGCTTCAGATTAGGAGGATCAGGGGCTCCTGTGATCTAGGAGGTGAAAGATTTGAGCAGGTTTTCAGTGCTTTGTCCTTTGTTTATATAGCACTGTGGATGGGAGGAAAGGCAGTTCCCTCAGCTTGGGATTGGGGAACAGTCTTCCTGACAGTCTGGGAGTATTCTGCCTAGTAGTCTGGTTACAGTGATAGCTGCATAGGTGAGGTAATTCCTTAAAAAAAAAAAAAAAAAAAAAAAAAAAAAAGCTACAGAAAGGTCTGAAAATCTACAGTCCCAAACAAAAAAGTTGATAGTTGGAGCTGTATATTTGGAGAGAGAGTATAGTACTTCTAGCATAGGAGCTTGGAGATAGTATTCTTATTTGCATCCAAATGACTTAATATGCATATTTCTAATTTAAGGAATTTATTTCAAGTAAGAGAACTAGCAATGGGAACCAAATGGTTAAGAGTTACAATGGCTGGTTGAGTCACTGAGTGTGATTATGACCTCAGAGCTAAGAATAACCTGAACTGCCAGCATGATCCTAATTGCACTCTTACTATTAGATATGGAATTATCAAAACATACTTACAAGCTAAATTTTGGAACACAGACTGTTCCTCTCTTTTCAGCAAAATCTAACTCCTGTGCATAAATATATTACTAAGCTGTGGCTAAATGAAAAATAAGTGAACTCTTCAGTGAATAATAAATAGTATATATTAAAATATTTTCTCTCAAAAGTAAGAGTCATGTTTCATTAAAGCCAAAGATTATTGGCAAATCTGAGCAATAATTACTCTTTCTGAGAAACAGCACAAGTAGAAGCAGATGGTTAACCATGGTGGCGTCTCCTTAATGGTTCAAAAATCTTCAAGGCAGTAAGACAGAAAGGAAGCTTTTTACTAAGAACTCTGCATTAAAATTATCTTGTCAGCCTACAAACATTTTATACCTTGTGTGTATAAGGGGGCAATCCTGCAGGGGGCAATCCTCACCATCCTGAGTGCTGGTGAGGCTCTACATGCAACACCTGCCCATGCCTTTTGCCACCCCCATGAACAAATCTTAGCATGCTGAACTTCCTGGTGATGTTCAGGAATATCCATGTGGCAGGGACAGTGAAATGAATGTCTTTGAGGAGCAGGGCCCCTCTTACATCTGCAGTAGCTTCAAGGCCTCTGACATTGGGCCTCTGTCCATTTAGGTTGGACATTAGAAAGAATTTCTTTACTGAGAGGGTGCTCAGCCATTGGAATGGGCTGCCCAGGGAAGGGGTGGATTCTCCATCCCTGGAGATATTTCAAAAGAGCCTGGATGTGGCACTCAGTGCCATGGGCTGGGAACCACGGGGGGAGTGGATCAAGGGTTGGACTTGATGATCTCTGAGGTCCCTTCCAACCCAGCCAATTCTGTGATTCTATGATTGAGAGACATGTGGCTTGGCTGTGTGGTTGCATGAGTGCTAAATCCAGTGCAAGCCAGGCAACAGGAGCCTCGGGGAGGTGGTGAGCAGGTCACAGCTTGCTGTGAGATCAGTTTTCCTGTAACATGAAACTGCACCTTGGGTCGGGAGCTTCTGAGTGCTAATCACTGCCCTGATACCAACCCCATCCCTGGCAGCAAACAGTTTATTTAACTGCAGGGTCTGTGTTTGTCAGGCATAAATAGTAGTAGGTGGGTACTCGGGAGGACTGTAGGGTTCAATTAGATAATGTTTACCAAGTATTAATGATGTATTTTAATTTTCAAGGTGTTGACTCAAAATGCCTGAATGTTGAGTCATCCTCTAGTTGTACACTGTCACATGTCCCAAACGTTTACTCATCCAATAAGCAACAGGGCACAGGATTATTTATCCAAAAATCAAGACAGCACAGCATGTGGCCTCAGTGTCCTACTGAAACCTCTTACCATGATGCAAGTATTTGTTTCTGAGAAGCTTTGATTTGAAAGTGCTCTTTTGCCTCCTGCAGAGGCAAATCTGGCATGATTCAGTTTTGCATGTGTAATAGTTATATTTCCCACGTCAAGGAGCAACATCTGACTGAATGTGATTTTATTACAAGTTCCACGTTAATTTCCCTCTGTTGTGACAGAAGGATGTTGCAGAGGTCGCATTTGGTATTCAGAAGAGCTGTGTAGTAACTGTCTTGAAAGGAAGGGGGCATCCGGATCTTCAGCCAAGTAACTGGCTATTAACAACTGTGATTCAAGGCTGCAGCTCAGCAATTAACAGGAGATCGTGGTGACTCCTCAGCATTCGTGTGGCAGTAATGTATTGTGGCAGCCTGGGTATTAGGCTGTGACACGAATAAGTTTTCAGAGTCTCAGGCCTCTGTTTGGATTAAAGACACAGAGTGTGGACTGCAGTGCTAGAAAGTTGGTGTCACAGAAGGCAAGATATCCACATGAGATAACCTGAGGATGGAGATTTCCAGTAGTAAGAAGCACTTCTGTAGTGTTGCATGGCTCAGATTTACTTTAATTAAAATACTGTGTTCAGGCTGGGGCTTCTTTGCTAGGTACATCTGCCACCTTTACTAAGTACCCTGTCTCAGTCAGGGGTTCAGCTGGTCCACTGGGATGAGTGTCTTTTGAATTTTGTCCTCTTACTCAAAAGGGTAACTGGCAAATGTTGGTAAAAAATCTTTCTCTCATATCTCCATTACATGAATAAGCACAATTGTTTGTTACCAAATACACTGCACTCACTGATGCCTAAATTATTGCACACCCTAAAAAAAGTGAATGTACCAGCCATAGTGAAACAAGGGTGGTTAGGCTGATAACTGGACAGCTGGAAACATAGCTATACTAGATTGCTCTAAGCCAAGGCTCTCCTTGATTTTTCTTCATTTATGTCTTTGTGATATTTAGGATTGCATCAGTGAAGTCACACAGATGTCAGGAAGGTTTAAGGCACCTGGACACTGACAGCAGCCACCCAGTGTAAATGACAACAGCTTATGTTTCACTGGTAAGAAGTGTATAACTTTTCAAAGCCCTGGCAGTCTAAAAAGCAAACTTCTAGGGGCTCCATAGAGCTTTTCCTTCTCTTGCACTGCACAAAATGTTCACAGTGAATGTCCCAGATTTTAAAGTTGATATGAAGAGCATTATGTTTAGGATGTGTAAGGATAGATGTTTAAATACAGAGAATCAGACTAAGTTATGCCAAAACTCCTTGAATTTGTGCTATCCTTTATCTGTTTTGCTTGTGCAAATGCTTATTTTGCATGCATACATTTGCAATACAAATACAACTTCAGTGTGTTCATGTGAAAATGTGGCATTATGTAGGTATTTATATGCAATGATACAAAGTATGTTCAGGAAAAAAAATTGTGATCATCACTTTAAAGTACAGACTGCTCTTAGAAATAGAAAAGCTGTTCCTATACGAAGGCCTTTTTTTGCTAAGTGATACATTTGATAAGATTCAGATACCTGCAGAGAAGATAGCCTGTTTATAGAAATAAAGTTATACATCAGCCCAGCTATCTGACAGAAAGCAATAAAAGTAGATTGCCTGCAAGGTTATCTGTGATTCAGAAATCAGACAGAATATGGACTGTGGAAGTCAGCTGTGAGGCTATGGCAGAGAACAATGCATATTTCATTGAATCTGCCCAAAAGATGTGCTGAATATCACACCTTTCTCCAGAGAGAAAAGATTCAGTAGGGGAAGAAAATACTAAGCAGTGCACTTCACTGCTTATTATGCACAACTGACTTTACAGGTTTTTCACAATGTGATATTTCTAAAATCTCAGTGAAGTGTTTGATAGTTGCACATGCATCCAAGCAGATATATATTCTAATTTGTGAAAATATGACAGCATACTTCATTTGGAAATGTAGCAGGTTTAGCTCAAGTTAGACTGCTGTTTCTTTTATCAGATTTTAATGAGACACTAGGCAGAACCACCACTGAAATCCTTACAGCCATTGGCTGACAAAATGTCTGCTGCTTAACGAAGGAGTAAATTGTATCATAAATCTCCTATTTTTATTGCCATTTCTTCATATGAGAAGTGCAAATCACCTTTCCAGCTTGGGGGTTTCAGTTGTCTCCTTCTTCATACATTATCCATGTCTATTGTCAAAGATACCATGAAAGAACATAATTCATTCAAGACCAAATACCCAAGCTGTTCATGTTGTCAGATCTGGATATGTATTTTATGGTTTACAATTAAAGGAATAAGTGAGAACCAAATGTACATTGTCATTAAAATCAAATCAAAAATTATGGGGGGAATCCACAAAAAAAAAAAAAAAACAAAAAAAAGGAAGTTAACTTTCACAGAACAAGAAGTTTAACCCTGAGACATATGGCTATGATTGGATTTACCTTAGAAGAGTTGTTTCACCTTACTGGAGCCTGGGGATTTGCCAATATTAATGATGCACACAACCTCTGAAGAATCAAGCATCCTCTGTGTACCTTTTCTAGTTGTTACTTTAAATTTATAACACTTTTTTTCACTAAGCATTTTGGCTGAACTAACAAACCAAAATGTTTCAGTATATGCCTGATAATGTGACACAAAATAAGTCTCATTGTTTTCAGTGGGCCTGCTGTAATGCTCAGCTTGTCAACACTGCCTGGGAATTTTCTGCTCTAATGACATGATCAGACTTCTCCTAAGTGAAGCAATCCACAGTGTCTTGGGTCTTGGTTTATCTCTTGGTTTGCCTTGCATTTGCTACAGCATGTAAAATCTATGCACCAGTTTTAAACTCTTCTTTTTTAGAGATGTTTGTATTTTTATTTTTTTTTTTTAAAGCCTACATAGTCTAAATTTTCTCTTCCATGCTGCTGTCATTGCCATTGGTCAGGTTTCATACATTTCATGGACTGTATGATTTCCTTTGCTCTAATTATTTTGCTGAAGATTAAGCATTGGTTTTACCAGGGTATGAGAATTTTTTCCTAGATTACAACTATGATTTTTCTTTCTACAGTTAAGCCATTAAAATTCAAGATGGGTTCATCAGTTCTATGTCAGAAACCTCTCTTAGCATCTAAGTTTTTGTTGGTCTCTGAAAATAAGCTGCTTAGACTTTAGGGCAAACTTCAGATGTCTACAGTTTCACCATTAGCTCCCTTCTGACTCCTGGCTTTTTCCTGGCAGCTAGTTGCTTATAGTTATGAAGCAAGTCATTGTTTAATTTATTTATGTTTCATTTTTAAAAATCTCAGTACTGATAACTCCCAACTCAATATTTCTTTGGTTCTGCTCACAGTCCTTGGAATTATTCAGTAAATATTCTGTTAAAAATGTCTGACAGAGGTCCCTTTCACCCTCAGTCATACTTCTGGCTGCATCTAACCTACACTGGAGATAGGGAGCTTAGTTCCAGGCTGAGCAGGTATGGCTGTACCCTGCCCCAAGTAAAAAGCAATGCAATCCTTTCATTTGTAGGGTCAGTTTAAGTAAAGTTCTGTTGCCAGCTGTTTAAGTATCTCTGCACTGTGCTTTGTTGTGGGGAGACAAGTCCTTCATTGCCCAAAGAAAGTCTATTTGATCAGATCAAATTGCCTTTCAGAGACCACCAGTGCTGTCAAGGGATTACATGTCTGAAATCTCTTCCTCCTGTCAAATACAAGTGAAATAATTCATTTTAATCTAATGTTTAGGATGAGCAAGAGGAGTGCAGACACACAGACATCACCTTGTTTCCTTGCTACACTGAGCAAAGCTGTCTGGCTTCCAGCTCCACAAATCCCAGAGCACTACAGAGATCATAGACATTGTGTACACTGAGTTCACCCAGCAATGAAGTTCTGTGGAACAAGGAACACAATAGCTCTGAACAATAAGAAGGGACAGAAAATAAAGGGTATTTTGTGCTAACATGCAAGGCTGTTTAATGAAACAGAAGTCAGATGCAGACCCGCTAGCATAGCTCCTCCAAAATCAGGGGCAGACTAAGAAGTGCATTTTGTTGGTCTTGTACAGGCATCCTTGAAGATTTCACACTCAAGTGAGCAGATCTCAGGGAGTAATTTAGCCTTAAGACACAGTGTAGTCACACTGGTGATCAGAATGTACAATTAGCTTCTATCTTCTGATGGAAATGTCAACGCAGTTCAGTGATTTTTTTTTTAGAGTTTGCACAGCTGCTATTCCCTTTACCTATTGGACTGTGGTGGGTTTTGGCTTTGTTTTTTGTTTGTTTGTTGGTTGGATTGTTTGTTTTGTTCTTGTTTGTTTCTTTGTGTTTTTTCTTTCTTTTTTCTTTTTTTTTTTCCTTTTCTTTTTTTCTATCTGAATGTTCAGAAGAATTATTAGCAACAAAGTAATGTATCTAATTTAGATTATTTCTGTTTGGAATCTGTAATAACCTTCCAGTATAAGCCAGCTTGTCCATATTTTGACACCTTGTGTGGTGTTGAATGCCCTAATTCAAATGCATAGCAACAAAAGAAATTGTAAATATTTTCTAGTCTGAATGGCTGAATTCTCTAGTAAAAATCTGGATCACTAATAAAATCTACTGTACCTCAAGCTTACTTAAAATCCATGAAAAAAAAAAAAAGAATTGTGGGGCACAGAAAAAGAGCACTAAGTCAGATGTGTACTCTGAAATGTGAAACTGTGTAAACAGTTTTTTATTTGGATTCAGTTTTAAGTTTCAGCACAGATGGAGCTTGTGATAATTCAATAGTGGTGGCATTTTGTCTTCATCCTAAATCGGGATGTGACATGTTCTTCACTTACAGTAGCTGCTGAGGGGAGCTTAGATTAATGTATAAAATAATTAGTTCTCTGAACAGTTGGACACAATCTCAATCAGTCTTAATCAGAGGGAAGCACAAGTCTTTTTCTGGTGCTCTGTATCTACTGAAACTGGTTGGAAACAAAATGCTTTGAACAGTGCAGCCTAGAAACAAATGTTCAATGTTATAAATATGATTAGGCAAACATAATAAGCTTGTAGAGCTTGTTTATGTTGCATCATGTGTTAGGGTGTAATATGGACTTTTCTGCCCCTATTTCAGTGATCTCATTCCTCTGGGAGAAAACCTACTTAATGTAAAAGTGCATTTCATAGAAAGCAGAAATATGTCCAGAAAAAAACCTATTGTTCTTTATTGAATATGATCTTCTTTACTACCTGTTGTCTACAACATTAAAAAATGTAAACTCACTGCTAGTGGCCCAATACATTTAAAGAACTGAAGCAGATCCAGCCTCACTTTTTCAAAAACTACATGGTGTATACTGACATCTTGATATAGAACTTAACCAAATAAAAAGAAGACACATCCTTTTTTTCCCTGAAGTTTTTACATATATTTGAGTATCTTCATTTTCCTAGAATGATT
This sequence comes from Heliangelus exortis, assembly GCF_036169615.1. Lineage (NCBI taxonomy): Eukaryota > Metazoa > Chordata > Aves > Apodiformes > Trochilidae > Heliangelus > Heliangelus exortis. Next base: position 17,036,284 of record NC_092431.1, read on the forward strand.
TAAAGGCAGTGAGTCACAGAAGGTTTATAGTGTCTTAAAGTACTGCAAGAAAATCTGGATAACAGAAAGGAAAATCAATTTTTCTTTAAGTGGCTATAAATTGCTTTTGGTTTGTGAATGCTCATGTAGCTTAATGTAAATCAGACACCTAGCAAATACATGGAGTATTCTTTCTGATAAAAGGAATGGTCATTTCAAGTTTTTAACAAAAATCTTGCTTAGGTCTGTCCCCTGGGGAGGGCTGAACTCTTGTCATTTCCTTAGTCACCTTCCAGTCCAGCCACTCCCCAGTCAGAACTTCAGTTCTGATATAAGGAGTTTTGTCTCGTGTTGTTTCTTGCACTATTTATTACTGCTGTAAGATTAGCAGCTTCCTGGTTTATGCTCTCCTCCTGAGCTTGCTGCTAGTATTCACTTGCTGTGCATCCTCTTTCTGCTACTGCAGGAGAAGTATTTTCCTGTCAGAGTAGATCAATGCAGGTTGGAGGGGATTACCAACAAAACCTCTGCCTCTGAGGGCAATGTCTGATTGCACAGAGCATCAAATTCTCATTTCCTATCGGTATTTGACAAGACCCCTTCAAAACCCCATGACCAATGAACATCCTCTTGCATTGCAATCCACCCACTCTGAGGGGATGCTTCAGGCAGCTGACAAACCTGTGTTCAAGCAGTGCTTGAACCAGACATCCCAGCCTGAATGTGCTCTGTTGGGTACTTGTGAGGCCTCCTTTCTACCAGTCCTCCACAACTACTGATGCTTTTGAAGGTAAAAGGCCTTTAATGCTTGGTCATTTAAAGTTTGTCTTTCCTACTGTCTCATAGAACAAAAGCCTACTTACTTCTGGCCCATAACTTGCTTGTAAAATAGACATTAATATAGACAGTAAGATGCACCAAAGTAGTAGATGCACCAAAGGCCACAAAATGATTTTACAGCACCTGGGACTCTCAAAGTATTCTGCTTGGCATTATTGGGTACAGCAACTAGATTTTCTTTAGATTGTAATTTATTTGTGTTTTAAAAGTGGATTAAGTGGATGAGAAGTAACATCCTGCACTTTCAAAGGGCTTAATGATTACCAGCCTTACTAAAAGCCAAGTGCATCTTCTAAAATGACTTAGGTGCTGTGAGAAATCCACCTCTGTAAACATCTTAACATTTTTCCTGATGAAGCTTTATGTCACATACCCTAGTGAATATGTCAGAACCACCTCTTTTCAGAACCCTGTCTCAAACTACCTCTGGATATGAAACCTACAGAAGATCTCTGGTTTGCTTGCTGTGATTGTTCCATGCTCTACTGGCCTTGGTCATCTTACTACCACCATGCTCCATGTACCTGTTACCTCTTGGCTCATATTTTCATTGCCAGAGTTCAAGAACTGGAATATTCTTTCTATTTTGTGCTTTTACAGCATGCACTAGGGCATGGCTTGTTTTACAGTGATAAGATAATCATGCACCAACTTTGCACAACAGGAAAAAGGTATGTGAAAATGACACAAACAGAGGTGCATCTGCCAACATGTAATTAGGGAACCCCACCTGCACAGGGAATGTTTGCCACTGCAGTGCTAAGAAGGTCTTCAGAATGGGGCTGGAGATTACCAAAGTCTTTAGGTTTTAGTCTTTTAGTCTTTTAGTTTTGCTTTAATATGCAGGCTTATGTTCTGACAGTAAGATTGCAGGGGATATGACATGAAAAGATGTTTCATTACAGTGGAATAGTGTAGCACTGGAAATAAGTAAAAATAGGGATGCTTAAATAAAGGAGTTGGGATTCATCTGGTAAAAAGTAAATGGAACTGATTTTTCCTTCCTTTTGATAGTTAAATTAGGGAAAAGATAACCATTATGGTACCAGTGACACACTTGCTAGCACAATAGAAATAATCAGGATTCAAGTTTAATGAGATATTGTAGAATGTGAGAATATTTTGAAGTGCTAATGAAAAAGAAAGAAGCTTTCTAAGCAGTAGAAAATGGTAATTGGTGGATAGGAACACATTTAAGGAATAATGACAGCTTCATATGACAAAGTATTCTGAGACTGTTGATGAGCTTAACCTAGGACAAGAAAGACTTACAAAAAGATGGGTTTCAAAAGAAGAGCAGTCTTAACTCCTTTCCTTGCAAAGGACTGATTAGTATCAATTAAACCTGAGACAGGACAAAACTTAGGGAGTGCACAATAGCACAACTTCATCAGTGTGCAACATAATTCCTTTCATGTCCATGCAGCCAAAATAATATCCTCTGAATGGCAGCAGCCAAACAGGTAAGTGGTAAGTGAGTGTAATATTGCTGAACATTTTTAAGAATTACTCATTGCAGAGCACTTTACATTGCACCTCAGAGGTCACATGAGTATAAGGTTCATTTCCCAGCTCTTTATTTACATTGTCTGCATGGCAGGTGATGTGCCTGTTATGTTCTGCCTTCTGCTCTGAGAAGTTGCCTTGCCTTTCCTTGTTTCAGTTGGATTAAATGAACGTGTTTCTTAAGTGAGCTCTACAATCCCACCTCTGGATCTGGAGCAATAGGAGCAGCCTGCTCTCTCAACAGGCTCCAGACAAGTGTACCAATAACCATGAAAACCACCCTTAGCTTTTGGGGAAGACAGGAAGAATCTATTCATCCTTACTTTAGATGCAAAACAGGGAAACTGGAAGTGATAACCTGAGCTTCCATCTGGGTCTGTTTAGTAAGATCTGTCTTACACTCATCGCTCAAAAAATAAAAAATCAAAATCAAAATTCATACTCTCTTCAGGATACAGAAATAGATCCACTTCTTCCTTTAATATCCACAGGCTTCTCCATAAATGTGGCAAATTTGTAATTCTGCAGATTCTGGGACTGTGCCTTTACTATGAATTTTGTGCCTCTAATTGCTTTCAGCTAAGTAGGAATTAAATTTCCTCTCAAAATACTGTTATTACCAATTCAGCAAGCTCCATGCAATATAAACCCTTCCTTTTATTTTATCTTACCTTTTTGTGATGCTGAAAATACTTTTTAGAAATCCATCAGTATATAAGGAAGAGTTTTTTATTCAGAACCTCTTATAGCATTGCCCAAATACCTTATCTTGCTTGTCATAAATAAAATTAATCTCTTAGAACAGAAATAAATTTCCAGATTCATCCTAATAATTATTCTCTGATTTGTCAGCTGGAGTGAGATTACACTTATTGGTAATGCTATGTAAAATCTGACATGCTGGGAATTTATGTTTCTGAAGGGTATGTTGATAATCAGATTTGTCTAGGCATGTAAAACATATTTTTGGTGCTATCAATTCCTTCAGCTGATTTATTGAGTTTTTGACAGTCATACATTAACACAGATTTAATGTGGGAATTGGGAACTGTAATAATCACAAAGTTTTTAGAAGAAAAAACACCACCACCTCAAAATAAGGCCACATCACCACATGTTGTAAAAAAATAGTAGTGTATTTCCAGTACTTAATGCATTCACTAAGCTTTATACTTAGTGTATATATTTTTATGTCTGAGGAGGATTAAGTTTAGATGTTAGCCAGTATAGTGCAGCAGCTTGTTCTTTATCCTCATACTGTCTTCTGGTGCCCTTGCAGCTGTGAGCTTTTGCCTTTTACTACACTTCTTCCATCATCAGCAAATTTGCAGATGACACCAAGCTGGGGGGAGTGTGGATCAGCTGGAAGGCAGGAGGGCTCTGCAGAGGGCCCTGGACAGACTGGAGAGTTGGGCTGATCCCAACGGGATGAGGTTCAACAAGGCCAAGTGCCGGGTCCTGCACTTTGGCCACAACAACCCCATGGGGAGCTCCAGGCTGGGCACAGAGTGGCAGAAAGGGACCTGGGAGTCTGGATTGCCAGGAAGCTGAACAGGAGCCAGCAGTGTGCCCAGGTGGCCAAGAAGGCCAATGGCATCCTGGGCTGGCTCAGGAACAGCGTGGCCAGCAGGTCCAGGGAAGGGATTCTGCCTCTGTGCTCAGCCCTGGGGAGGCCACAGCTTGAGTCCTGTGTCCAGTTCTGGGCCCCTCAGCTCAGGAAGGAGATTGAGGTGCTGGAGCAGGTCCAGAGAAGAGCAAGGAGGCTGTGAAGGGATCCAGCACAAGTCCTGTGAGGAAGGGCTGAGGGAGCTGGGGGTGTTGAGGCTGGAGAAGAGGAGGCTCAGGGGAGACCTCATCACTCTCTCCAACTCCCTGAAAGGAGGTTGGAGCCAAGGGGGGGTTGGGCTCTTTTCCCAGGCAACTCTCAGCAAGACAAGAGGGCACAAGAGGTCTCTTCAGAACCATGGCAAGGCCACTATTTTTCATATCTGCCTCTTCTGTTCCCCTTGCTTTCCCCCGAAGTCTGGTGTGCAAACATCTGCCAGAAACACATCTCTGCTGATGAGTGTGTTCAGCTGAAGCACTGATGATATTTCATTTGTCTAGCAGAGCCTTTTCCTCTCTCCACTGCCTGCCCATCTGTCCCCATTGGTCATCTCTCCTGTCTCCCCTGTTAGCCTCCACAGGAGCAATGGCTGGCTGAGGAAGACTCTTTCATGATAAAAGCAGCCCCTGCCCCAGCAGCACCCCACAAGGACCCAAGCAGGGGTTGTCTCCAGCTCTCCCAAAGCTGCCCTGCTCCAGACCCTTCCTGGTGGGTAGCTCCCAGTGCCCCCAGCTCCCATTCCTCAGGAAGCAGCAAGCTCTTGCTTCAATCAAAAAGAGTCACCCAGAGAATAAAGACTTGGAAATCACGGGGTTATTTAGAAAGCAGATATCACTAAAAGAGGTATTTAGGTTGGGATTTTTTTTTTGTTTCTTCCGGGAGAAACATAAACCAACCTGCTTAACCCACTTGACTGTATTAATGCAAATGCTTTTTGCTGCTAAAAAAAAATTAAAGGGAAAGATTGCATGAAGAAAACAGAACTTGCCTTCCTTTTTTAGGTGTGGCTTGAAAAATTTTGGTGTGTGAAATCCAGCTGTCTGACTTCCCTGAATAAAATAAGCCCATTGTGGAAATGTAGTTAAAAATCAGGTACAAAAAATACGAGCTAGAAGTCACAGGAGAGACAACACAGGAATTAAGTGGGGAAAGCTACAATTGGTTTCATATGCTGGCAGTGAACATAGGCTTGGTTTTCCAGGAAGGTCATCTGCTTGCAGGGGTCATCACCAGGAGATCTCTGCAGGAGCCTCAATGCCAATCTGTCCACCTGGAATTCAAGAGCAGGAAAGTCAAGACAGGTGGTGAACAAGTTCTTGTTGTCTTTTCCCAGTTGCTTAGTAAATTTTACAAAGGGGACAATGAATTTCTTGTAGAAAGGTAAAATATCTCCATAGGAAGAAGAGAGAATCTTTTAGGCAAGACTGGAATGATCGTTTCCCAAAGAACAGATGGAAATTCTAAAAAAAAAAAGAGTTGGAAAACTTAATGTGAGGCTTTGATGGTTTGAATTTGAGCACTTGGAGTGTGTTGTGGGATACATGAGTCTTTGAGACTGCAGAGAGTTTCTGAGTATCTGCAAGACAATTTATTCTCTGCAAGGATGGAGGAGAGATGGAGTCTTCCCAATGCATCCGGGGTTTCTCACCACAGGGTCTAGCTGTACCTCTGCTCAGGGAAGGTGGTAGGAGAACCTCATAGGAAAAGCTAAGTCACATTATCAGTCTTCCCATCCCTGTGTGGAAACAGAACTGGTGTGTCATTGCACCTAGGGAAAAAAAAAACCTGTCTGGAAACTGTCACTTGTTAAATGTCATCCTTCAGCAATATCTTGGTTTTAATAAGCAAGACTTTCCTGGCTGCTTGCTTGTGGGGTGCTGCTAAAAGATGGTAGTCTCAACTCCTCTGATGAATATTTCAGTACAGACAGCTTGAAGACACAGGCTTTCCTTGTGAAGTTTGCATCTGCCAGCTTGAATATATTGTTCCAAAATAGCAGATCACCAATTAGACACCTGTGAGCCTTATTCTGAGAGTGGAGGTTGGAGGAGGGTGCAAATAGTTTTCCCTCACCTGCCAAGAAAACTTGGGGATTTGAGGTAGCTCTCCAGGGGAGCTGGATATCATTCCCTGAGGAATACTGGTGAACCTCAGTGGCATCATCAATATCAATAAAAGTTGTTCCTCTGCTCTTGAGATGAATCTGAAATGTGGGATTTAGCAGACCAGTGGAAAGTGGTTTCCTTGCTTCTGTAGCAGGTCCCAGGGTAAGATATTCTTCATACTTGCTGGAAGCAGAATCCCCTCTACAGTATAAAAATAAATTAGGTTCCTTTTGCTGAAATTATATTGTTATAACACCTCACTCCAATGTTCATATAGGAATATATTAGCAATGGAAAGTACAGTTATAAAATCTCAAGTTGGTTCACTCAAGAGATAAATAAAGCCATCAAATAAGACAAAGAGCTAATAAAATCTTACACAACTTAGGGAATACTGCACTAAGACTAAATGAAGAATAAGTCATACATAACAAAAATACAGTAATGCAATAGTATTAATATAACTGTAGTTAAGTGTTACTTAATTAAAGCCCTGTCCCTTAATAAAATTTCATTGTGCTTCCATTCCACTAGGTTTCAAATTAATCCCTGGTGTGACTTTGTGAGAGTGCTTACAGATGGAATTCTCTCTTTGATTAGAGCTACTCAGTTTATGTCACTCTGCTTCTGAACTTCTGAGCACCCACTGCTGTCATTTCTGTAAACCTGAGCCACAGTTTTCCAGCTTAAGTTCTTTTCCCTGCATGTCCCAGCTCCTCGTGCTGTCCCTCAATGGCTTTTAATGACACCTGCACTTCCACAGGAACAGAAATATTTGCTTAAACCCAGGCAGCAGGGTCCTCCTGTTCTCCAGGGAATCCTCCCATCAGCAGATGGGGCTGAACCACACAAGAGGAGCTCAGTTCCTGAGTACCTGCAGGGCAGCACAGAGCAAGGGAACACACCTGAAGAAAATTCTCCCCAGTTATCCCTGCACGCTGGGTTTTGGTCCTCACCACAGAGAGGAGGTGAAAGGAGTCCCGTGGGATCCTGGAGGGACAGGACCTTTCTCTTGGCAGAACAGAGCATGACATTAAGGAGGCACTAGGAAGAAAGACTGCTTACTGAGTGTGCTAGGATCAGCTTTTGATCAGAAATCAATAAAGCATTCTCTGTTCCCATGCCACCTTTGTCTCCTACTTGCCCACTCTTTCCTAACTATGAAACTGATCATTTTCAGTACTACCCCAGGACATCAGAGCTTTGCAGGTACAATTACTTTTTTTTATTAAGTGTGTTTTCTGCCTTCTTACCAAAATAAACAAACCATCACTTGCACTTATTGGATTCATTTTATGTTTGTTTTGCTTACTTGGTAATTTATTCTGTACGACTGCTGGTGTTTGAATGGAATAGCTGGCTGAGTTAATTAGTCAAACAATGAGGAGGCTACCTGGTGCTATCTCTCCTAGCTTGTAATTGTCTTGCTAACATTAAAACTTGATTTCCATCAGTTCTCCTAGTCCCTTTCACAATTTTCAGTTCTGTCAGGCCAAGCTGAAATCTTCTTTTTTCATGTGAGTGTATCTTCAGCTCCACCGAAATTGCCTTATGGCACAGGGACCTGGGTTTTTTTTAAATTGCTTTGGTATCTCCCAGAAGGAATGGAGCCACATACAGCAAGCAGTAGGACTTCTACAGTACATCCTGTAAGCTCTCTTGGTTTTATTCTGATTGCATAGCAGAACATGTAGAAACACATTATTTCATTTGCCTCCTTCTATATTGCATGCATGTACTGGACAGATGGATGTTTCAAGCATTCTTCCTCCTCTGTAACTGCAAAATCCTTTCCCTGTTCCTTTGCTGGATGATTGCTCTATTTAGCACATGCTTGAGCTTGAGTTTGCACTTCCAGGCTAATTACTTTACAAGGTGTAATGGCTAATCTAAACTCTTATGTAAAACTGTCAATACTCAGAACCATATTTTTCCCTTACAGGAACAGCAAGCAGAAATTAAACAGGAAAAAAAAAAAAAAAAGAAAGAAGATAGAGAGACAACTCTGATTCTTCTGTCATTCACATTGCTGTGTAAAATGCATGACAAGGATCAGAGGTCAGTGAAGGACCACTGTGTGACCCAGCTCTTTTTGGGTGTTCCTTGACTCCTGCACTTAATTATCCAAGTGCTTCTTTGCTACAGAAACATCTGAGAAGATCTATACTTACCCACTTTTATCTCTAATCTTAGTTATATGAAATACTGCCTCAGCAATGTTTTCTTTTTGAAACAGCAATTCCCTTTTGCTGCCATTCCATATCCTCCCTTGGGCTATATGAGCTTTATGGAGAAAATAACTTGGCACCTCACAATCAGTGTTTTTTCCCCTCATTTTCTAAGCGAGGCATTAACTTCTTTCCAGAGACTTCAGACTGATTAAGATATCTTAATCTTCTTTTTGCTTAAACATTCTGTGTAAACGATACAGATCTCAGCATTAGCAAAGAAAACTTGCTCTCCTGCCAGCCAGGTTTGTGTCTTGCAGTAGGTTGGTCAAAGAAGCCAGGATGCAGTTTTTAAGTCTTTGTGACTTAAAGCCCTTATGATTACTTGAAAATATATATTTTGGAAGAAATTCTGGATGCAACTAGCAAAAACTGTTTCAATGTCATGGTTGCCTAAAGCAACAATAGTGATCTTGTACACAGTTTTTGCCTCAGCTGCTGCTGAAGGAAACCAAGAATATGTGGGCTCAAGGAAGTCTCAACTTAGAGCAAGAGAAATTCCAGATAGACTCTAGGAAAGAAGTCAATTTGGACAACCATTGAATCCTGCTGCCCAGAAAGGTTGTGGAATCTCCATCCCTAGGGATATGCAACACTGGACTGGATGTGACCCTTAGTAATTTAGTCTGGATCTGACTTTGAAGCTGGTGATGCTTAGTGCAATGGACCAAATCACCTCCAGAGGTCCCTTCTAACCTACATCATTCTCATCCTGCAGTTATGAAATACCTGAGGAGTTTGGATGAGAAGAGAGAAATTCAGAGGGTGAAGGAGAAAAGGCAGTGCTACTTTTACTGCCTACTGTAAATAATTTTCTTATGATTTTATTCCTTCTTAGGCTGTTAAAGAAGGTTTAAGAAAATGATGCTATATCCAGGTGACTCAGATACACAATATTTAAGTAGTACAATGGCAGCACATTTGAAATCCAAATTTTTAAGTAATTGCTCTTCTTAGCATGTATTTTGTTGAATTTCATTGAATTTAGCACCATTAAGAACTGTAGCAATATAATCTTAAAATGTAGCAGGAATATGCATGTAGACCATTCAGAATCCATCTCCCAAAGAGAGTTATTTGTAAAACAACATAAAATCTACTCATTAGAATATCTGCTTTAGGTATGGTTGAATCTCTTATGTGGAATTGAACTAGGTGGGATTTTCAGTACTTTTGGCTTATTTCTTATGACTTATATCCATATCTATTGCTTTTTCATCCGCCCATTGATAAGTTTTGTTACTGAAACTGCAAACAGTTTCTGCCTTAAAACTCTGTGTTTTGGGGTGGAATGATGCTTTAAACAGAAAGTTGCAGCTCAGAGCCAAGGAGAAAGTCAGAAAGTACTCTGGTGATTATGCTGATTTTTCTTGTTTGATGGTCTCATTTTTTTGTTTCTGAGTCTTTGAAAACTGTGCTTAAAATCCTTGGGCAAGGATGGTAGGATGGTGGTCAGTGATCTAAAAATAGCACCCAGGGCAGGTGTGGGTTTAGCAGTGACACTGGTGATTCATGATTTATCTGATTCTTCCACTTCAAAAAATATTTTCTTGCATCTCTACATGGCATCGTCTTACATCTTCTCTTCAAGATCTGGTGCCTTAAAAAAAATCAGTAGAGCATAAAGCTGTTCCATTTTCAACACAATAGAAGTCCAGTTTTTTCTGGATTTTGTATTTTTAGGGACTCTGAATGAGATCTCTGGCTCACATTGTACATTTGTAGTATTTCATGTTCCTTTCTGTGGTACTGATACATATGAACTAAGGGAGGCTCTGTGAAAAGACCTGCAATAGCAAAAATTGAAATTATTTATGTATTTTTCCTCAGTGTAAGGGAGACTCACTGGAGTGACATTTCAGTGTAAATTTATGATTTATTGAAACATTTGAAATGCTCTGCTAAATAATTTCCCTCTTCCCTTTCCCCTGTGCCTTCACTGTCTTATTCATGTGCAATTCTTTTCTTCCTTATCCAAAATCTCTCTGCTGTACAAGCTGTGAAAGCATTCCCATCAATGTGGCTGCTGCTCCTCTGATCCTGAATGGAGAATGGAAGTATTGAAAGCAAGGGGGAATGACTACTGAGAAGTAATCTTTATCTGCTTAACTGAACACAGCCAAACAACAAGTTGCTGTAATTAAACTCCAGCGTAGTATTTCCAGCAGATATTTATATTTATGGTTTCCTGTGGATGGTTACGGTTTGGTTTTCAAAGTAGTAAATACCACAATCTCTGTAGAAGCAGTGAAACTGAGCTGCCTTTTCCACTCCTCAGGGTGATGCCCTATTTCCATTACCAGCAGAAGAGTTTCTGAGAGGAAGATCTATGCTGATTGAGCTTCCTGTGGGATGGAGGATGCTCCAGGGCTATCCTCCCCAGCCAGTACTTCCAGCTGGGCTGGGTTGGGCTGGGCTGAATACAAGTTGAAGGAGAGGCCCTGGGTGTCATGTAGAAACATTTATTTCCATGATTTTGCACAGTAAATGAAGGTCCAGTTTTGTTTGAGTGAGGGTATTGGTGGCTGACTCATGGTGACTCAAAAGCAAGTTGAGAGCTGTTCTGAACATTATGTTTCCAAAGTTGGATCATCATAAAAGCATATTTTGAGCTTTGTGGTCAAACCTTAGCCCTGATCCCATCAAAGACAATGAGAGTCCTGCTGAGTATAGGAGGGCTCAGATTTTACACATAAAGGGAAATATTTTCTCTCACCAACTGACAGGAGAATAAAGGGATTAGAGCCTAGGGGTGAGAAGGTTGGCTGTAGCTCTGTAACTTCTTTCCTTCTCCCTGAGATTTTTAATTGAGGGAATTTTGGAGGCTAAGGAGCTGTTAAGTGAAGAGCTGCTATGGTTACTCTCCCTGTGGAGTTCCCTCACGCTGGAGAGGGCACTCTCCTCCCTCACTGCTGAAGTTCATTCTCGGGAGGACCTGCAGTCCTCTACTGTAACTGTTGCCTTATTCTTACATCTTTTTTTTTTTTTTTTTTTTTTTTTACTAAGCTGCTAAAATGTGTGCATATAGAGCTGTGGAGCCCAAGTTCCCATCTTTGCTTTTAGAGGAGCTGCTGTGTTTCATCAACAGCTATGACTGGCACAGAGAAAAAATAATACATAAAATCAGAGACAAACAAGCATGTGCTCATCCTGAGTCTGTGTGGGGAAGTAGCTTTTATATCTCACTAACAAAGTTGCTCTGCTTGATAACACCTGGCAGCCAGAGATGTGAAATCTCTAATGAGTGACACCCCTGCACTGCCACTGGTGTGAGCCAGGAGCACAGGACTCTCAGCACTCTGCTGGCACTGCTCTTTCTAAATATTTCATTTAGCAGTATGTCAGACTTCTGTCCTTGGATTCCAGAGCATGTGCTTTAGAGTCTGACATGATGAAAGTGTGCTTTTATCACTAAAATTTAGCAGATGCAGCTATGATCAATCTTCAGGAGTGTATTTGTTGCTGAAGAAGGAACTATTTTTCTTATCACATTTTCAGAGAACCAAGCTAGAAATTATTTAGCATTAGCAAAGTAGACACATTCTTACAGTGGGAAAAACCTTGTGTTTCTGTGTTTCTTGGTGATAACAACCCAAAGATACTGTATTTATATATCTGATATAAAAAATTAATTCCTTTTAACATATCCCTGCAAGTGAGTACTGAATAAAATGAAAAGGGAATGTGTACACTCTTTTAAGTACACGAATCAGTTGGTTTCATACCTTCCTTTGGAAAGAAATCCTATCAAATGCTTCTTATGTAATTTCTGTTTCTAAGAGTGCAAATGACATAGCATTTCAATCTCAATAGAAGAAGTGCTGCACACCTGCTTCTTCCAGTTCAGTCATCTTTCCATGAAATGTTGCTTGCCCTTCGGAGACCAAATACTGGTCACAGAGTGTAAGAAGAGGATAACCTACCTCAGGTTTCATAATCCTAACCAAAGTGTCTGTGATTGGGGTGGCAGGAGGGAAGAGGAGATAGAGGAATATTTTTAATTTACAAACTAAGACATCTGATAGAAATTTTTTGGAGACAATAAGACAGATTTTTATTGAAATTAGGTGGGGCTGCATATAAATCAGAGGCTCTAGTGGGTGATTGCCATGTTGAACTAATCTTGAGGGCCTCCTTTAAGCTCCACAGTAGTGCTGATGTATTTAACTTTCAGCACGTTTACCATATTTCTATTTCTGCTATCTAGAAATGTAAACCCCAGAAAGTAAAAAACCCAAACATGTCTAATAAGAAAATGCTTATTTTATAGGCATTTTACTTCTCCTTTCACACATCTCTGTAATCCCCTTCAGTGGTGCATGTAGGTGTTTACAAATACTCTGAAGGAACACCTCCTGGAAGAGCTTCTGGCAGCTGGGAATTGGCCATGTTATCAGTGCTCTAGGTTTAGATGCTGTATTTCATGCTTTCAGAGAGCAATAATCAAACAATTTGTCAGGATAAACTTTGTATTATGCATCAGCTGTTAGAAAAACTGGTGCTGGGGCAAGAATGCAGCATCCACACAAACATCCTCTCCCTTTCCTTGCCTTCTTAGAAAGGTGGAGACAGAAATATTTGCACTTTCCCCTGGAGACTTCAAAGGGTGAGTGAGTGCTGTGAAAACTCACTTTTTTCTTCTTGTCCTTCTCGTGCTTTTCAGAGAGTGTCTCTAAAAATTTAAGTTTTAAGAGGTAGTCTGTAAACCTTCAGGTATCACTGGATCAAGCCTATTATTTTTGGACTCTCCCAGTAACACTTAGTCCGTGCTTGCCTGCAGTTGCCTCCAGTCACATTTTCCTACTTCCAATTCAGCCAACTAAAACCCTCCTGAGTCCTTCCCTAGCAACCCTCCTTCACATCCCAGCTGCTGCTGCTGCTGCTGTGCCCACCTTCCTGTGACAGCTGTAGGATCACAGCAGAGGCAGCCCAGATGTGTGCTGACAGCCCCGTGGTGTGGAGTGGCACAGGGACAAAAAGTTGTCACTGGTCACCTCAGAAACAACCGTGGACACCCCTAATCCTTGTCAATACCAAGCAGGGCAGCACAACATCTCTGAGGACACAGCTCCTGTGGGACTCAGGAATATAGTGGCCTTCTAAGGATGGGGAAAGGTGCCTCCTGGTGGTGCTGGTTTTCTCTTTCATCAAACCCAGCTCTGCCTTCAATGTGAAAGGAAGGGCAGGAACTGGTGTAATGGCCATGCAGGGAGAAACCCTTTACAGATTCCATACAGGGCCTGGAATGACATAATTTTTGCTCTGGAAACATTGGAAGTACAATGTGAGAGAGAGTTCTTGCAGGCTGCTGAGGAAGAATTGGTGGACTGAGGACTGGTAATGGAAGAAATAGCTGGAATACTGTGAAACCCTGAAGTATAGTAACAGGATGTATTTTCTAATGTAAAAATTTTATGGTGGCTGTTTTTTGGAGTAGGATGAAATCCCAGCTGAATTGCAATTGGCAGTTTGTTATAGCAGCTTGTCCTGAATTTCTCATAAAGTGAAACAGGGTTGTTTTGGTTGAGGGTAAACAGTCCCCTAAAGGGAAGAATCATACTAACATGCTCCTAGCTTTAAATCAGAAAGAACTGCCTGTTGTCCTTCTTTAACTAGAATTTTATTCTAATAAAATTCATTCCTTCTGACTTGCATCTTTTTTTCTCCAGATAATTTTAAAGAAGCACGTGTACAAAAAGCAAATTAAAAATGTTTTATTCAAACAGATTTTATAAAGTGGCAAATTTCTGCCTGGTAATTCTTCTTCCCTCCCCTTCCTATTTTTTACTTTGATTAAACTTTGTTTTAAAGTGAGGAGAACTATTTAAAAAACATTTAAATATCTTGTTGATCAGCTGCAAAATGAAGTGTCTTGGGTTTTGCTCTTATTTAAAGTGATTTTGCGTAAATTAAAAGAACTAAACCATTTATAATTTATTGGCATGTTTTGACTGTGAACTTGTGTTCCAAAATTTTTGATTAATTAAAAAAATCACAATAATTTGCCTTTTTCTCCCAGCTTGGAATTAAACCACTTCACTTTCCAATCACAACCATGTACTCATGCTTCAGAAAGCAAAGATACGGAAATGGGGAAGCATGGCAGCTATTGAAATTCTCTGAGATGCTGCTTTAAATTTATTTCCTTTTCTGTAGTTTCCATCAATTGTGGTAACATTTAGCTTTGTTGTACTTGGGGACAAAGGACACACCTAATCATTGCAGTTTGCTATTTTACAATATCAACAGTAGCAAAATGTTGACTTTCACAGAATTAGACCAAAGCACACAGCATTAAATGATAATAATCTCTGTCTTTCTGCTGTTCTTTGTACTCCCACCAGCCTGACCCGGGGAGATTATTATAATTTTGCCAATGTTTCCAAATTCAGACCCAATGGGTTGTAGCCCCCACGGCAGGTTTGCTACCAGGGGTTTTCTGGAGGGCTCTGCCCTCCCTTGTGCTTGGCATTGCACAAACACACAGTGAGACTTTGTGCCTGACCTAAAAAACTATCTCAAAGCTGTGCAGGCAAGTACATGAAGCAGAAGCTGGAGCTGAGACTAATTAATCTAGTGCAGGGACTCCAAACATCAATTAGCTGGGAATAAATTTTAATCCCTTCTTGAGCCAGGCAGGATTTAATTTGGTATCAGGAGGTGACAGGCTGTATCATTCATTTGCCACACTTTGTGTCCTGGGAAGAGGTTTATTATATTAAGTCCTAATCTTTTTGGATTTTGCACAGACCCAGTCACCTTGTTTCTGGGAATGCAAGTGAAGGTGCCTAGGACCAAGGGTACTCCATGTTATTTCTTCATTTTTGTCAGGTCCCAGCCTTGTCAGTAGCACCAGTCTGCACCCCAGTTTGTGTACTGGTTTGAGGTGGTTGGAGAGCATCCTGCAGCCTGAGAATCACACAGAATCACAGTGTTAGGGATTGGAAGGGACCCCAGGAGGTCATCTAAGAGCCACTAAAATGCTCAGAGGGCTGGAACACCTCCCCTATGAAGACAGGCTAAAGAAGGTGGGGTTTTTCAGCTTACAGAAGAGGAGGCTCTGACCTTAGAGCAACCTTCCAGTATCTGAAGGGGCTGACAAGAAAGCTGGGGTAGGGCTTTTTACATGGGTGTGTGGTGAGAGAACAAGGGGAAATGATTTAAAACTTGAAGAGGGGAGATTTAGGTTAGACAGTAAGAAGAAATTTTTCCCTGTGAGGGTGGTGAGGTTGCACAAGGAAATTGTGGCTGCCCCCTCCCTGGGAGTGTTCAAGGCCAGGTTGGATGGGGCATTGAGCAACCTGGGCTGGTGGGAGGTGTCCCTGCCTGTGCAGGGGGTTTGGAACCAGATCATCTTTGAGGTCCCTTCCAACCCAAACCATTCTATGATCTGGTCCAACCCTACTGCCAGGGCAGGCTGACCTAGAACAGGTTGCACAGAATGGCATCCAGGTGGGGTTTGAGCACCTCCAGAGATGAGGACTCAAAGCACAGTCCCAGCCAAGCATGGTGGCTGCCATGGCTTGTCCTGACAGGGCTGGATGATGTTAGTAAAATTAACAGGTGTACAGCAATAAAATAGATATTAACACAAATGTTCATATGTTAATTCAATATATAGGAAGCAAATTATTCTAGAAGCATCTGATTTGACTCAGTCTGTGTGAGAGCCCTTACTGGCCTGTCAGTCCTGGTTTCAGTGCTGTCCAAATCACTTTTCAACTTCCTTTTTCTGCAGAACTAAGGAATAATTGTTACTATGCAATTGAAAGTAATGTCTTGGGTTGTGAAGGGCAGAAAATGTTAACCACAGTTGGCATAACAGCTGGGACTTGAACAATTAGCCTCTAGACATGTAGATAAAGCTCTCTTCCTCAAAGCCATGAGACATTTTGAGTTCCTCATTCTCATTTTGCTTTGCAAAAATTGTGTGAAAGTTGCAATATTATATATAGCAACAAAACTGCCTATAGCAGTGACCAGAATTATGTTACCTGTGATTAATAAAAAATGACAATGCTGCCTGGATGTGGCCTAGTTCAGCATGGGGAACCCAAAAGTTGCAAACACAGAGTCTGATCTCCATCCCTCTGATATCTATGGTGAAGGAGTCATCACTTTAGCTAATGTGAGAACAGGCTGCTTGCCTGTGCATAAACTTTGCACAAATGGCACAATTCCACTGCACTGTGGCCACTACCAGTTTGAAGGACTGTAAAACCCAACAGCTTCTGCCTCATCACATAATTATGCAGGAGAGAGGTGTGGAGCATCACAGCCACTTGAGTCTGCAGAAGGAAGCAGCCCACCAGCTACTGCCCCATCAGGCTGCCTGTAGCTGCTTAGGCTTAATAAAATCTTAGTTAAAAAGTGAATAGTAGTTCATTCAAGACTTTGGGGTAGATATTTTTTCTTCCTTTGCTTACTGTCTGGATCCATCCTGACCAAGGAGCCATCTGTAAATACAATTTGTGGGGCATGTACCCAAGCTAAGGGACCTGGAGGAGCTCCCACATCAGGCTGAGGGAGTAACAAGGAGGTGGACTGGGGTGAACCTAAAGTCCTTGTGCATAGCTCTGCAGGGTTTCTGAGCTGTACAGCAGTTGCAGGTCATATGGGAAGATTTTTTGGAAGCTGGAGTAGTTGATAGTTTGCCCTCATTTGTTTTGAGATTTAATTTTTAACCTCCAGAATGGCCTAGGCTCTGTAGGGCAAACAATAAAAGCAAATATTAGCCATACAAATTTCTGAGTCTTTTGACTTTTTGGTCCTCCCCAGCAAATGAAGCAGAGCATCATGTCTCTTAGATGGTTTCTTTTGAAATCAGGCACCTTCAGCAACCTCATTCCCCTTCCTCACAGCACTGAGGGAGTGATTCATTACTGACTGGGAGAGAGGACAGAGGGCAATTGGAATCTGTTATGATTTGATTTCTCTGTGCTGTTTTATTTGCTTTTTTCTAAATAAGAAAAATTCCTGTGGTGTCAGTTTTGAGACCAAATGTAGCCTGCAGCAAAATAAACATGGAAATGGTAAGGAAGACCTTACAGTTACCCTCTGAAGCTTTTTGTTCCTACAAGATAAAGGTAATTCTAGAGAAACACATCAAGAATTCTAGTGAGGCTGGCAGACATGTGACATGGACAGAGAATCAAGAGATTTAAAAAGGATTTAAAACCGTAAGGTGAAAGAAAATCTAAAAACATTATTAAAATCTGAGAGTCTATTATTCAAATGTAAGGAAATTCATCTGAGTCATGTATTCTGAACTGAGCAGTGCACATGATGAAGAAAAGTTTAGCTGTAACATGACCTTTCCTGTTACTGTTTAGAGATGCAGCACTATGAACTTCTCTCTCTCCCTTCCTTCAAAAAACTTCAAAAACCTGGAAAACCTCTAGGTTTTCCAACCATGCTGAGATGATACTTAGCAGCTACTTAGATGCTAGATGGTAAAAAAACCCCTTATCACTGAAAGAACAAACCTTAAGAGATGTATGTGATAATGACAATTTCTGAATCAATTCCTGAACCTTTTCCTTTGAGGTGTCTCAATCCTGCTGTTTTTGGAAAACCTCAAGTGTAAGTTATTATGGAGGAAATTATCAGGAAATGCAAATTTTCAAAGAGACCTTTAAACACTGACAGGATTGTGTAAAATGTGCTTTTCATTCCCCCTGCCTCCCTGGCTTTGATTCATAATGGCACTGATTTTTGTCTTTGGCAGTCAAGGTTTCAGAGTTTGTGTATTAATCTAGACACAAAATATAAGGGCAAGGGAAGCTCTGATTCTGAAGCTGCTGGGTTCTTCTGTAGTAGGCAGATGTGCAGGGTGAAAACTCTTCTCAGCTTGCAGACCTAAGTGGGTGAGGATTGGAGATACATCACTGGTTTTGTTTTGGCAGCAAATCTGGTGAAAAGTTGGGCTTGCTCATCAGCCTAAATCCAATTAGTATCTTAAGAGTCTCTTCCCTGTTCAAATTATATCACCAAGAGCTACTTTCCTGACTGCACAAGGTAAGTAAGAAAGCAGGGTGCCCTTTTGGGGGCCTGGTTGGGAGCATTGGCTGAATTATCACTGGCATTACTTATATTTAAATGCAGCAGTAAGTGTGATCTGCCTCACCAGCTGCTTTAAAGGCCTTCCATGAGCGAAGTGGATAAAGAACATGTAAGATTTTGGCTTGGAACTTCCAGAGGACTCCTCCTCCTCTGAAACTGAATAATGCATTTCAGAAAAGGTGTTTCCAAGCTGGTCATAATGAGCTCGTATCAGCTTGGGCCAGGCTTGCGTTGCCCACCTTGTAGCAGTTTATCCATTGATAATCTAAAAACTTTGAAAAACATGTAATGGTGTGGCAGAATTTCTCAATAAGCAGATAATGACACATTTAACTGTTAGTTACAATCAGTCTTTTTGGAGATGGGCTCCTAAAATCAACCTTCTAGGTTCTGCTGGAAAAACACAGGCTTGTGTCAGACACCTATTTCCTGATGCAATGGGTGCCCTGTACCTTGGTTGCTGGGTGCTCCCCTTCTCCCAACAGCAAACTAAAATATTTAAAGCAGTAGTAATTTCTTAAGGAAGAGACAAAGCAATTGATTTTCACTAGTTAGAAGGTCAGCTTTGGGCCCTCTTACACCTATGCCCCTCTCCTCATCAGTTCCAGCTGATCCTGCTGGTGCTGTGAGGGTTGCACTGCTTAACTTTTAAATTAGGATAGGGGCAAGAGCTGAGGTGGCTGAAAAGGCAACCAGTTTACTGCTGCTTTATTGAAATGAAGCAGTAAATTTTGTAAAGCTGAATGCTAGTTCTAACATCACCAACATGAGTATTTCCAAGAGTTGCCTGTATAGGAGATGAGTTCTCCATGGTTCAGGACAGGTGATGGAGCTTCACTCCCACCTCTGAGACACCAGCAGCACAGCTGTGTGCAGGATGTGTGCATCAGGGCATGCCTCCTGGTGATGCTGTCTGCTTCAGCTTGATGCTAGGACAGGCTGAAAACTGCTCTAAAAGATGTGTCACAAATGTGTGACAGGGCAGGCCTAAGGAGAAAAGACAGCACATACAGGGACTGAATATTTGGCCCCCAGTGCCTGACTATGTCAGTGGGCTATAGCACCAGGATGTATATGTTTCCACACTTTTTCTGTTTCTGATTGATAGAGATTTTATTCAGTTATTCCCCAAAGTTAATGAAAGATGATGGCATGAGGTTTCAAGACTGAATTCCTTAATTTACACAAGATATTCAGCAGAGGCAGTGACAACATTCACTTGCCACAGACAGCTCTTTCAAAGTGCATTTATGCTTAGCCACCATCCCTGAGACATTAAAGGGCAGCTCAGTCACAACCTTTATTGAATCTGTGCCCCTTCTATTCAAATTTGCTACAGGGAAGGCAACTGCTGCTGTCTTTTTGGAATGTAAATAGTAATGATTATTTTTGAGCACCTTTTTTTTGCCCTCCAAAAATTCTAACTATGATTTGTAATAAGATTTCTTTTTTCATGTTATTTAAAATTTTCTCTACTACAGAAATTACCAAATCATGCAGAAATATAGACTGTCATGACCAAATACTCTTTGCTATTTTACTAAGGGATTTTTGTTAGTAACAGCTCCAAAGTGGGCCATGGGACAGCTTCCCTTGCACAGAAGGAAGAAGTGAGGAGCTCTGCTTACTTGCACCAGCATCCTCAAGTACAGAATGAAGGAGAATACACCTTCATCCCTCCAAAATGCTGACTCATTTACCTCTGCTCAGCTGCTCCATAAGTCAGAGGCATTTACTTCCTCTGTGAAGCATAAAAAACACATTTTTTTTTTTAATAACTCACAGGCAACAATATTTTTCCTCCTGCAACTGGTCAGGTACCTAGAATGTGATCACATTCTTAGAAGCTAATTTTAGGAAGGAGAATAAGTAGTGGGCTGTCAAGATTATCTGTATATTTAGCATCTTGGTATATTGCAGTTTAGGTCTCAAGTGTTCATTATTTGGCAGTGGTAGATAAATGCTCCCTGTCTCTATTTAGTAACAAGTCAATCATTTGAACAGTTTATTGCTCTTAGGAAAGTGACTGTAGAAAATATCACTCAGAATTCAAAGAGGGCCAGCCTGTTTCTGGCTAGATTTCACTTTCTGTGGTGGGTTTATATGTTTTTACACAGTCAATCTGAGGCCAAGCAGCTGTTGAGCAGAAGGCATCTTCTCTTCTTTGTATTAATTACTGAAACAGCCTTGTGCAGAGCACCTTGTAGGAGGAGATATGTGCCAAGTAGCAAGTTCCTATCCCAGAAGTTGCAGGATTATAGAGAACATTGCAAAATAAATACAAATACAGAACTTTGAGGGCTTATATTAGCTGAAATATTATGAGGGATCTTAGGTAAATGGAGTCTGTTTCATTCACTGGAGTCTGTGTGGAGAAAAAAGTCAGCAAAGATCCAGGTCACCATTGCTCAACTCTTTTTATTGACAGTGCAAAGAAGGTATTAAAAGATACCATTTAGATTTAATAGCTTTTTCTATTTGCTCTGCACCAGTTTAGCATTAGTGCAAATGGCTGTGCTTTGTTTTCTGAAAGTGTCAGAGACCATGGCATTTGTCTGCTTCTTCTCTGCTATTGCTCACCTTCTGTTTTCACAGCCAGGGTTCAGTACAGGTTTGACCCCCCCTCAATGCTGAAACCTAAGCCAGCCTGGCTGGAAGGCAACACTTCACCACAGACAGTAAGAGGCACAATTTTCCTTTCCACTGAGGGAATTCAACTGCTTCAGGGAAATCAGGAAACCAAAGGTTGCCCCGGGGTAGCAGTTCTGGGAGGATTGTCACCTTGCCACCACAAGGAGCATCCTGGTGTCCCATAGAGCAGCCACCTCCCTGGGCCTGCCATGGCAGTGTGGATCTGGGGATTCCAGGATGGAGCTGGGCTGCACTTTGGAAATACAGCTGGAAATACAGCTGGAAACACAGGTAGGTGAGCAGGGACTGGCATGAACATGAATGGGCAGGCTTATCTCAGATCCTCCTTACTCTTTTATAGAGTGGTCCACTAGGGTTTTCCATAAGGAGATGGTCCCTCATTCTACTCCAAACACCACACAGGACACCTGAAACCTCAGACTGTTCCATTTCATGGCTACCTCCTGCCCAGTCTTAGCTTCCTGTTTCTTCCTCTCATCACCAGGCAGGGATCCCACCCAGCTGCACTCACTGAGGTCCCCCCAGAATCCTTTCAAGGCTTGCCCTGAGGTTCAGGCTCATCACACCCAGGAAGAGGGATGTAAGGCAGACCTCTCTTCACCTAGAGCTGCTCTTAAACAACCAGTGTTCATCCTGTTATGCCAGATAAACCTTTTCATCTCCATTGTGGTATTAAATGGATTTTAAAAAATTTTAAAAAAGCAAAGAAAAAGCAAAAAATAAAAGCTGTCTCTTGCTGATTTGGGAGAATTTAATCTCTTCTTAGATATTCCAACACCAGGAGTTCCTGATTAAGGAGTTGAAACTTTGTGTACTTACTCTGTGAACAAAGGAGTAGTTCTGACTGGTACTGAAATAAAGAGGAGTCAGCTTTCCAAGACTGAAAGAGCTTATCATCCTCTGCCCTTCTCAGTATGCTCTCAGCTTTTAGCTGGGCTTTAATTAAGGGCTGCTTTGGCATAACTGGTTTGCTGTTCATGGGCAGAGTAACTGGGAAGGTGATTGAGTGGTTCTGGTCCTATATCCATTTTTGACCCATATTTACCATTGCCTCATATTTCTTTTCTTAGATATCTAATTGCCATTCCCAGATTTTGGTGTCATTACTCCCCTGTGCCTTTTTCCTGCTGTTATGAACTCCCCACAGCAGTGATTCAGGAGCTTTCCTGCATAGCTGAAGTTTTGTGAATGAAACTGAAGACAGATCCATGTGTGCAAGGCTTGGGGACTGCTGTGCTCTCAGGTGAGTGGGAGAGGAGCAGGTATTGACAAGCATCCAAATCACAAGTGCCCCAGGAACTGCTGGAAGAGACAAGAGTTAGAGTCTGGAATACTAAGGGAATAATGGTTTTGTGCCAGAGGGAAGAGATGAGAAGAGGAGAGCTGAATGAATTTTGACCTCTGACTTGTCAGGTTTTGTCCTTCAGTTAAGGCAGCTAAGGGCACTTTTCTGGAACAAATTGATCTAGAGGGAAAAAAAGAGAGATTGCAGTATAAAAGAAAGAAGAAAGGATTAAAAGATAAATAAATAAATGGAGAAAATAATAATATTTTTCATTTGAATCTTCCACTAGATTCTTTTGTAGAGAGAACCACAAGTCCTCAGGTGTCGCCAATAATGAACTGGGAGCTAAGGCCCAGCTGTGCCCACTAATTAGGGCCTGCCCCAGCCGGAAATGGGCGGGGCTGAAGGGCAAAATAAAAGGCATGCTCCCAAAAGCAGAATCAGACAAGAGAGGGAGATGTCTGAGGAGAGGGATGGCAGGAGAGCTCTGGAGAAGAGCTGAGTCCCAGAGAGAAAGGCTCGCTGCAACATTCTTTCATGTGTTTTTGGAGCTGTCTCTGCTGAGGAAGATGAAACAATGTCCCTTACAAAGCTTTGCAGAGGTATATGTTGTTTGGCTTGTTTATACTGGACAGTCAAATTAATTGACTCTTTTTCCTCCATCAATATACAACACCTGGGGAAAAGGGGAAAGACCAGCATTCATTATGCTAATACAGCTTGATTAGAGTGTCAAACTAAAGCATCCTATCATGTTGCCAGTTGGCCTGGCTACAATAATGAAATCCTTTTCCTGCTCTATGGCATCAGGCTATAAAATATTGTCAGTTGGTTAGATTTATGCTCAGGATTATGTTTTCACTTCTATTTGCGTGATAGCTCTTAAACAAGGTTATGAGACTTTACAATGGCCAAATCCTTCACATGAGTAGCCCCACTGAGCTGGATTTCAGCTCAGTAATATAGGGGTAAATACAGATTAGCTCTTTCAGACAGATTGGAGTAAGTCCAGATTTATGATGGTGTAACCAGGTCAAAAAATTTATGGCTATTTCTGTGGGGAAGGGAAGAGGAAGAGAAAGAGGAAGAGAAGAGGAAGTGAAAGTGAAGAGGAAAAGAAAGAGAAGAGGAAGTGAAAGTGAAGAGGAAAAGAAAGAGAAGAGGAAGTGAAAGTGAAGAGGAAAAGAGAGAGAAGGAAGAGAAAGAGGAAGAGAAGAGGAAGAAAAGGGAAGAGGAAAAGAAAGAGAAGAGGAAGAGAAAGAGAAGAGAAAGAGGAAGATGAAGAGGAACTGAAAGAGAAGAGGAAGAGAAGGAGGAAAAGAAAGAAGAGAAAAGGAAGAGGAAGAGAAAAGGAAGAGAAGAGGAAGAGAAAGAGAAGAGAAAGAGAAAGAGGAAGAGAAAGAGAAGAGGATGAGAAAGACAAGAGAGAGAGGAAGAGAAGAGGAAGAGAAAGAGAAGAGGAAGAGAAGAGGATGAGAAAGACAAGAGAGAGAGGAAGAGAAGAGGAAGAGAAAGAGAAGAGGAAGAGAAGAGGATGAGAAAGACAAGAGAGAGAGGAAGAGAAGAGGAAGAGAAAGAGAAGAGGAAGAGAAGAGGATGAGAAAGACAAGAGAGAGAGGAAGAGAAGAGGAAGAGAAAGAGGAAGAGAAGAGGATGAGAAAGACAAGAGAGAGAGGAAGAGGAAGAGGAGAGGAAGAGAAAGAGAGGAGGAAGAGAAAGAGGAGAGGAAGAGAAAGAGGAGAGGAAGAGAAGCAGATATTTGCTTGCACTCTTCTGAGATAATCTGGAAGAAATTGTCTTCATGTTACCAGACATGATTTTTCAGGAGCAAGGACAGACTGCAAAGGTTTTTTACCATCAGCCATTAGTGAAGCAAAATTTCCAGAGACCCCAACAGGGAGTTTGGTGAAGAGTGAAGGATCTCAGGACACTAACAGAGCCATTGCACAGGGAAGCAGGGTGACTGCTGTGTGCAAATTCCCAAAATGTTTAGGAGAAACAGTACATTCAATATGTAGGAAATGCTGACTTCAAAGCAATGTTTTCTCACTTTGCATTTTTAAGATCTCCTAGCATTTAGATCACAACACACCAGCCTGAGAAACTACTGCCTGGGAAGACAGCCAAGAGCTAAGAAAATTAGTGAAGGAAGAAAACAGATCCTGTAAATGTTGAGCTGCAAAGAAGGTATGCTCTAGCCTGATATTTTTACAGTTTCCTTGGGACTGATATTCATATCCTTAAAGTGGTATCTTGTTATGAGAACAACAGTTCCTTCTTGATGAGAAGTGGAAGGTTTTGCACCTCTGGTCCCTTTTGCTTTTTTTCCTCCTGTGCTCACCTCCTCTCCCCATCCCAGTAACAGGTTATACCCACAGTTTTACAGCAGTCTAAGACTACTCAGTTAAAGTTAAAAGTCTTCTTTCTATTTTGTCACTGACTGCATCTTTCAAAAGGAGCTGTAGATTGGGTGGTCTGCAGTACTGTTTGTTACTAAGCTATTCTCTAATTGTAGAGAATGCTGTACATTAAGCTTTGCAGGAAACACAACTGTAGTCCACTGAAGCTGTAAAATTAAAAAATTGCAGAGGGATTTAGTTCTGCACCTTATTAGCCTGCCAAGATGAATAGTTATATGCATTTTTAAAATAAAAGCACATGCCATTACAAGAGTAGAACTTAGAAAAAAATCCCTTTGACTTTATTGCATAAAAATGACTCAGAAGGGTGTAGTGTCCTCTGAAGATGGAATGCTGTATTTCATGGAGCTTATTCACATGGCTACAGGAGAATTCCACTGTAGATAGAAAATAGACTTTTCTCCATTTAGGAATGGAGTTACAGGGTAAATTATAGGGCTGCTGAATAGGAATGTTTGCATTGTTCACTATGCATAACAAAACAGAAGAAACAAACTAGAATAATGTGGGTTATCTAGTTAGAACTTACTGCCCAGACATGCTCATATATCTTTCCTGTAATGTAAGTCAAATAATGCTATAAATCAAGCACTGTAAACTCTAAATAAAAGGAGACCAGGTCACACATCTGTGTTTGTGAAGTGTCTGAGCTCCAAGTTCCAAAGCAGTGTAGCATTAAATTTTTTTTTTCTTTACTTTTCCAAATTGTGGAATTTATGCATTGAATTTGAACACATCCCAAAAGTGTGGCCAATGAAGTAGTCCTAGGCCATGAGGAAATTGAGATATTTTTCAGCAAAAGGAAGGTGTGTGCAAAATGCCTGAACCTTTGGAATGTAAACTGAAAGGGATAACATTTACAAACTTGAGCTGGCAAATTACTCTACCATTGGCACTGAAAGGTTGTGCTAGCATGACCAGTGAAGAGTAAAGCTTTTGGAAACTGAAAATAATAAAACCTGTTCCCATTCCTGCATAGGTTGCAAGAAGGTGAACACACTGGATGCTTAAACACAGCAGAAAGTTGTCTTCTCTTAAATGATAAATTGGTTTGCAGTCAGGAAACATCACATAAAGTGACTTCATACTCTTATTTTCTATAAAACCTGTGATTATTTTTATATGCATTTTACTTTATTTTATTTCCTTCTTATTTTTGTACTACATTTTCAGCATTATTTTTACCAGTAGAGTAATAAAAAACACTAACAGAACTACATAGTTGGAGAAATTATTTCTGCTTGCATATGCATATACATTATGTATTTTCTCACCCCAAATTATTAATTTATCCTTTAATTAATCCTATTAATTTAACCCTTAGATGGAAGACAGCTGAAACAACAAACTCCCTATTTGAATACCTTTATCACTTTTAAAAAGGCCTGAACACAAAAATGACCAGTCAAGGATATATAAACACAAACTTTCTACAGTTAAACTATAAAATGTGATAAAACAATAAAATTATAATAAATATAATTATGTTTAATAAATAAATATAATTACTACATTTATGATATCTTTATAAAATTAACAACAACAACAACATAAGAACATTTATCTAGGAAACTGGGTAGCCCTCTTTTTTCTATCATTCTTTCTGTCCACAGGACTTGTTTCAAGTTTAGAACAGAAACAGTTCTGAACGTAACACTTCTTAACATCTGAACTACACACACTTATACTCTCTTCTTCTTAAATAATGCTCAAATCTGATTGCATTTAAACTTAGTTGCAGGTGAGGACGTTCAGAATGGGCAGAACAAAGCTCCTGAATGGCTGGAGAAGAGGATTCAGCACTGCTGTGCCACGCTGCCTGGAGGGACTTGTGCTCTCTTACAGTAACTGAACTGCAATGTGGGGAAGCCACTCACCACAGGTAAGTGTAGAAACCCTCCTGCATCATCCACCACTGGCCCTTTGCACCTCAAAAGCTCAAGCCTGAAAGTAGACTTGTTTATTTTCTTACATACTGAGCCCAGCACCTGACTGGCAAGCATGCCAGCTGGGCAGGCAGCTGGCACTAACATACTTGTCAGAACTTGGTAAACAGTTTTCCTGCTTAATACATAAAGAAAACCCCCAAAGGAAAACATCTTAGCTTTTACCTGTGTTTTGAATCACCAGTGAGATCAATCACAGCATCTTTTCTTTCTGTACTGAGGAGACACTCATGTTTAATTCCTGCTTAATTTGTTGGGCATTTGATCTGTGTAATCAGTCTGATTAAGGATGGCAGGATTTTATCCAGAGACTTTAAGAGATAAAAGACTCTTAAAATCTGCAACAAATTTTGGAAACAAACCCCAGTTAGATCTCAGAGTAGACCAGTAATAATGATATTTTGTTTCAGGTTTTGGTTGCCAGTGGATTTTCTCTGTGAAAGAAAGGGTTGGAGCATCTGTAGTAAAATGATAGAAAGAAGCAGTGCTGTTCCTCATAGCCCCAGTACAACTCTTGCATTAGCAAACTTTCCAATTAACCTCTGATCCACAGCTTGGTGCTGCAGTGATCACTCAAAGATGTTGCAGCTGTCCCAGAGGAATCTAAAGTGTCTAAAGTGGTGGATGCATTTATCACAGAGTCTGCTCTCTGCCATCCCGGGCGCTGTGGTGAGTTCATTCTCCATCTGCATTAATGGCAGTTTCACTAAAATGCACACTCAGGCAGAGCAGCCTCTGGAAAATCTGACAATAAGTGAAGACAGCCCCTATGATGAGGGGTGCAAATGCACACGTTGTGGCTGCTTTAGTTTAGAAACAGCTCAGGCAGAAATCAATGTACAAGTGAGGCAGAAGGCAGGTGTCAGACAAGATGAATAATCTTGTTCACCTGCCTGCACCCCAACCCAAAATCATTAACACACTTGGCTGCCAATCTTGCATCTGTTTTTAAAAGATTTCAATGCATCACTAGGCAATCCTCACGTGTGAGCTACCAGCTTGTCAGCTTTTGTTTAAAGTAAACCAGGCTGCAGGGCTCCACTTGGGCATTTTTGTTCGCCTGAAACTCCACTAAACTCCACGTTTTTGTGTGAAATCCTAGATTGCTCTTAAAGGAAGCATAACATGAATCATGTATAATGCAAGAAAATGGGATGTTCCCATCTGGCTCTGCTGAGCCAGGTAGGGAGCAGAGGCAGCTGGCTGCAGCCCTCTTCTCCTGCACAGCAGCTGATGGGCAGCACTGGGATGGCAAAGTCCCCACCAGTGCCTGAGGGCAAGGGTGTCCAGTGCTGCTGCTGCCCCCCTCATCCCTCATTCCCCGTCCTCCATGTGAGGATCCAGCAGAGACAGCACCCAAAACAAGCAGTCAAGCAGTCCACCTTCTCAGTTTTAGCTGAGAAGCCCTGGAGTGAAAGAAAGGAAACATTTGTGGAACAGCTAGTCTGTAACACTGGGTAGCAGACAAGAAATTTTTTTTTTTTTTTTTTTAAGTTCTTACCAGTGTAACAGTACCTCAGATCTGGGATGTTCAGTTCTCCTTCCATTTTTAATACTTATTTGATATCTACACCATTTGAGTTAAACCACAATAAATTTAAATTTTCAGAATCATCTTCAAGATTTTTTTTTCTTTTGTGTTTAAGTTGGCAAATCAGCCATTATAATTTTAAAACCTGCTTTTTCTCTAATATTTGATAACCTGTACTTAAATAATCTGTTGACCCCAGGAAAATTCTTCCAGTACTTAAAGTCTAATATTGCAAATTTATCCTGTCACAAAGATAACACCATTATAAGTGGAAATTACCTCTTGTATTAATTTTTTTTAGTAGGAGTCAGATTATATCAGCTTCTTAATAAGAAATTTTAGGAGTATTATTCTCAGACCAGTGAGATGCATATTGAACAACGTTTAGAAATACAGTCTTTTTGGAAACTAAATTCTACTCTTCAGAAGTACCAGGCACATATTTTTAAAAGGTCTCACCTTATTCAGTGTTTTTGGGTTTAAGAATCTAGAAACTGCAGAATACTGTGAGCTCAGTTATCTATGATGCAACTCAACTGAAATAATCAATATTGCCTTGAAGATTAACTTGAAGCTAGTTTTGACATCACATCTTTCTGCAGGAAAATTTAACTAATCTGGATATTTTTAAATCACTGGAATGACAGAGCATCTGCCAAAGATTAATTTTTGTTGTTGCTCATATTAATTTTATAAATATTACAAATACTGTTCTCATATCAACATAGATGGCATGCAACATGGTCGTATCAAATCTAAATCTGCATTGGGTGAATTTTGGATTTTCAAAACAGAACTGAAAAAGATTTAGTTGAGGGATTCTGAGATGCTAAAGGCATGAGCTTTGAAGACTTAAAGCTAAACCCATGTGGTCATGAGATTTTAATTCTCACCCAAAGTACCAGCAAATTCAAATCACTTTTTGCCTTCTTGAAATTCAGCTTCTTTTTGTCAAAAAAGCTACCAGGAGAAACTAAGCAAGTGTCTTGGAATGCACTGAGTAGTTAAAAGTCCATCGGGTTTTCTCAAGACAAAAATTATTTCCTTGCTTCACTGGAGAGCTTACAAGTAGCTAGGAGGTAAATATTTTTTAGTTCAGCTTTGAAGCTCATAAGGTAGTACAGAGAATAGACTTCTGTTAACACTTCTGTTAAATAGTGAAAAAAAAAGTTTTCCTTTTCTGTTTGAATACAATGACATAGTAGAAATGGCTATAAACTAAAAGTTGTGAGGTTAACATGGACATCATAGGAGCATGGACAAGGTACTGAGACCACTGAAGTTCTGATCAGTGTCTGACCCATTAATTCTTAAATAAAAATTTGTCATTTAGTTCTAAACCAACACTTGTTCTGGCTGAGTGCCTAGATCTAAAAAAAAGAACAAAGCTCAAGCGAACGAGTAGATTACATAAATGCAGAATATATTTCCAGAGTATAACATAAATGCAGAATATATTATAACTGCCCTCTATTAAATAATTTCATTATTCTTGACTGCTGAGCTGTGTGCTGCCCTCTGGACACCCCTGTAGGGCACGGAGGAAGGAGAAGCAGTAGGATCCAAGGTGAGACAACAGGGACTTCTCTAGGTGCTGAAACTAAGGGAAACCTGGTTTTCAATCATAATTAATTGATGTTAACATATATTTTAGGAGGTGCAAGTTTCTGTTTTCCCCATTGCAGTGTCTCTCTGTCTCCCTGTCCCAAACTTATTCTCCAATATCTAATAGTGTGCAAGTGTGTGTTGTTGCCTTTGCCTTAGTCCAGGTTCTCAGTGGGATTTCCTTTCTACTTGGCTGTTTATTATTATTAACATATTTGTTAATAATTATGTTAATGTTTGTTATTATTAACAAAACTGCAGAAGCCAAATTATTTGAGGGACTCCTTTTTAAGATTAAATGCAGCTGGGATACAAAGACAGAAAGGAAAGAGGAGAGGAAAGGAAAGGAAAGAGGAAAGAGGAAAGAAAAGAAAAGAGGAAAGGAAAGGGAAAGGAAAGGAAAGGAAAGAGGAAAGGAAAGGAAGGGAAAGGAAAGGAAAGAGGAAAGAAAAGAAAAGGAAGGAGAAAAGAAAAGAGAAGAAAAGAAAAGAGAAGAAAAGAAAAGGAAAGGAAAGAAAAGAAAAGGAAAGGAAAGGAAAGGAAAGGAAAGGAAAGGAAAGAAAAGAAAAGAAAAGAAAAGAAAAGAAAAGAAAAGAAAAGAAAAGAAAAGAAAAGAAAAGAAAAGAAAAGAAAAGAAAAGAAAAGAAAAGAAAAGAAAAGAAAAGAAAAGAAAAGAAAAGAAAAGAAAAGAAAAGAAAAGGAAGGAGGAAAGAAAAGAAAAGGAAGGAGGAAAGAAAAGAAAAGAAAAGAAAAGAAAAGAAAAGAAAAGAAAAGAAAAGAAAAGAAAAGAAAAGAAAAGAAAAGAAAAGAAAAGAAAAGAAAAGAAAAGAAAAGAAAAGAAAAGAAAAGAAAAGAAAAGGAAGGAGGAAAGAAAAGAAAAGGAAGGAGGAAAGAAAAGAAAAGAAAAGAAAAAAGAAAAGGAAGGAGGAAAGAAAAGAAAAGAAAAGAAAAAAGAAAAGGAAGGAGGAAAGAAAAGAAAAGAAAAGAAAAGAAAAGAAAAAAGAAAAGGAAGGAGGAAAGAAAAGAAAAGAAAAGAAAAGAAAAGAAAAGAAAAGAAAAGAAAAGAAAAGAAAAGAAAAAGAAGGAGGAAAGAAAAGAAAAGAAAAGAAAAGAAAAGAAAAGAAAAGAAAAGAAAAGAAAAGAAAAGAAAAGAAAAGAAAAGAAAAGAAAAGAAAAGAAAAGAAAAGAAGAAAAGAAAAGAAAAGAAGAAAAGAAAAGAAAAGAAAAGAGGAAAGGAAAGGAAAGGAGAAAGGAAAGGAAAGGAGAATGAAAAGGAAAGGAAACGAAAGGAAAGGAAAGGGGAAAGGAAAGCAAAGGAATGGAATGGAAACACACACAAGTACATATACACAGCTTGAACATGACAACCAGTTTCCACAAAAAGCAATCTAACATACGAAAATGATAACTAAAAGACAAGTTTCAGCCTGTGAGTTGGGATACAAGAAAGACAAAAAGAGTGATGTGCAGAGTTCATTCACTGTAGCATGTCTGCAAAACCTGGTACCTGTGGCAGAAACTTGTGTGATACAAAGCCCAGATGTATAAGTTTCATTCCCCAAAACCCTGGATGTGGCAAGGGATACAGGGCTTAAATGAATATAAAGGGGAATCAGGATGTGGCTGGGCCATCTGCAGGAGGCACATCACCCTCTTTGGGTTAGACACAGTTTAGCAGCACACTTCCCCTGTAAAAATGGAACAGTCACAGAAGGAACAACATACATCACAACAGGGTACAAAACCTGTTGCCATTTTTTTTTCCAGTAATATGTAAAATGAAAGTTGCCTGCCTACTGTAAATTGAACTTTTGATACCTTTGGCTTATTGAAAATTGTCTTTTGTCTGATTTTGAAAAGACCTCCAACTTGTTCTTTTATATTTTAAAGCAATACTTTTTTTAGAGCAAGTTATTTTACAATCTGAGATAATGATGATTCATTCAGTTTGCATTTCAAGAGCATTTTTGTGCTGAAATTATCACTAAAGTAATTAAAAGTTTGTTAGCAGGAAATAGTAAAATATAATAACCTCTAGCAATTATGAATGCCTCAGATCCTGCAGTTGAGATGAGCTAGGAAAAGAAAAGGTTGAATTTAAAGAGTAACACATTTTCTTGAAATACATTCTTGCCTGTGTGTCCTGTTTTAGCAATTAATTTTTGGCTAAAACTTCTTTCTTGTGACATCAATATTTTCTGTGTTTTTAGGCTGAATTCCTTTACTGTAAATTCAATATCTTATTTAATACTCCAGCTCTGAATCGTTTGAATTTTTTAATTGCACATTGTATTGCCCACTTTAGAGAGATTTCTGTGCCTGTTCTGATAGATCTGCTTTGAAAGATCAATGATTCTTTTATGATTCTGCAGAAAGCAGTGGTTAATGTTTGTTCTTTGCCAAACAACTTACCAATTTAAATAGTGAATTATCTTAACAAAGAGCATATAGACTATAGACAAATAATTTCAGAGGTATTCTATTTACATTAAATTTAATGCTAAAGAATTGTGTTAACTAGATATGAGATTTTTATACATGCTATTACAGCATATACTATATAGAGACTCTATATAAGATACCATAATACACTAGATCTATAAAATACTCATGTGGCATGTGTATATACATAAAATATATAATTATCTGAGCAGTTAATAGAAGTATCTACAACGTATATATACACAAGATACAAGTTAGTGTATGTTTTATTATCTCTATTAATATGAATTGGAATAGATTTTTTTCTTGTTCAAGAGAGCAGAGGCTCCTGAATTTTTTTTAGAAATTTAGAAAAATGGAAAAAAATTGAGAGTATGTTGGGTAACTGGGAAATACATTTCCTTCAGAGCATCCAGATGGATTTTAGCAAAAGATTGGATAGAAGGAGGGATGATGTGATATTTTGCTGGTCTCATCTGAAGACCAGATTCTTGCTTCTGAACTGCAGTGGAGAGGGCATCTCATCTGGTTTAGTACCCCACTGACTCATTTTGGCTATGATTAGAGCTAAAAGGTCCATCTTTTGAGCTGGGTCTCCACTGTTGGCAATTCATTCAACCTTTGGGTACATGCTGGATGAATATTTGACAAGGATGGTTCAGAGCATGCTGAGGCTGGGGCTTCATTCCTCTCACTTATCAGAGACTCTTCAAGAGTTTCTGCCATCTCTCAACCGGAAATAAATTTGATCCTATTTCTCTGACATTGCTGTATCAACATCTGCTGGGAAAAACTGAAGCTTGTGAAGCTATGACAATCCACATTAACAGGGAACCTTCATTTTTCTCCTGCTACAAGCAAAGAGGTGGAAAACTCCACAGGAAAAAAAAAAAAAGGGGGGGGAGAGTGAAGCAATTAATTTGCAGCCTTAGCATGAGTTTGGGAGAAGGGTTACTGGGGAGGTACTGATTTCAGGTGCCTTGCTCAGTTCTGTCTGGATGCCAGCAGCAAATGAATGGGTACTTTGGACTAATCTGGACAACTGGTTGGATTGTTTTCCCCTTGAAATGCATATTTCCTTCTAGTCAGGAGTCCAACCCCCCCCAGAGGCCTTAGCTGCAGGAAACTGTCTCTCACACCACCCAGCCTGTCACATAATTTGGCAACAAGCCCCTGTCCCTGTGTCTGCCTGGCAGAACCTGCAGTGGGAGTGCTGGGTCCAGGAGAAACCCTCCCTTCACAGCCCTTCTGAAGCATGAACTGCAACAGCCCTTACTCTCTTAGTCTTACATTGACTTTGATGTGACTCCCATAATTTATTTACCCCAAGATGTATTCATCCATCCATTATTTATTTGCATTTGTTTCTCTGCTATCATTACAATTTCATAAACAGCAGCACAGAGAAAGAGAGGGGAAGTTCAAGAAAGAAGTAGCTGCCTGGACAAAGGCTCTGAGCTTGCTTCTCCCTGGCTTCTGACTGCCTCCAGGTTATGTATAAAGGCACAGCACAGAACCAGAGAAACTTCTCCCCCCTCCTTTCACTTCAGTAGGGTGGTCAAAATCTTTTGTTCCACCTAAAGTTGTCTCTATAGGAATTTATATTCTGTTAATGTGATCATAGAATCATAGAATTGGCTGGGTTGGAAGGGACCTCAGAGATCATCAAGTCCAACCCTTGATCCACTCCCGCTGCAGTTCCCAGCCCATGGCACTGAGTGCCACATCCAGGCTCTTTTGAAATATCTCCAGGGATGGAGAATCCACCCCTTCCCTGGGCAGCCCATTCCAATGGCTGATCACCCTCTCAGTAAAGAAATTCTTTCTAATATCCAACCTAAACCTCCCCTGGCACAACTTGAGACCTCTTGTGCCCTCTTGTCTTGCTGAGAGTTGCCTGGGAAAAGAGCCCAACCCCCCCTGGCTCCAACCTCCTTTCAGGGAGTTGTAGAGAGTGATGAGGTCTCCCCTGAGCCTCCTCTTCTCCAGCCTCAACACCCCCAGCTCCCTCAGCCCTTCCTCACAGGACTTGTGCTGGATCCCTTCACAGCCTCCTTGCTCTTCTCTGGACCTGCTCCAGCACCTCAATCTCCTTCCTGAGCTGAGGGGCCCAGAACTGGACACAGGACTCAAGCTGTGGCCTCCCCAGGGCTGAGCACAGGGGCAGAATCCCTTCCCTGGACCTGCTGGCCACGCTGTTCCTGAGCCAGCCCAGGATGCCATTGGCCTTCTTGGCCACCTGGGCACACTGCTGGCTCCTGTTCAGCTTCCTGGCAATCCAGACTCCCAGGTCCCTCTCTGTCTGGCTGCTCTCACGATGATGAGGACCCTGGAGTGCACTCAGATGGTGGGAAAGGCAGGGATGGATGGGAAAGGGGTTTTGATGCTGCAGGTCCACTGCCTCCCCTCCTTGCTGCATTCTGGGGGTGCAGGTTGCTGTGAGCAGGAGGAATGAAGTGGTTTAAGGCCTGCTCGGGCAATTAATAGATTTAGATTTACTACTTCCAGCTGTAATCTGGTGTGAGGGTTATGAGGGAAATGGGAGATCGTGTAGAAAGGAGTGAGAGGAAAATCCTGTGCAGAATCTCATCTCCCTGGCATCTCTCCTCCATAGGCTCAGATGTTTGGACTGTGGAAAGGTGGTTTGGAAACCAAGCATTGGTTTCCCATGGCTTGGCTCTGGCTGTCCCTATGATATGCTTCTCACTCATCATCTGCAAGGTAATAAGTGTTGTCTGAAACCATCTTCATGATCAGGGTGTGGAGAGAGAAGTTCAAATATCAGGTACATTGAGACACAAGATTGGAGGCCACTGGGTTTCCCACTGGGAAACTTGAGCCACTCTGTAGCACAGAGCTTTTTGCAACGTGTTATTGGCTTTAGAAAAGCCATAGTGGCTTTGTTCTGAGTAAAGTCCTTTAGATCACCTTCTGTCAAACAATATACAGCTCTATTGTAAATCAATGACCAAAACCACTGCAGCAATACTACTTTAACCCATAGGGACCATTTTGTAGGAAAGGGATGTTAAAAAAACCACACAAACATAGAGAGAATTTCCTAAGGACTCATTTAGAGCCTTTTCAGTCGCACGATTCACTTCACAGTACAGAAGTACAGATTTCTTATGAAATTGGTAAAAAAAAAAAAAGAAAACAAGAGAAAAAGATTGCCACTTTACTGCTATATAGAAGGAACAATGAATTGCCATGGAATTAGGTGGTGGCATATAAATCTTGCATGTAAATCAGGAGAAGAGGTTAAGGAGTTGTAAAAAAGCCTTTAGCTCTGGAAAACATGAAAAGTGAACTGCTTCAGATTACTTGTGTTCTGGATTTTTGAAAGGACAATTTATCTGTAGCTTTGTTTAAAACACCTGGAGGTTTTGAAACATATGAATCCAGAAAAATTAAATCAGGGTCTTAGAAATGAAAATTTCATCAGGAAAAAACCAAGCTAAATCCCTAAAAATACATGGAAGTGTGATGGATATTTGAACATTTTGTTGCACAGTTTATGGTACATAGGGTTGTTTCTTACAATGCACGAAGTTTGTATTCAGATTTTTTTTGGTTTTGTTTTTTTTTTCTGAGCACATGGGTAGGTGAGAAGGAAGAGCAGAAGTTAGCATCCTCTCTTCTTTTCTATTGCTGTAGGAAGTGTGATTTGCTAATTGCCCTTTCCAAGCATGAATGAACACTTAGGCTCTAGGTCCTAAATATGTGAGCAACCAAGAAAAGGAATTTTTCGACACTATTCTCTTATCTTGGGTATTCTTACTACTATCCTTTCACTGGGGTTCCTGGCTAGCTGGGGTTGCAATGATGAGCTTATTTCCCATTCTTGTCAAGTGAAAATACTAAGTGAATAATAGTATCTCTTAAGTTGTGGTAAAAGCTATGCCCAAGGATATTAGACAGTAAAACTACTAAGTGGCAACTGTTTCCATAAGTCTGTGCTTGGAGGATGCAGGGGAATCACACATTTGCCATTTGGATTAGAAATGTTATTCCAAAGTAATGTCCATTCTCTGGATATTATGCATATATTGAAACTCTATTGTATTTTTAAGCACCTACATCACATAGTTTTGCATTAAAACAGTGTGAATTTGGGTCAGTTACACTCACACATACATCATAACACAGAATGTAGAGTGACCTTTAACAAAACATTTATAGCATTGTGCTGTATGATGCTTTAATGCAATCCCTGCATTTACCTTTCATTTAGCTGTTATCCTGCCCTTAGGGAAATCTCTTCTGCCCAAGAATGCACATTTTCTGTAACAAGTAGGATCACAAAATCTCAAAAAAATTTAACTGTAGCAGTATTTATAGAAAGAAGAAAAATTGTCAGTTCACCATTGTCAAAAATATTGACATAGAGAAGCACTTTTGCACCCAAATAAAGTAGTTATCAAACATTTGGACTCTGCATATGATGGCAAAATTTTTAAGGTAAAATGAACAATGCATTACTTAGTGTGAACCATCCTTGAAGCTTTCTAGAAATTGAAGGTATAAAGAAATATGTGATATATAAAAATACATCAAGGCACCTGATCCCCTGTGGTTTAGATCTCCATTGTAAGTTCTCTGATCATCTCTTGTGCAGAAATATAAACAGTTAAGGAAATCTGGGCCATTTTATGATTCCTCACTGACATCAGAAGTCAAATGGCCATTTCCAGTGGTGTAGGGAAAATAAACCAAAATCAGCTCTAGGGAATTAAATGTTTCTGATAGACTCACAGTTAAAACTGAGGGGAGCTTGGCCCAACATTTTTTAGTTTAAGAGTTTAAAGCAAATCAAAGGTAGAAGAACAGTCTTCTGATCAAGGCAATGACCAGAGAGCAAGCTCAAGGTCACATCTTTGCTGTGCTGCAGACTTCCTGGCTTTTTGTGTGCTGCCTCTGTGCTGTGTTTTGTTTTGTATGTACTGGGACTGACAGCATCTCAGCTGTACCTTGCTCAGGATGGAAATATCTTTTTGTTCTACAGAGAAGTGCCTCGTTCAGCAGGGGCTGGGCCCTGTGCTACCATGGCACGATGCTGCACAGGTTGGCAGAAGCTCATCTCAAGCCAAATATTGCTGAATTTGGCACATCTTCACCATGAAGTGCCATAGTTCCCATGCACAGTACAGCATAGGTTTTCAGACATTTTTTCCCATTGGAAAGATCTGCCAGAAGTGAATTAAAATATGTCATGAGAATGTATCATCACCCACATCACGTTCTTCATGAAAATAATTTTTCTGTGGAAGGGATGGAAAGGAGTTCCTTCAAATTTACCATTTACTCTTTTGCACCCTTAAAAAAAGTTTGGGCCTAATAAGCATTAGGTATTTTATATGTTGGTTCATGAAAAACTGGGAGCTTTCTAACATTTTTCCTTGACTTGTGATTAATGAAATGAAAAATGAAAAAAAAAAAAAAAATCTTTGCATTTCCTCTCCAACAAATGTCCCACTTTTCAACCAGTGCTACTGCAGTGTCCACCGAGATCACCATTTTAATGAAAATGCCTTCAAAGCATTAATTCCACTGTTATTAATTCAAAAAACCTCTCAGAAGTTCTGAATTCAGAAAAGAAAAATCCTTGCCTCACCAACATATAAATGTAATCCTTCTAATACAGCAGCACTGAATAATAAGGAGCCAAAAGCTGCAGATCTAATTACTGGGCATCACTGGCTCAGGAGTCTTAAAACCTTGACTCTGAATAAACAACCCAGACTTCTATTATTAAAGTATGACAATTACTTCTTGCAGCAAACAAACCCTCTATCTTTCTACAATAAGGAAATGCATCTTGATGAAAAGATTAAATCATCTGGTTATGTAACAGCATATCTGTGGCCCAAAAATGTCCAACCACCACCAGTTCTGCCATCACTAATCTTTACACTGAATTCTGATCAGGGGGTGGTAACAAGACAAGGAGCAGAGAGCTGTCCATCAATGCATTTGGAGAGATGGGACTTGCTGACTTCCCTACAAGGAAGGCAAAATTATGAAATTTTATGCCCAGCTCCACCACTGCCTGTCTGAGAAAAAGATTTGTTGGGTGGCATTTTCAGAAGTGCTCATCAGCTGCTTGGTTTCAGTAGGCTCAGCAGACTCAGCTCCTTCAGTGGGAACTCAGCTGGGTGACTGACAAGAGCTTTCTGAAGTCTTTCCCTTCCCTGCTGTTTGTGGGCCAAATCACCCCTTTGCAGAATGCAAAAAAAAGCCACTACCAGAAGGAAATCTCTATGGATTTCTCCTTTGCATTGGTGTTTTTTTGGTTGGTTGTCTGGTTGAGTTTTTTCCCCACTTGTAACACACAGAAAAAGAGTTTGTGTCATTAACCTAAGAAGCAAATGACTCAATTGTTTTCACTTCAAACCAGTGGCAGAGGGTAGGGAGTAGGGTGAGACCAGAAGGGGAGCATGTTGAAGGTTTGGGATCTCCTTGGGGATCCTTGTTCACAGCTGGCCTTGGGACCCATTAGAATAGGGATCCTCTAACCTTTAAGGACCACCTCAGGAAAGATAAATGACATTTGGTCTTTCTAGCTTGTCTGATCTTCCCTGTTTCTTGGCAGCTTCTTTTTTCCAGATGCATTCCTGGACTTCAACAAAGCCTACTATTGATTAAGGAGGAGACAGGAGGATTGTGGGAATAGCCTTGCCTTAGGGTGGTGTATGCAGCAATAGCTTTCCATGTCAGCACTCTGTTACTCACAGTCATTGGAGTGGCATGAGAAGATTCTGTGTAAATCCTTAGATGTCTGTCACATGAATTCAAATTAAGCCCATTCACCCCTTCACCAAAGAGAAAGCTGATTTCCTAATTACGGAGATACCTGTCACTGAGAAATTAAGAGGAAAGGAAATAAACCTACAAAAATTGAGAGTAGTCATTTCCAGGCACTGGTTTGGGAATTTAGGAACACTGGGTTTAGGCAGGCTCAGAAGAAATACCAGATGTAATGCAAACACAGCTACCCTGGCATCAGAAGACCGTAGACATCAGCAGAACAGAGTCAGGCTTGCAGGATGGGCTGATTTAAGTGGTGAAGCAGAGAAGAGTGAAATAGGTGTGGCATGACTGGATTTCAAGTGAATGAGGCTATGGCTCAAGATAAGTTAAGTACATCTTAAATTAACACCTTTTTCCATTCAGCTTGAATGAATCCACTAGGATGTGCACACAGCGATAAAAATTGTAACTGGGAGAAAATATGGTTAAGAGCACTCAGCCTTTGAAATAACATGAGAAAAGAATTAATTTGGTCCGTGTTCCATCAAATCAAGTGGCTAAGATCACCTTTACTTCAGTGGTGCTCAATTTAGCTCGAAGTGAACAACAGACAATGATACTCAAAGTGCTCTGATCCTGTAGGCATGTCTGCTCAATCTGCCCTTACAGCAGAGGAGACTTCTAAAAGACATAGGTAATAAAAGACTAATAATTCAAATACAGCCATTCCACTGCGTTCATAAAGGGAAAAATTAAAACCATCCAGATTAGATCTGAGAAACTAGTGGCTATTGATGGGCTATATATGAGAAATGGTGCAGAAATACAGCACCCTGGTGGGGAGCTGAACCATTCTTGTAAGGAGAGGCCATATCTCACAAGCCTCTGGAAGTTCTGCCTGGATTTCCAGAAAATATTGGGTTAGGTATAAAGTCTCTGAATGAAACTTTACAACAATGACATAAGGGGAAAGATATTTGGGGTGGTAAAAAATTGTTAAATGATTGTTACCAGAGGATAGGAGTAAGTGAATAATTTGGCAGTGCAGAGAGCCAAAGGAGAGTTGTGCAGGATCTGTGCTAGGATCTATGCTGTGCAGTACATCCAGAAACAGTCAGGGAAGGGTGATGAGTTGTGGGAAAGGGGAAAAAAAAAAAAAACCTTAAACTTACAAGAACTCTGCATTTAGAAGTGACACATAGAGAATGAGACCTTGAGTTTCTAATAAGCAGTTTTAAGAAAATTTCTGGTCAGTGCCCAACTGCAGTCACAAAGTGTTAATCTAGCATTAGAAATCGTGGGAAAGAGAACAGAAAACACAACAGAGAACCATTTGCCACCTTAGAATACCACATGCTGTCTGGTCCCTGCACTTCAAAGGATGTAGGAAAAAAAGAAAAGGTTCACAAAATGGCAAGAGGCTCGTCAAAGTCATTGGACCAACTCCAGTTGAAGGCAGAATTAAATAGACAGCAGTCCTTCACACTGAAAAGGGAGATGCCTGAGGGATGTAAACCAGTGAGTGAGATGCTAGAATGGGTAGTGATTGATTGTTCACAGTTTCTTCCACCACAAGAGCAAAAGGACAACAAATAGAGCTAACAGAAGCCAAATTCAAACTAAAGGAGAAGGTTTTTGTGCAATTTGTAATAGATTTGAGGAACTCCTTGCCACAGGATGTTGTGAACACTGTGGAAGTTTACAGACATTTGGGTGAAGATGATGAGCATGCATTAGGGAGAGCTGTGGAAGGATGCTCAGTGCCCAGAAATGGAGTCTGGTTCAGGAAGGCACCAAGCTGAGAATGGCTGAAGGGTGGGAGAGAATCAGGGGAAGACCACAAATGTTCATCCTCTTCCTCAGGTATCTGCATTTGACCATGGGTGGAAACAGAATACTTGGTTAACTGATTCTTTTGTCTAATCCTGTATGGTTTGCTTATGTTCTTCTGCAGCATTATATCAGTAGTAGGGCAAATAACTCCTGGCTTCAGGCCATGCTATGTTTGGAGGTTCAAGGCAAACATCCTGAGAGCAGCATCAATCTCCAAGTCTTTGTGTAGCTCCTCGAACTAAAATATATATCCAGAGCAGTTCACAAAGAAATTTTGTCTAGCAAACAAAGCCAATAAACCCTGGCATCTCATCTTGTGCCTTGCAGAGTTGTCAGACAGTCAGGTTGAATTAAAATTCTAAGCCATAGTTTGCTAAACATACAAAGATGTTTAGAAGTACTTTGACTCCACAGGAGCATAATAGATACAGATCATACTATAGTGACAATGCTTTAATTTGTAAATCTTCTGATGTCTTGGCAGCAGGACTGAATATCCCAAGTTATATATTTGTAAAAATACCATGCATGCAATAAAATTGTAATAGTTAACATTTGGGGCTGGACTGCTGGTTACTCTGAAAAGTCTTATTATTTTTATGAGATTTTAAACTTGTGTTAAACCTCGAATTCTCTGTTAAGCTGTACAGTATGTATAAAAATAATACTCCAGGGAAATTTTTAATAGTTTATTATTCCATGAACCTTTTTAAAAAAATGCATCACAGACAGGGGAATTAAAGTGAGTGTAAGTTACACTTGTGGATCAATTTAAGTCTTTTATGCTGCCAGTGCAACATAAAATGGTCTTAGAATAACAAGCAGCAGGCTGTTCCAGTTTAAATCTGCCATTGTTTGAGAGCAAGTAGTTCCTGCCCCTTCTATTTCAGACAGGAAAAAAGAACAAGGGAAATGGTAGGAGAATAAACGTGTCACTGATGCAGCCTATAAATGCATGTTGCAGAGTTACTTCCTTGATTTTAGGTGACAAAGAAGAGCAAATTGAAACAAATGACACAGAAAAATGTTCCTTGGGTTTGAGCTGTTTCAACAATAATTTGTTGTCCATCAGACTCATGAGGCTTAACTAATGCTTTGTGAACTGTATCAACCAGGATATCCTTTCTCTTCAAATATCTTTTCCAGTTGATTAGCCCATAACTAAAATGTCTCTTGGGTAAGCTACAAATTCTAGAAGCCTTAATAAACTCCCTAACTAGTAACCTCTTCCCACTGCCATGCTGCTTTCACTTCTGTAATTTGGGGAGGGGGTCATTTCTGTCAGTATAATATTTCTATTAAAGAAGTTTATCATTCCCCACCAGCTCTGTATTCACCCTCACCTTTCTTCATGTGAAAAATTAGTGTGGTACCACACATATAAGATGAATTCTGCATTAAAAGGTAGATGTTCCCTGCCAGGATCATAGGGATAATCAGTAGAGTTGCTTTTTACAGATTTTGAATCATAGAATCATAGAATCATAGAATCATAGAATCCTAGGGGTTGGAAGGGACCTCGAAAGATCATCTAGTCCAACCCCCCCTGCCAGAGCAGGGCCCCCTAGAGTCCATCGCCTAGGAACGTGTCCAGGTGGGTTTTGAATGTCTCCAGTGAAGGAGACTCCACAACCCCCCTGGGCAGCCTGTTCCAGGGCTCAGTCACCCTTACAGTAAAAAAATTTTTTCTGATATTCAACTTGAACCTCCTATGCTCCAACTTACACC
Organism: Heliangelus exortis; assembly: GCF_036169615.1. Taxonomy (NCBI): domain Eukaryota; kingdom Metazoa; phylum Chordata; class Aves; order Apodiformes; family Trochilidae; genus Heliangelus; species Heliangelus exortis. Next base: position 17,078,802 of record NC_092431.1, read on the forward strand.
CATTACCCCTTGTCCTATCACTGGTCACCACTGAGAAAAGCCTAACTCCATCTCCCTGACACTCACCCCTTACATATTTGAAAACATTGATGAGGTCACCCCTCAGTCTCCTTTTCTCCAAACTAAAGAGACCCAGCTCCCTCAGCCTTTCCTCATAAGGGAGATGCTCCACTCCCTTAATCATCTCAGTAGCTCTGCGCTGGACTCTTTCAAGCACTTCCCTGTCCTTCTTGAACTGAGGGCTGGTTTTAATTTTTAGATAAATGTTGCTAAAAGATATGCTTAACTGAGAAATACAAAACATCTTTTTTACTATGACATAGGTGTACAGCACCATTTTTTGTGGGCTTATGGAAAGCAAATAACAAGACCAAGCCTCTAACTGCAGTAGATTATTAAGGTAAAAAGCAAGCATTGCCTTAGCAGCCCTTCATCCTAGCATAGCTTACAACAAAATGCAGTTTTTAGCCTTCAAGGACTAAGGGGGAAGTAATACTAATATATAAGGCATGGGCACTGCCATTATCATTAGCAAGCATGCTGGATTACTCATGAAAGCTCTGCTTGCAGGTACAAGCTGGCATTTGCCATTTATGTAATTTAACTCAACACTTTTTATGGTAACCTTGTGGAAGGTACTTTGATCTTAATTGGGGTTTTTATTAAGGCATTACTAAAACTCTGTATCTTTGCAGCCACCCATCTAGCAGAGCCATCCATCAGGGACAGGGTATATGCCTGTGTTACAGGGACCATTGCAAGGATTAGCTAAAGGAGAAATTGGGATTTACCTGGAACTGACTGTGTTGGGAGAACTCTATAGGGCCAACACCCTTCAGCAGAGGGTTAGGAGGACTGTGACCAGCTTGCTAAATGTTGCTCCAGGTAAGAGTTTTATGGGAAAGGAAGTGTTACAGTCAGACTCTGTGCTTTCCCAGGCTCCTTCTGTGACACCCCTCTTCCTTTTTCCTAGGGATTTTCTGGGAAGTAGTCACTGTGTCCTGACACTGCTGCTCCTGGTCACTGCTCCCCTGCACGTCTAGGGTTGGATCAGCAAGGTGAGGCACTCTCAGCATGGCAAAGGATGGCAAAATTTGCTTCCTTGTGCTGCAATCTTATCTGCAAAGAAGTGATAGAGCAAACTGGTCTTTCTGTAGTCATTTATTTGGGTCTGAGTGGGCATGGTCAAGTTACAACATACTAGTATGTATTTAGCTGGAGAGAAAGAAAAAGAACACTTGACAGCAAACTTTGTTCATTTGGATGAAACTAGGAAGGACCAGAGGTGTCAGAGGAGAACTATCTGCCTAGTTTTTATATTAAAGAGGCAAAGGCATCTTTAAATATGGCTGTGTCTTCAAGTGGTACCTCAAATAAAACAGAAATGCATTAAGATGTTTACATTGCTAGAGTGATGCTAATAATCTAAAGATGTTCTGCATAGCACTGGTCTGCTTCAAATATATATTTCAAGACAATTGGCTGAAATTTTTTCTCAAATTATTCCTTCATTACTGAAAAATAACTTCATTTCTGAAAAAATGAAATAGAATGCCCTAGAAATGTGTCTAACATAACATTTTTTCTCACTGAAAAGTCTTATTATTTTTATGAGATTTTAAACTTGTGTTAAACCTCGAATTCTCTGTTAAGCTGTAAAGTATGTATAAAAATAATACTCCAGGGAAATTTTTAATAGTTTATTATTCCATGAACCTTTTTAAAAAAATGCTTTTTTTTTTACACACTTCCTCTCACCTCTTTTGCTTGTTCTGCCTAGTCCCATATCTCTTCACTGCTTAATAAATCACAGTTAAATCAGAGGGTCAGATAAATCAAAGAAATAATCAATTTAGTGGTGCTGAAGACACACCCCTCACCAAGAGGCAGTGAAAATTTGTCTGGGTTGTTTCCAAGGGAGAAGAACCTGTTAACTAAAATCTCTGTACAGCAACCTTGTTTTCTTTAGCCCTTCTTCTTCCACGTCTGGGCTCCCCCCCTGAAACTGTTCTTTTGGCAATAACAGACAAGCTGTTTGCACTCTCAGCCAAATGTGTGACATGATTATTCTGCTTGCATGACAATATTGCTGTTTGCAGCTACTACTGCCTGGGAAAGCAGCTAGAAGGGTGGGACACCCCTCACTAAACTACATCTTACACTGAAGCTCAACAAGATGCTCTGCTCCTCCTTCACAGGGGACAGAAGATCAGCTGCTTTCTCTCTCAGCTTCTATCACTTTGAGCTTTTTTTGCATTTGGTTTGAAATCCAGTGAGGAGAAAATAAGGACAGTGGAAATGGCACGTGAAGTCAATGCATTTTGTCTTAAAATAGTAAATTCTGCATGCTTGAATGTGAAGCAATAAACAAGGTCAGGCTGATAGACCTGCATTACCCAGTGATGCAGGGAAACCAAGACAGATTTCGTGTTACTACAGATTTCTGAAAGGAATTCTAGGTATTTCCTACAGTGACTATGGCACCATTTTCAATGGGCCAAAATGGAACCACCATCAAAGGCAGCCTTTCTGCTCAGTTCCTGGGATTTTAAATCCCTGCCAATAAATGCTAATCAATTCTGTGATTCTGTGATTTCTGATCATCCAAAAATACAAATAAAATGCATGTTTCTGTCCAGCCACTTGGTGCAGGAGTTGACAGGTTTGGGTTTTTTTCTTAATCCCAGAACCCTCATTTAGTAAAAACAATTAAAAATGTCTTTCTTTACTTGCCAGTCTTACTTCAATGCTGTATAGCAGAGTTTGGACTCCTGCTTTTTCTGAAGAGGGTTTGGTTTTCTTTTTTAGGCATTTTTCTTAATCTGTAAAAAAAAAAAAGGAACTTCAGGATTGTATTTCTTCCTATACTAAAATGTGCACATGGAGATTTGACTGCCTGTATGTATGTCACTCTCTGAAAAGGAGGCACTAAAGTAGGAGGGCTTTTTAGAGTCTTGAGAGGGGCAGGATGCAAAGGGAGGGATCTATTCTCTCCCATTTCCTGCCATACTCTATAAAAGATCAGAAAGTCAGAGGCTTCTCCTTTTTCCTCTCACCTCCTTCTGCCTGTGCTGCTGTTCCTTCCCACCAGCTCCCCACGTGCTATTGGGTTGTGTAGATATATTTTTGCATATGTTTGTATTCTTTTTTACCTTACCTTTTATTTATTACTTTTCCCTTGTGTTAGTAAAATCTGTATCCAGTCGTTTTCAGTTTCCAACTCAAGGTCTCCAGTTTTTATTCCTCTTTTATCTTACCTTTTTAGGGGGGGGGATAGAGAGGAATTCTGTCATTAGGTTTGTGCCCTCCCTTAACTGCTAAACCATGACAATTAGTGAAGCACAGAATGCAGTTAATGTTTTCCATATGCATCCTGCCTGATCTCACAGGCTGGAAATGGCATACACAGAATTTCATGTGAGAAAACCACAAGATTCTGTGTACCCAACCAGCAACTACACGTTTAATTTTAAAGAAACATTTTGGCATATTTCCTGACCTTTTAACCTTTTTATTATTACACTCTTACCTTTATTAACAGCACTGTAGTGACATGTGGACTTATCCAAGTACCATTTCCAAACAGCAGGATTGTTCTATACACCATTCCTCCAAGAAATCCTAAAGTAAGGGCAATAAATGCCCCAGAGCTGACCAGAGTAGATTACATTTGTGCTGAAATGCAGAGGCTTGATATCTAAATCAACACTACCCTGTTGTGATAGTATTTCATGTTATGATAGTTTTTGTGTTCTCTTTTCCAACAACCATATTTACAGATAGGATACTCAAAGATTTAAAGCATCCTATTACATTTTATACAAGGCATAGCAGCACAGTAACTACCAGGCTATAGTCTGAGGAATTCTGTGATAAGAATACAATTATTGTTTTTATCTTCCACTTCCTTTATAAAAAGTTTTGCCACAAGGCAAATCCCATGCACTAGAATGCACCTGGCAAGAAAGTGGAGATGCTACTGCCAGTAGCTGGTGAGGCAATAAATGTCAGTGCTAAATGAAGGACTGCAACACCTTGAAGAGCATCAGATCTTCCTGTGCTTCTCAGTCCTTGCTGAGGTTTTGGCTGTATTATCTCTGCAGTCATATCCCTTTCCCAAATTTTGATCTGGTTGGCTTGATGTCAGTTGTGCAAAGAAAAGTTCCAATGCACAAGAAAAATACCCATCTGACCAGTGAATGGCAAGAAGCCCTGACACACTTCTCCCTTCCTTCATGAAATACCCTGCCTCATACTTTGGCTCCCCTTGCTTGCTGAGATTTTATAGGAAAATGAGTATGGAAAGAAATCCATTTCTGCAGGTGTAATCAGGAGAGATATTTTGAGCAGTTTCCTCAGAAAGTAAAGTGCTAGTGAAAGCAGTTGATAGACTCAAGCTCTTGGAGACTCATTGCTAGTAGCAACTTCACAGGGTTTTTTCTTGCACACTGCTATCCTACTCCCACCTCTAATTATGAAAAGCTTGTTCATTCTCCATGGTTTAACTCCTGTCCTCATTAAGGAGGGGAAAAGGAATGGATAACTTATAAGGAGGGGCATGATGTAGATATTTTCTAGAATATGTTTCCTCTCTAGACAGTTTCATGTTATTTTTTTTCTTTAAGCCAGAAGGATCATATATTCATCCTTTTTCTTTTGCAGGAAAGTTGGGTCTCAATCTGCATGTCCTCTCCACAAGGCAGAGGTGAAAACCAGCTCTGACTCAAAGACTGTTTGAGCTATACCCATTATTTCTTACATCCAATTAAAAAAATAAAAATCCCACCACCAAAAACTTCTTTGGTTTGGAAAAAACCTTCTCCAGTGAGGGGAATATTTCCACCTACAGGAGAATGTATCTCCAAAAATGTAATACCCAAATCCAGAATATCATAGTTACCACATAGTTTTTTTCTTTGCCATTGCTTTTTGTTGTTGTTTTTTGGTTTTGTTTGGGTTTTGGGTTTTTTTTTCCCCTTTCTTTCTTCATTCTTCATTTGAAGTAAATTGCAAGCCTCAGGCACACCACTATTTGGAGACAAAGGTAAGGAAAGGTGAAGCAAATGTTTATTCTGGCATGAGATTTGCAGGAAATCCTAAAGAAAATCAATATTTGCCCCAATATATTACATTAGGAATATAACATTTCTACAAGAGCCTGGGTTTCTTTCCACAGCAGAAGGAAATCTCCCCCAGCTTCCCTTGGCAAAAGTTGCTGGACATGAACCCCATGGAAGCCTTTTGCTTAGAATCATAGAATCAGCTGGGTTGGAAGGGACCTCAGAGATCATCAAGTCCAACCCTTGATCCACTCCCGCTGCAGTTCCCAGCCCATGGCACTGAGTGCCACATCCAGGCTCTTTTGAAATATCTCCAGGGATGGAGAATCCACCCCTTCCCTGGGCAGCCCATTCCAATGGCTGATCACCCTCTCAGTAAAGAAATTCTTTCTAATGTCCAACCTAAACCTCCCCGGCTTCACCTCTTCTCCTCTCACCTTTTGCTGCTGACAAAATATTTTGAGGTTTATTTGAAGGATTACTGTCTCTCCACAAAACAGTCTCCACGCACACCCTTTTTTCCACCCTTTTCTTCAGCATTCTGGCAACACCAAACCCTGGTACCAGCTGGGAGTAACAGGGGCCCCACAGTCCATGGGTCCTCAGGGTGGAGGAGCCAGGGGCTGTGTCCTCACCATTTGCTGCCCACCCCCATCCTTCCTTCTCAGCTCCTCTTCCATCCCTCTCCAGCTCACACCACTGAGTTCATCTCCCTGATTCAGCTTTCCTGGGGTTCTGCTGTGTAATTTTAACAAAAAATCTTCAAGAACAAGGTAAATCCTATCTGGCACTGGTAGGCAGGCAGTTCCATGGACATCATTTATCCTGTTCTTAGTCAGGTGCTGTCATTTCAGAGCAGTTCAGCTGGATTCAACAGATTTTCTCTGAATTTATTGCAGTAAAAAGAAGTAAACAGAATCAGACCCAACATATGAAATGTAGATAAATTAATACCTATGTGAGAAGTTGGGGGTTTTGTTTCTTTTATTGCTTGACTTACAAGCAATATAAGTATTCACCAATTCACCTCACTTTGTCCCTAAAAATGACAGAGAGGAAGTGCTTACAGAGTTATTTTACTTATTAACACCAGTTAGACTTGCTAAAAAGTTTTCCAGGAGCGTGTGATTTTAGAACTTCAAAGATAACATCTACTCCAAAGTTAACACCTGCTTAGCAACTGATGTTTGTTAAATATTAAAAGAGGCCAAAAAATATGCATGAATGAAAACATTGTATTGTAACAGATTTATACTTTGAATGTGTGTATTTTTATCAAGTAATCTTTACAGGAATGGTGGCATTAACCCTAAAATAGCTGAAATAGCATTTACTCTTGAAATATTTATCCATAGGCAGCAAATTACCACACTCTGGAGTTCCTATTACATACCTACCAAACATATATATTTTTTGACACTTAACAGCAAAGAAAAAGAAAAAAAAATGTTTAACTAGACGTGTTGCTCCAGGACACAGAAGCTTTTGTTTTTCATGATAGCAGCAAGACATTAGACACAAATGCAGAAAAACACATAAAATATAGAGTTAAATATTTTTCCTCTTGAGCTGCAGAAAGAGTTCATAAACCTTCATGAGAATAACCCTGTTGAAGTTAGTGGAATATTTGTATGCCTCAAGAGGACCAAGATAAACTCAGGAAGGAGCAGGGGATGGTTCTTGGAACCAGTCTACTGCTGACCAGAGAAGCTGATAGATAATTCCTGAAAAAAATGGGCTTGACCTGACACATGAATTAAATTATTTTAAATATATTCCTCTTGTGTAAAGTCTGTTGTTGAGGATTTTAACTTGTGCTAAATGTCTCAATTAATTAAAGGCCAGGCTGTCCTAGGCTTGGGGACTGAAGCAGGCAGCAGTCTGAGAAAGTCTCAAAGAAAATATGGCCCCTCCCTAAGCTTTTTGACCATTTTTAGGCCAATAATTTCAAATTACTCCACTCCCTCCCAAGCTCTTTGAGGCCCCATGGCATGGAAAAGAGTTTGCCCTGAAGTTTCAACAAAACTAAGTCATTTTTCTTGGACAAAATAAGGCAGCAAAGGTCTTGTTTTATGCCCTGAATGCCACACAAGTGCTGAAAGGTAAGTTATAGCCAGAGCCCAAATCTAAAAGTAGCTTGTGAGGGAGATTACAGCTATTTTACAAGTGGGTCAGATCCATACAAATTAAGTGAAATTCTTAAAATTATGCCACAGGTCAGTGATAAGGACTAAAACTCACCGTCCACACCATCAATCACCACAGACTAATTATTTCCATTGATTTCATTTCACTTTATAATGCAAGGCTGATACTTTTTCCAAACACAGTGGAAGAAACAGACCTCAGGCAGCAGAATGTACAGCCCACTTGAACATCATTACCTCTGAGCTGGTTGATTCATGCTACACACAGGTTTCTACAGGACAGACAGGGTGAAAATGCAAAATATATCAAAGATCAGGAGAAGTGAGAGTCAGAATCAGCTAGGCATATATCAAGCTCTGCAAAATATTCTTTGTATTAGTGTTTTAAATTGCAGTACAAAGAAAAGAATACATCATTAAGCCATGATGATTTCAGATTAAGCATTTACCCTAAGACAGGCTGCAATATCATTCACAGAAAAGAAACTGCTATTACTGAATGGCATCAAATTGTGAATTGAAGCACAGCAGGTAGGAAAATGCTGCAAAGGGTTTTGAAAGTGATTGCTCATCTGTGTAGTAAAATATATCCTTTTTAAAGTCCTGCTGTGACCAGTAGAAAAAGATCAGGGGTAAGAGTCTGCATGGGGTCTGCCAACGTGTAGGAAACAGATGGAAAATCATTGTCCAGCATAGGAGTGGGTACATTACAGGTGTATGAATAAGCCAATGCAAACTGGTGATAGAAAGTTATCCCACAGGTAAAACTTCTCTGAAATCAAAGCCTCCATGATTTAAAGCATTAGCTGATTAGAACAGGAGCTAGCAAATTTTCAAACAAGGGGTGCCAGAACTGTCTTTTTTCTTTCTTAAATTACAGGAAAAGTGTGGCAGCAGGAGCTCAGCAAGAGCAAGGAAAGTTTTTTTTTTTTTTCCTCTTTCAAGAGAGGAGATGTTGCCAGGTAGCTGACTGGAGATATTTTGCCTCTGTGGGTCCCTACTTCTGCTGTTCAAATGGAGCTGTGAGCCAACCCCTCCTCCACGGATCTCTCTTGGGATGCTATTCCTGCAAGATCCTACTGCTGGCTACTCAAACCAGACTGCTTCCTGCCTTGAGCACTGCCTGTGCTCAGAAGGTATCTGAGTCCTTTGCTTGCCAGTCAGTATTTGATGTGGTTAGTGGTGTAAATGGTATTCACTTTGATGAAAAGATGAAATATGTTGAGTGAAAAACATGTTCTGGAAGCTTTATATTTACCTGGTAAGTTCAGGCACATGAAAAGGTGGGAATGTCACAGCACAGGGCACCAGGTGTGGCCTCAGCTCTAAGGGTTTTGCAGCATATGTATTGGAAATCCACCCAGGAACTGTGAAATGTAACATCTCAGGTACTACTGATATGCACCATTCACTGGGAAAATTGTCTACATCTAAGGTAAAAGCAGAAGATGCTTCAGAAATCTGCTGTTTAAGGCAGTAATGGAATTGCACAAACCCCCCCTCAGTTATCAGCTCCAGCTGCTGCACAGGTCTGGTCCCTCTTGACAGGAATGGCCAGGAAAGGGAAGAAAACACCCCTTCTAAAGATAATTTTCCTATTTGCATTCACACCTTTTTTCTGACTATTCTTTTCAGCCTCTAGAACCCTAATTTTATATGAAAGAGAACATCTGTTAATACTTCTGCTTAAATTATTGTCTTTAGTTTTTAAGCAGTTTTAGTTTTCTTCTGAGAAGTGTGGTATCCTGTTGAGTTCCTCTTCCTATGAATTTTCAGGCTATAGATTAGAGAATCTATGTTTACAGCTGGAAAAGGAAATGCATATTAAATGAGAATAGATTACACATAATCATTTTATCAAGCTCCCAATTACAAAGTATCCCATCATCTTGCTACTTCAATCTGGCAGGCATTTGGGACTTTTCATTTTTTAGATGTTGCTGCCTTCAACCAGCTGCCACAAGTGGAGTCAAAATTTAGTTTGAACTACTGTGTGAAATACTCCACCAAAAGCACTGGAAAGCTCTAAGGACTTGGTTTCCTATTGCATCAAAACTTTCAATTTTCACTATGCAAAGTAAAAAAAAAAAAAAAAAAAAAAAAATTACTATCATGGTTTGTGTGCAAGTTTACTTCAATATAACTTGATATACATATAATGTGATGTACTTGATATACATAATCACACCAGTGGAGGGCAATGCAAATGTGAACTCAGCTGCTTTCTGCCAATTTGTCCCTTTTGAAAATGAGAGAATTGGGAACAGATGGCCATTGGCAGGGATACTCTTTTTGTAGGCATTGCTATCCTAGAGGCCAGTTTAGTCTCTGAATGGGGTGGCAAAGGGGATGTGGGATAAAATTTAGGAAAAAAACCAGCTTCTCTTGAGTTTTTGGCAGAGTACTAAAAGGAGAAAATTAATAGAATGCTTTTTGTAGGTAGGGAATGGTTACACTTCTAACTTTTGAGAATGTAACTGGAAGTCTGGACTTTAATTTTTGGGGAGGGGGGTTGTAGAGGAATAAAAAATGCCATGTAACTGCACTTAAAGGCATAAGAATGTGGTGGGATTTTGGTTTTTGTTTGGAGACATTTTCATGGTAGCTTCTTTTTTTATTATTTTTTTTTTCTGGTGGACGTCAGCAGAACACTTTACAGCAGGTTTGTTCTGGCACTGTACAAACTTTCCATGAAATTCAGACGATGTAGTGACTGTGAAAAAAGCCAAAGCAAATCTTGTCAGCAAGTAGGGAATCACCTATTGCTTCCATTTCATCTTGTCTGTTGACTTTCTTGTTTTAGACAGTAAACTAACTGCTGGCGTGGCCTTCCACCTTCTGTCACAAAAAAGTATTGCCAAAAGATATTGAAGTATTTTTGCCTTCTGAGATAAAATAGAGTAGTGTGATTTTTTGGCAGAGGTTAAGTGTTCAACAGACAGAAAAAGGGCATTTGGGCTGAAAGATATAATACTTGTACACCCAATAAAAGCTGTGGGTTCTGTGCTGGGCAGAGGTCAGTAAAAAGACTTCTGAAGTGTGTACAGAGTTTGTATTAATGGAACTGGGCCAGTAATTTAATCACTGATCTTGATTCTTTAGACTTGCATGCTCTGTAGTCATTTATGTTGGTGCAAAGTGATCAGAAAAAAATTAAATTAAAGCTCTTTTTAGGCCTGACAACTGTGCTGTTGTCAAAGTGGGCAGGGCACAGGGTAACAGTGGTTTGCAAGCTTTAAGAGAGGCTCCCTGACGTAGAGGCTGTTACAAAAAAGTCATTCCACTGTCATGTTTTAAACAGCAGAGAAGACTTATGTTGTTCAGAATTTTGTGTCATATGAAAATGATATTTCCAAGCTCATATTATAGATAAAATCAGGTTTTCTGTCCTTTGGAACTCTGCTTTTTATTCCTTGGTTTTACACAAAACTTTGCACAGCAATAAAGGACAACTCAAAGAAATTGCTGTTGAAAAAGAGAACAATAGTAGTGCAATAGTGTTTTTTCTGGAATTTCCAAGGCTGATTTTTTGTGACAGTGGGGCAAGAAGTGAAATGACTGCTCAGATTATAACAAATATTTACATACATATTCGATGCACAGAGAAACATCTGAGCAGGGTTACTTTGTTGCAATCATTCCCTGCTTAGACAACAAAAAAATAAATATTGCCTAAGTGTAACAGAAGCAAATCTGTCTCTCAGCACGAGGTGCAATCCAGACTTCCTTTTTGTTTGCAATTTTTATTATTTGCACTACAACCCATCTCCCATTTGCTACACCATGATACTGAGGTCATGCTCTCCAACAGTTCTGTATTTATTTTCTCATTGTCTTTTGATGAAGAGTGAGATCATTTCAGATAACTGAGGAAGTTTTTTCCTTTGACATTGCTTTCTTCAGGATTTGATAGCATGGTATTTTCCCCAGTTTCAGTTTCACCTGCCAGCCATAGAGCTTTTCCCCTGGTTGGTGTTGATCCTCTAAGCTGTTTTATGTTGGTTGAGACCTCACTGGAGCCACTGGCAGCATGAACTGCCCATGGAGAAAAACCTGTAAAGTTGAGACCTTGATTTGTTCAGTAACCCAATGGTTTTCAGTGCCCTTGCAGAATGCAGCTCACTCTCCTCTTGCTTCTCCTGCCACCCTTCTGGAGCTGCACTGCAATATGGATATTGGGTATCAGCCATGATTAGATGAGCTGTGTAACTTTTTTTTTTTTTTTTTGCACACATTCATCATTACTGTAAATAACAAAGTGTGAGGCACTGAGAGCCAAGCTGCAGTTGATCGTTACCAATTTTGTTTGTTAAGAGCTTGACAAAGTTCACAGGTTTCAATATTTTGTGACTTTGTTATGCAGGAAGCTGTACCAGTCAAATTCAGTCCTGCTTAGGATGTTTTTTTGCTGATTTTCAATTGCTGCCTTAGGTTTTGGTTCAGTGCCAGAAACACCCTTTAGTTTCAGACAGGGTTGTTGATTCCACTACGAGAAGGACAGAGGCTTTAAGGGGGGGGAGTAATCAGCCACTGATAAGGGAATGGTTTATGCTTTTGTTAAGATTTATTGTTTTTATTCTCTAGTTCTTTGCAGTTAAAAAGAAGGTATAAATTTAATGTTTTTTCCTGTATTTGGGTTAGTTTGAACAAGAATAAAAGTATTCTATGCAGATACTGACTTCTCAGAGAACAACTCGCCTTGGATGCTTTATCTGAGCCTTTAAAGATGTTCCATTGCTCAGGAATACAGAATCTTTTACATCCCTTTCAGCCTTCCTTTGATACTGAGCCTAAACTGAACTACCCTGGCTGACCCATCCCTGCTTACTAACAAGGTTAACAGGACAGACCCAACTGCATTTGGTGTGCATGAACTTCTTTACCTTCATAAACTGGTACACAAAATGCTGATGGAAGATAACACAAAAAAAAAAAACTTTTGGAAGACAAACCCCTTCTCTCTGTTGAGATGCATTCTGAGCCTATAGCAATAAAGATTTGCATTTCCTCTTGCTTTGCCTTTCCTTGAAAGTTTAGTAAATTCCTATCAAACTTGTTATTTCCCTCTGTCCACTGGGAGACTCGGATTGCTTCCTAGAGTTCCTCTGCTCTTCCAGCTGCTGACAGGCCATTAAATCTTAGTTCTTTTTATCATCCTGAACTTCTTTAAAGATTAAGTATTCTCTTTGATCCCAGGCCGTGGCCTGGAAATAGTAAACCTTGCTAGCCAGGCTGTATCTGGCTAGCAGAGCAGAGATACCCTCCGGTAGCTCCAAGTGCTGTTCCCTTGGGAAGGCTTAAATCTGCCACAGCTTAAATTCCTGCTTTCTCCTGCCTTATCCTCACCTTTTGCACTAAGTAAGAGACTCTTCAGTTGACTCAACAGTCAAACAGAACGTTATCAGACCAGGAAGCTTAGACATACTTAATATTTATAAGGTGAAAAAACAGGAGGTCATACATACAAGCAGAAAGGGAAATTTCAAAGAAAGAAGCATGTTGATTTGGGAAATACCAAAGTAATAGGAAAAACCTGCTCCAGTAGGAGTTTCATTTATTTATCTCCTGCTACAACAGTTGTCTGTTGAAGGCTGGGCTTCAAATGCTACTTTCCATGTAGCAGAATGAGCTGAATTAGACAGCCAAGTACTTTGTCAGGGTGGTGTCTCATCTCTTAGTGGCTCAAGTCTGTATAGCTTTTTGGAGAATGCTTTTATAGCTTGTCTGGAGCTTTCTGATACATTTATTATGAAGCACAGGTATATGTATGCTTAAATTTTCAAGCCTGAGTGGATACTGTTAGACACCCAAAATCCCTATCTAGGCACTTAAAGAAATGTGATTTCTGAAACACATTTGAAATAATTTGGAGCTCAGTACTTTTGAAAATCAGATGGCATTTTTTATGCTTAAGTGTAATTTCAAGCTCTGAAAATTTTGACTGTATGATGAAAGAGAGTTTTAGACTCTATATCCATTTGAAAACATTTCAGCAGGGCGTAAAACTGATTATCTTTTTTTCCAGACTGACATGTTGTAGGTTTTTGAACAGGCATCCATCCTCCAGTAGCATTTTGCATCTTAACATAAAAATAATCTAAAAATCAGCCTTTTTCTTTCCTGTGCTCTGCAGTATGACCAGCTTTACAACAAAGCTTTGCCCAAGAATAAGTGCACTTGAAGACCACACTATTGATATATACACTCTTTGTATGTTTCTTGTGATTTGTATTTAAGGGTTCATTACTGAAATTAGATGGCAGGTGTTGTCATAGCAATTCCTTCCAAATCTACCAGGACATTTTTTTTACAGATTTTGTCCTTAGCTCTGAATACATCTAAGAGCTTGCAATTGCTTTCATTGCAAAGTAACCTCAGACTAAGTGAGTAGTGTTCTGTTCTTAAGGGAACAGAGAGAAAGGAACAGCCTAAGCTATTGAATTACATGTGTCTAAGTTTTGCAAGTTCCCTGTTCCCAAACTGGATTTTCACTGGCAGCACCCTGAGCCTGCTGTTACCAATTCCTCTGCTGTCAGGATCTTTTCTGCTGTGTGTTAGACTATGAAACATAAAAAACTGAACACAAAGGAAGATTATAAAGACATTCCTGTTATGAGAAGCAAAATACTGTTTGGGAGAGACACTCATGAGACCAATCTCTGAACTGAAAGGCAGTTTCACTTTGTTACAATGGTTTGTTTCATATAAGCCTGGTTCTGCAAACATCTATGCGTGAGTAGCTTTACAGAAATGGGTAGCTCCACCAAGCTAGGTTTTTGTGTTGTTACTTCTTATGTTTAAGTGTTTGGACAAGGCCAGATCTCCTGTTATGCCTTCTCAGGGTTTTGCTTTCTATTTTTACATAATTTATAAAGCCAGTTAGCTCCCCTCTGCTCCTAACTTTGTCCCTCTTTGCTTCAAGCTCTTGAAGCTACATCACTCTTGCCATCATCGTCAGGCTTTGCCCTGGTCCCTTGTAGATGACTGCAGCAATTACACCATTGGAACCCCCAAAACTGCAACAAGTGCTACTACACCAGCTATCTGATCTGTAGTAACTTAAGCTGTTTGGTGTACGAAGGTGTAGGATTTATGCAGCTCAAATCCCAGGCAGCTGAAATGCACCAACGGCCTCAACAGGATCGACTGAAGTTTGAAATACCCGAATTGAGTAACTACAAGAGAAATAAGAAACTGGATTATAGGAAGATTTTTATTATGCGACGATGATGTAGAAATTACTTAATTGCTGCCTCACACACGAAACCAATTTCCAAGACGACGTCCCAGAGACGGGGCATTTCCTGTCGCTCAGGACCTGGTCAGCCTGGCACCAGCGCTGCCCACAGTCTCTCCGGTAGAGACCTCCGGTAGAGACCCCCGCCTCGTCCCACCGTTCGTCCATCCGTCCCCTCGGGCCGGGCAGGCTCCCGCCACCGTCCCTCAGCCCTAGGCACTCGGCGGAGGCGGAGGCCGGGCTCCCTCTGGGCGGCAGGAGGTGAATGGCAAGGCGCGGCTTCTCCCTCCCACACCCCAGTGTCGGTCTCGCCTCCTCCAGCAGCGGCGGCAGCAGAAGCAGCAGAGGCAGCAGCAGCAAGCGGGTCACCTCTGTGCGGCTCAGTCCCGCCTCTCCGCGCTGCCCGCCGGCCGCAGGGCCACGGGAGAAGCAGCGGGGGCAGCCGGCGGCTCTCTCCTCCTTGCCGCGGGGCGCTACTTGCGGGGCTGTCGCCGCTCCGGGCTGTGGTGACATTGCGAGGAGACTCATCCGAGGGCGTCGCCGGGGGCCGGAGCGCCCGTGCCCGGTGACCAAGCGCCAAGCGGCGGACTCGCCCTCCCCGTGGCGGCGGGGTGGAAGGAGGTGGCGGGGAAGCGGGCTCTGCTCTGGCTGCCCAGCGCGGCGGCCGGGGCGCTCAGCCCTTCATTTCCTTTCGCCGTGGCGCTGCTGAAGGCTCCGGACTATAAATAGCAGGCTCGGCAGCCACCGAGACACACACGCACGCACCGGAGGAAAGTGCCGCGCCGGTAGCCCCGCCGGGCGGTCGGTCGGTCGGTCGGTCGGTCGCCTCGCCGCTAGCCAGGTAACCAGCGCTCGGGCAGGCAGGGGCGGGCGGGGTGCGGGACCTCATTTCGCTGGCGAGGGTTTTGTTTCCTTGTTTCCTCGTTGGCTCCGGCGCGTCAGGAGAGATTAAAAGCTATAAATCGGTTTCGCTAAAGTCACGCCTTATTATTCCCTTACCAAGTTTCTTAAGGTTACAGCCCGCAAGACATACGCAGCCCTGGCAGAAGGTGAAGGTGCTCTCGTCGGGGGCCGCTGCTGCAGCCCGGCGAGCGGCGATCCGGGCCGGGGGTGCCTTGAGGGCGGCTGCCGCTTCCCCACCTCCGGGTCGGGCTCTGCTGCCCCCCCAGGGCCGGGGCTGAGGGGGGGAGAGGCGGCCCGGCCACCTCAGAGACCACTTCCCGGCCTCTGCCGTTCTCCGGGGAGCACCGGGAGGGCGCGGAGGGACCCGTGGTGCTGGGCGAAGTTCTAGGTAGGACCCGCTGGGGATATCGCCTGCTTTCTGCCCTCCTCGGTGTTGCCGGCTGGGGAGCCGCGGGGCCGCCTCGGTTCGTGTTCTGCTCCCCCCCCTCGCCTGGGTGCAGCCGCGGCTCCTCCGAAGGGGCGTTGAGGGGGGCTTGAGGACCTTATTTACCACGGTTTGGCGCCGAGTTTGAAAGTTGGGGGTAGTTGGCTGCTGAGGCGGATAACAGGCTGTGTAGGTGCTGCTAAGGGGGTTAATTTGCTGGAGTAACTGAGCTATAGGATGCCCATCCCCATCTTGCAAATGACAGCGTCTGCTGAAATGTGATGGAAAGCACAAGAAAGGAGGTAGATACAGAGAAGTTGAGAAGAGTTTAACTTGGAATTCTATCGTCCAGAAAAGGAAGGGTGGGGGATTTAATTTCTGAACTGTAGGCAAGTGGAGTTTAATTTTCCCCCAAATGACATAGAGATTTTGAAGCATGGATGGCAGAGCTTGTGCTATCTGCTCGCCTGGTCCCCAGAGCTAACCCGTGCCTTATTTGAAATAAAAATACTAGGATGAAGTCTTTGTGGAGCTATGTTTTCATCTGATAGGTATTTATGTTTCCGTTTCTCTTCCTTGCCAGAAGAAACTGACTTGTTTATTTCTCCATTAATGATGTGTTGAAATAGATGTACTAAAATGAGGCCATATATATGCCATTTGAATATGGCTTTGAATGTCAAAAACAAGACGAGTTTTCAGTCGGCACTGGTCTGCCTTCTGTGTTTAAAGGATGTCCAGACAGCCAAAATGATGGGGGGAAATGTCTGTTTGTAAGTCAAGAGATTATGTAAATAACTGGTTAGAAACAAAACTTGTTATATTTGGTTAAGTATCTACAAGTGTGATAGCAGTCTTTAAAAAGGAAGCATTCTAGTACTTTGATTATATTTTTTCAAAAAGTGTTATTTTTATTTTACTTGATTAAATTTGAACTAGCTTTAAAGACCTGAGGTATCTTTGGGGTTTTTTTTTGGTTCTGTGAACCTGTATATTGTGTGGGGTTTGTGCCTATAAGTCCTCATTACTATAACTATCCATGCAGGAATTAATGTTATTTACTTCACACATTCTGATAATTCAACTAAAATCAAGATACAATTCACAAGATTAATATAAGCAGAAATTAGTCCTGTGAGATTTTTACAGCCCTAGTGACATTAGTGGGAGCGTGGGGCAGTGCTACTACTTCAGAGCCCTATTTTTGCTTTTTTTCCTCTGCTTCCTAATACAGTTTCCACAGTGCTCAAGATAAGATTAAATCTTTCTTTAAAATAAAGCTTTTCTTTTCTTTTGCTTGGACTACCCTAAAGCTTAGAGTTCCATGGGTTCCTCAAACCTTGCTGGTGCTGCTGATCTCTCTTTTGCTCTGTTTTTTCTCTCTGGAGAGAATTATCTGTGAGGCTGCCTTAGTTCTTTTTGATCAAAGAATTCTGTCTTCCTCAGGCTAAGGCACATCAGTTTGAGCAGGTGTATCCAGGTGCCTCCTACAGATTCTCCTGTATGATCATCTCCTTATCATCTTATCTAACCTGAAGATTTCACATTAGGCCATGTGAAATCAAAACGCATGATTAATACTCTGCTTAGGATCTGGAGTTTACTGTACTGCTTGAAGGAAAAAAAAAAATACAACCAACTCCCCAATGACTAAAAACAGAATATCTGCCTGGAGCACTGAAGTCAGCCTTTGGAGGACAGTGCTGCTGGGAAAGAGTGAAGGGTGGGAGACAGTCTGCAGGTGAAGCCATTTCTTAGATTAGGCCTAAATCCACATGGAATTTTGAGGAGCAGTGGGATTGGTATATCTGTTGAATTCTTGTTGTTATAAAATTTTAGTATATGGCTTCTGCAGGGAAATATGAAAACAATACTTTTAGGATTTATGTAAAAGAAAGTAAGATAGTTTGCTAAGACAAATGGAAAGGTGGGCAATTACTCCTAAAACTGATGTTTCTTCAAAATTTATGATACCTTGATTTAGCATTCTTAAACACTTGAGCATTTAGCTACATTTTGCTCCCTAATTTATATTTTCATAACCTTTCCTGTATGCCAAATGTTCTGATTGATGAAAATTTTTAGCAAGGGTTACATTTTTTCAGCTTACTAAATCCTTTGTATTACATTAATATTTTATAGTTACCATTGATGAATGGTGAATGTTACTTATTGGACATTTTAGGAAGGTTTCCTTCTTCCAGAGTAATCTGGACTGATAAGGAAATCCTGTGAAATGCTTTTCCTTGGCTTTTTAAAATAACTTGGAAATCAAACTTCATGGGTCAAAATGTGGGGTGCATGGAAGGCTGAAATGTTATTTTGGGGGCATTTCTGGCATCATCAACCTTTTGGTCTTGCCTACTGCCTACCCTGGGTTAGGAGCCTTCCCCACTCTTCCTGATTTCACCTACAAACCTGGAAGTCTCACTACAGTTCTGTCCCACATTCTTCATCTCATTTTTTTAGGAGCAGCCAAGTTGATTTTGCTCTTGCAGTCCCTAAGTATTTATTATTTTTTCAGGAATGCCTAATTCTTCCTTGACTATTCCAGATAGGGATCTGGTCACTTACCTTTCCAGGCTCTTCTGTCTTGGATAGTTGATACAGAAAACCTAAAACAACCTTGAAAGGCTCTCTGGGTTGCACAGGGTTTGAGTGCTGTGCTGGACTTGGGCTCCCAGATGTCTGCACAGTGATGGAGGATTTTAATTAAAACAATTTGCTCGTCTTGGTACAAAATCCGTGCTGGCAAGTTGAGGTTTGTAACTTTTGGTTTCCTGCTGTTTGGAAAACTGTGTTAACTGCTTTCCAGCTGAATATTACAAAGAGAAAAATTATAAATTCCTAATGGAGAATTCTTCAGCTCATTTTGCTTATCATATGCAAAGGTAGATTCAGTTAAGTTGTCCAGGTTAGTAACATTTCAAGGAAGAGTTTTTTCCCCTTTTCTTTTGCCATCATAAGTTAACAAAAGATGAGCAGAATCCCAACCAGCAGAACAGATTTATACATGGTGTTCTACCCTAAAAACTGCTGTGAGGAGACAGGATACAGTGTCTGTCTTCCAAGTCCTCTGTGCTTTTTTTTGGCAAGGTATCCCGAGGTAACATGCTGAAAAGTGAAGTGGGCATCTCACTGTGTACCTGGGATCCTTATTAGTTTGTCTTTTAAGAAGCAGTGAATAGCATGAATAGCATATGCTTGCTCTGTAGGTTTCTTAGGTTTACAGTGACACAGTCTGCTTAAATGTTTCAGCAATTTTTTTTTTTTAAATTTTTTTTTTTATAGTGGGATTATTTAAAAATGTAGGATGATTTCTCCTTCTAAGGTGTTTTAGATCCAAGTAATACAGAACTCACTGACCCTTCTGACTCCAGAAGAGACTGGAATCTCTGTCTAAGGAGTAGATTGAACTCTGAGGCTGCACAGGAGGTTTAATGTTGATTTATAGAGTTAGGATGCTAATAGGCTTTTTGCCTCAGCCTGACAGACTAAGCCTCCTTTTCCTGTTTGTCACTGAATTTGCCTGATAGGTTCCTTTAGCTTGTCTCTA
The DNA here is from genome assembly GCF_036169615.1 of Heliangelus exortis. Lineage (NCBI taxonomy): Eukaryota > Metazoa > Chordata > Aves > Apodiformes > Trochilidae > Heliangelus > Heliangelus exortis. The sequence goes on from NC_092431.1 coordinate 17,098,129, forward strand.
ACAGTGAAGCAAGGAAGATCTATTTAATGAAAATACGGAAGACAACACAAGCCAAAGGTACTTATTTGACATAGTATGGTGTCAGAATTGTTAAATGTGATGCTGCTGCTTTAGTTAATTTCTTTGGCAGGCTGAGTTTGTGCACTGTTACTGTGTACCATGGAATAAAAAAAAAAAAAAAATTTTTTTTTTTTTTTTTTTTTTTTTTTTTTTTTTTTTTTTTTTGCAGATGTTTGTTTTGTTTTGTTGTACATACCCTGCTTCTATGAAATGTCACCATATGCCATGACCTCGATGAAAATATATCTGGAGTACAACAGTAAAGTCAGTCTGTGTTAAGCCTGGGGAACATTTTCTCTTAAACTTACCATATATACATAACTAGAACACTGGCATTTGTATCAATGCCTTTGATTCTCTACACTTGTCAATAAAAGTTTCTTGCTTGCTGTTAAAACACTGATTTGGCAAATAGAATGAGATCTCCTAATAAAAGGCACCAGAAAGACTCCTTTTAAATTGTAATTGTAAGAAGTGGATGTGTAATGGACAGTTCTGCCAGTTTTTCGTGTACCATCACTTTTTTGTATTTTTTTTTCTTTTAATTCTTAAAATTCTTAGCATATTATAGCAATGCTAGTAAGACACTCTGAACCTAGGGTGCATTTGTCTTTTATGAAAATGGCTCAAAACATGGAAATGGGTCTAAAGGTCCAGGTGCTAAGTGTGGCTTGGTATCTTCTGTACTTATTGCTGTGGAAATGGAGCAGTGAGCAGAACATGACAAGAGTTTGGTATTCTACAGTGTTTCTGTCACAGCAGCATCTCTGGTGCTGTGCCTGGATGTTGTTTGCTTTGTGTATATCTACAGGTAGCAGTAGAATTGAGTTTTATAGGGTGAAACTACTTTTTTCACTTTTCTATAGTTATATAATTTTGGAATAAATCTTTTAAGTGGGTTATTCCAACTCATTCTGTTGACGAGCACAGAATTTGGTGCACAGAGTAGGAGATGGGTTATTCAAACACGTCAAATACACTCAGCCTGCTATTTTTATAGCATTAAAAACTCCTTGCAATTGATGAGAAGATCTTGAATTTTTCAGATTACTCACCTAAAAGTTGGAGTGTGCACAGGAAGTGCCTTTTTGCTTTAGTTAAAGTGTGTGGGTCAGAACTTCCCTCCCCACTCCCCTGCAGCAGGCAGCTATGGTGCTACACTGTACCTGGAATTTCTGGGTGACACTTTAGGGTGACAAACAATTCCTTTGCCTTTTGCAGAACAACCACATGGCACAGGGTCCCTGTGGGCTGGAAATGGGAAAGGTGGTGATGGGACTTCTTTCACTGGGGGAAAGCTGGTCCTAAAGCAAACTTTCTTCCAGTCCTGCACATCAGCACTTTCCACAGGAGCAGTGTGGTCAGTAAACTTTGGAATAAAGATAGGAGATGGAAATGATGAAGAAACACTGAGTTTCAGAAAGAAAAACGTAACAATTAAATAAGCATTCTCAGGTTGGCCCTGTCATTGAGAAATATTTTTTTTTTATCTGTAGGTTCTATGCAAACACAGATGTGTATCATGCATTATATGAGCCTACATGAAACATCCTAATGAATCATATGATGGTTGTTTAGCCACTGTTTAAAACATATGTGTGTATCATTCTTACTTGTTGCATCTAGGGGTTGCTTGTTTGGTTGGATTTTTTTTTAATATTTATTTTTTAATTTTTAATTTTTTTTTGGCTTTTGTTGGTGCCAGATTGAAGTTTCAGTGTTTTGTTTCAGCTGAACAATGTAGCATTTTACTTCCAGGATTTGTTTTTTTCCAAGTAATATAAATTAAACTGGTGGCTGCTATTTTTAAGGAGGGTTTTTTTCAGTTTGGAGAGCTCAGGTGCTGACAGCTGGAAGCTTGGAACACATGGATGTAGCCTGCACTAGATGGCAGTGTAAAATATGAAGAAGCCTGAAGAGAGTTGGAATTCTCAGCAAACTCAATAGAAGCTGCCACACTTCAGGCTCACTTCATAGATAAGTGTGGTTTTACTGCATGTACTCCTGTTAGATATGAGGTCATTTATTTTTCATGGTCTAAATTTGTCTTGAATTTACCTTGTTTGAGTAAGAGAATGTATTTGGGCATTTACTGTGAGATAGCTGGCATTCTGTACATCATTTGGGTTTGCTGGTTTTTGTTTGAGGTTATCTATGGGTTAAGAAAACTACATGTATTTTTGAAAATTCTATTTTGAATGTGTATTTTAGAACTGTAGGACAAAAGCTATCAACTGATAAAACAACAATGGGTGAGACTTAATTTTAATATTTTATAGCTGTGTCATGGCCTTTTATCATTTACACAGAATGATCTGGTATGTGTGTGTTGTTTTTTAAAATAAAATAAATTATACTCAGTCTCCAGGGCAAATTACTGATGTCAAATTTCATATACTGCTATAGTTTATTGTTCTTTTCTTACAGAAAGTGTCTGTGTATGTGAAGTATGAGCTATTTCAAACCAGTTGCTGTGGTGTCAGTCTTTTTACAAATGGTATGATGTATAAGCCTCAAAAAGCCCCAAAGCATCTTTATTTATTTTATTTGAGCATTGCAAGAGGCCTTCAGTGAGAATGGGAGGTAGGACTTGTTGGTGAGCAAAGTACAACCTCCAATACTATACTGGGAGTCCTTTCAGAGCTTTCCTTTTGCAGTCTCTGATGATACAAAAAATCTGACTGAGGTGGTGAAAATAACATTTATTAGAAACCTTTAAATGGGTTTCTGTACCATCAAGATGTGATAGCCTAGAGATAGATTTCTCTACTAGAGCACAAAAAGCAGAAGAGATGAGAGGCCCCAGCCTATAAAAGTTGTGTGCAGAGCTTTGTTATATATTTGCAAGTGAAATGAGAAAGTAGTTTGATGTAACACCATGAAACTTCTACGTTTTTTTAAATTGGATTTTCTTTCTGTGACAAGAATGAAAAGCCTTGTCACAAGAGCTTCTTTGGAACCATGTGTTGGAAAAAGCAAAACTCTCCACATGCTGGGATGATTAAATGTATGCAGGCTGCCAAAATATATATGTAAATATAGGTGGTACTTCACACTAAAACTTGATTAGTAATCAGTCTGCTGGTAAATTAGAAGACTTGTATGTGTTTAAGATGTAAGTCATAACATGGTATGTTTGAAGAAAGAATATTGTAAAAAATCCCAACTTTTGATAATGACTTCTTTAAAGTAGAAGATTGAAGGCTTTTATAAAACAGACTGTTCAGTGAGGAAATGATACTTTCCCCTCTTTACTGTGCTTTTCACAGAAGAAAATACCGGGCACCACTGATTCCAGTAATACCAGTATTTTGAAAAGAATGTGAAAAATTTACCAGCAGAAAATGTAGATGTTCCAATAAATCTACACTTGGAGGCATACTGTGTTTTGTGGGGGGGGTCTTTGAGCAGCACAGTAATCATGGAATCATAGAATTGGCTGGGTTGGAAGGGACCTCAGAGGTCATCAAGTCCAACCCTTGACCCACCGCTGCGGTTGCTAGACCATGGCACTGAGTGCCACATCCAGGCTCTTTTTAACTATCTCCAGGGACGGAGAGTCCACCACTTCACTGGGCAGCCCATTCCAGTGTCTGATCACCCTCTCAGTAAAGAAATTCTTTCTAATATCTAACCTAAACTTCCCCTGGCACAACTTAAGACCATTCCCTCTTGTCTTGTTGAAAGTCATCTGGGAAAAGAGCCCAACCCCCACTTGGCTCCAACCTCCTTTCAGGGAGTTGTAGAGAGTGATGAGGTCTCCCCTGAGCCTCGTCTTCTTCAGGCTGAACACCCCCAGCTCCCTCAGCCTCTCCTCATAGGGTTGGTGCTCGAGTCCTTTCACCAGTCCAGTTGCCTCCTTTGGACCTGCTCCAGCACCTCAATCTCCTTCCTGAGCTGAGGGGCCCAGAACTGGACACAGGACTCAAGCTGTGGCCTCCCCAGGGCTGAGCACAGGGGCAGAATCCCTTCCCTGGACCTGCTGGCCACGCTGTTCCTGAGCCAGGCCAGGATGCCATTGGCCTTCTTGGCCACCTGGGCATACTGTTGGGTCCTGTTCAGCTTCCTGGCAATCCAGACTCCCAGGTCCCTTTCTGCCACTCTGTGCCCAGCCTGGAGCTCCCCATGGGGTTGTTGTGGCCAAAGTGCAGGACCCGACACTTGGCCTTGTTGAACCTCATCCCATTGGGATCAGCCCAACTCTCCAGTCTGTCCAGGTCCCTCTGCAGAGCCCTCCTGCCTTCCAGCTGATCAACACTCCCACCAGCTTAGTGTCATCTGTGAATTTGCTGATGATGGACTCAATCCCCTCATCTAAATCATCAATAAAGATATTGAACAGAACTGGGCCCAACACTGATCCCTGGGGGACACCATGGCCGCCATTTTGATGCAGCGCCGTTCAGCACCACTCTCTGGGCCCGGCCCTCCAGCCAGTTCCTAACCCAGCACAGATGCCCCTGTCCAAGCTGTGGGCTGACAGCTTTTTCAGGAGAATGCTGTGGGAGACGGTGTCGAAGGCCTTGCTGAAGTAGTAAGTGAAAGTAGTGTCCCTCTATGTTTGTGTGGTCTTTTGAAAATTCAACTTTAAATTTTATCAGTCATAGATTACAGCAAAGAAAACCTTGTGTAAATTGTCCTTGGCAGCTCAGAATCTCAGTTTTTAGTTGTCACTTTAACTGTAAATGGAGGCACTGTATCTGAGTTTCTGATCTCTTTGGTTTGGCATTCACAGATAATTTTTGTTGTTTTTTTTTTAATTATTAGCATTCTTAATTAAATGGCGAACTAGGGTAACCTTGCACAACAAAAAAGCATGTTAAACATATTTATTAAAAAAAAAAAGATTGTGGATACCCATATTCATGTGGATAAAAGCTGTCCTACAATTTGCAGCTGAAGACTGATCTAAAGATTCATGGGAACCTGGGAAAGCAGATCCCTGACAAAAGATCCCTGACTCTGAGCAGTCACTGCCTGACTCACAGCACAAAAGCAATAGAGATACTGAAACAAGATTAAATGGCAGTTTATTTTAGGCTGGTATAAAAAGTATTCCATAAATAAACTCTCTGATCTCGTGTACAATGCTCTAATCTCCAGCTATGATCATTGGGAAGCTGAAGTCCCTTTGTCCAGTTTTTGGCTGTCATTTGAAGCCCACCAGCTTTTTCTCTGAAACTTGATTTCTGAGAATGGGTCTTGTAGCTGTATAAGGTTTTGGGAGGCTCCTGAGTGTGTTGTGCCCATGCCATGCTGTGGGATTGAAGATGCATTAGACTACCAAAGTAACCTACTAAGATTTTTGTTCGTGGGGGCACGATGTTACAAGGAAGGTAAAAACATTTTTTAATCTATTTTACTTTGTTTTGTGTGTGGGAGAAAATTCCTCTGCTTCTGCTACTACAGATGGGTCAGTTGCCAGTTGCAGATAGAGTTTTCTTGGCTGGTTACCTCTGGGCATGGTTGAAAGTTGGAGGAATCACTGATGTCTTGGAAATGGAGGTGATGAGTCCCAGATGAAGCAAAACAAGCTGAGATTCTGGTGCTTCTGGGAACAAGTAACTTCTTACCTGAGCAGCAGGGACAAGTTACCCCTTCTGGAGTCATCCATTAATTTTTCTAGTACAGCCAAGCCTGGCAGTTTATTTCCAGGTGGTAGCATTTGTTTGCTATCATATTTAAATAAAGCTGATGTTCCACTACAAAACATGCTACAATTGTTTTCATGTTATTATGAGATGATGCATTTATAATAATTATTTAAAATACCTAGTTCAGCACTTGTTCAACTTGTTGTACAGCTTGCTAATGAGATGTCCTAGAGTCATCTATGAATATTTATTAAGATTTATATCAACAAGAGAACACAGAAAAACTGTACTGTTTTTCAAAAGAGAAATTATCATTACTCATCTTCCATGTGCTGAAATGACAGTCAATTTTGGTGTGTTACAATAGAATGACATACTTGGGCATTTTGCCTGAAGCACTGATCTGTTTTTTTCTCCTCTGTCTGATCCAGTTAATCAAAACAACATAGTGCAGGTAAAGTGGAATTTTACCTGACGTTTGTGGCTATCTCTTTTTGTAAATACCTAAATAATGAATGGCTTTTTCCTCATGAGCTATTCCAGCTGGGGAGAAATAAAAAAACCCAAAACAAATCACCCCAAAATGTATTTACCTTTTGCCTATTTTATAAATGAAATGCTGAATAAAGTTCTATCCCACATCTATGGGAGTTTGTGTTGTTGGATACTTCCTGAGTTCTGAAAAACATCAGCTTGGAGGATCTATTTTTTGTATCTTGAAAGATGAATGTCTTCCACTATAGTTTGAAGGTTAAGGTAGAAGGATGTTTTACAAAAATTGAATTACAAAGTGCAAGAATACTGAAAACATAGCAGAAGATGTGTTTTTAAGCAATTTTAAGGAACAATACCAGAGTGTCAGTTATGACCCTAGTTTGTCATTTCTCTATTTGGAGCAGCGTTGCAACTTTATCTCCAGGTGATTTGTTACTTCTGCTGTGGTAAATAATTCAAAAGAGCCTTTGATGTATAGTCAGTAATGTCAGGTATCTCTCCCCTCCTCTCCTAAGTGTTGGGAGCAGATTCTAACCCCATTTGCAGTTTCCTGGAACTTGGGGAAGCACTCTGCAAGATCTTGGCTTTGGGTTTGGCTTTCTAAAAAATTTTCTTGATTTAAATATTAAACTTTAAAAAAAATATTAGCAATGTAGCCCCTTTTGTGTTGATTTTGGAAATGCACAGAAGGGACAGGATAGCCAGAGAGAAATGGAAGTGCTGGTGTTGGATGGAGATAGAGGTCCCATCACTTGGGCTGAGACTCAGGCTCACATTTCAGTTGTAGATCCTGATAGTTTGAAGAGGCAAGGTAAGAGGTGCTTCTGTCAGGATGGCAGTGAGAAACTGGAGGAGAGCTGGTGTATACAGAGCAGGAAACCTCTGGGGAGTCATCAAGACATCAGGGCTAGTAGAAATTTTCTTGCCAGATGGGAAATGGAGAGATACGCATGAACAGCCTCAGAGCTGCAGCTTTCCTGAATCTTCAACAACAAAATTAAGGCTTTCTGTGCTTGGCTACTTGCCATCAAAGGCTGTTTTGTCCCTGTTTATGTTTGGAGAACTTCTGTAGCAGGTGATGAGCCTGTTGCCTCCTTAGTGTTCCCATGGGAGAGTGACTCCTTGGAGTGGCAGGAATGCAGCACTGCATGGATAGCATCAGGTTCTTCAGCATCTCTACTTTGGGTTTATGAGCACATGAAACATTTCTGGTTCTCTTTTACAATTTGTGTCAGCCATGATAATGTGCCCTTCTTTGTCTTTATGTTGTTCATACAACACAATGCACAGAAACTGGGCTTTCCTGTCTATTTTCTGGTTTCCTTTTCTTTTGTCTGCCTGCTACACAAAATCTCTAATGCCTCCATTTTAGACACCATATGGTAACCTTTTGCCATGCAGAGGGACCTTGTCAGGTTTGAAAAAGAATGGTTATTTGGGAGATAAAAATATTTGAGTTTAAGTTGTTCATGTTTGATTTGTTTCACTTAGGAAAGAAGATGCAATTTAAATTTTATATGTAGAAGTACTATTTGTCAGGCACACCTGGAACTCAAGTGAATTCTATTCTCACATACTGGTAAGCAGCCAATTGTTTTTAATATTTTTTTTTAAATGAAAGGTGCATATAATTATTTTTTGAAACTTAATGAAAGTGCTCAGTAAGCCTGTGTTCATCAGTGAAGAAACCTTATCAAGTCTCTGATGTATTATTGTCCTCTGATTACAGTCAGCTATAGGGGTTTTTGCTTTTTCTTCATCCATGGTTATCTTCCAATTTGTTCTTGAGCTGTCCAAATAGTGTAGTTGCCATTCTAGACCAGTTTATATATATATATATATGTATATAAGGATATATTCATGGCTTTCAGACCTAGTTCTTACCATGCCCAGGCCACTAAGAGAATCATACAGGACCTGGTGTAGAGGTGGGAGATGCCTGTAACTTGTCCTGATCTTCTCAGTAGAATCTGCTGCATCTGATAGATGATGTCAGATGACAAATGAGTAAACAAAATTCAGATCTTGTAATATCTGTAGCTAGCAGGTGTCTGTATAGGTCACTGACTTCAGTGGCTCAGGGAGCTGAAAATCAATAAAATACTTACACTGTACTTAAAATAAACACTGTCTTAATGTATCAACTTAAAAGTCATTATGGGTGAAGAAGGGGACACAAACTGTAAGGAATTTCACAAGACTGAACAGTGAAGCAGAGAGACAGACAATTCTTTTTGTTTGCTGTGCCTTAAAAGAATTACCAGGCAAGGAGATAATTAAAGCATCATCAAACACTGGGAATTTCCCAGCCATTGTGGGTAAACAACTTGACTGCTCCAGGCAGGGGACCAACTTAATTAAGGAAAAAAAAATCTAATTTAGTTAACCCATTTATCAAATAAATATTTTGGAAACCCATTAGTCTTTCCTCATACACTAACACTTTGGCTAAAAGGGTGACATTTTAGAAAGGGAACTTTGTAAACTTTCTTTGGCATTACTTTTAAAATGTACTAACAGTGTGGTGTCCAAAAGTTGTTTTTTATTTTTATTAACTACCTAATACTTCATTCATTTTTTGACTATAAAATATTCTATTTTCTTTTTCTAAATATAGGCAAAGCTGAGAACTGTAGCAGGAATGGCATTTTCGTTTTGTTGGAAGTTAAATACCTTATGACCTTAGTATTGATTGTGTATTCCACAGGTCTAAAACAACCTCTCAGTTGGTACATAGCTGAAGTTTTTCTTCCTCTCACTTTTATCAATGAGTCTGATAAGACTTTTTATTAAAAAAAAAAAAAAAAAAAAAGTTTAATCTCATTTATGGATAGTGGTAGTTTTAATGAGATACTGACTGTTACAAAATATGCTTATGTATTTAAAAATTCAGGGAAAAAAACCCTCCAGAAACACATCTTGTATTAATTCCTTTATCTAGTTACAGCAGTCAGTGGAGATTTTTTAAAATCCTTTTTTATTTGAGCTAGGAAAGACTAAATAGTAAGCAAGCTAATACACAGCCTGGAAAAGTATTAAGAAACCAAAAAAGTCTTGGTCCATGGTAGAGATATGAATAACCCTACAACTGTCAGAGTAAAGATAGCCATTTGAAGATCTCAAAGTTAACATATTCACATAGCAGTGAACAAAACCCAAATCACACAGAAAATGCATTTTTGTTCAAGAAGCTGCATGAAAGCTGCAGCAGTTGGGGTAGGGGATGAATTTGGACAACTTGGAGGCCACCAGTTTTGAAGCTTGAAGAGGCTCTTGTTTGTGTACCATGGGCTTTGGAATGAATGGCTCTGAAATATTGTACAGTGTGAGGAGGGAAAGACCAATTACAATTTTGAAGGATGGGAATCTTTTTTTTTTCTACAGAAGAAAAATCTGAATACTTTTTCCCCTTGGTTACCATGAGAGATTTCTGCTCCGAAAGTTGAAAGTGTTACAAATTCGGTGTGAATCCAGGTTTTTGGTGGTGTTAGTTTTTTTTTCCTATGAACTCCTGTGGTATCCTGTCTCCTGAAAACATTGGGAATAGGAACTTGAATCATCAGCAAGTTAACCTGGACAGCATTACTGTGATCTTCATTCCACAATTTATCTAGGAATTTGGGTAGAGGGTTCAGAATGGCTTTTTAAGTATCTGTCATCCCTGTCCTTACAGTCTGCGTGTCATAACCAGATAAAATAGGATTGCAGGTGGTTGGGGTAACAGTATCAAGCCAGACCTCCTGCTGTAATGAGCCATTCAAAATAAATAAGGTTGAGAAACAAGGATTGGATGAGAACAGAAGTTGTATAATTTTCTGCTTATTGTTCAAGGGCAGGAAAGAAGATCAGGGAGAAGAGGCAGGTGAAATCTCAAAGCTCTGTATGCAGAACATAGTCTCAGGAGGTATGATTCCAAGTCCAGGACTTCATAATTTTCAAAATATTCAAATAAATTAATAAATTATGCTTAATAATGTTTTTGTCTGGCTAGACACTACTCATCTCTGAGTGAGCCTGAGCAGTACATCAGCTGTGCAAGGACTTAAACACTATTTGCAGTAGGTCAAGCAGCTTCCCCCATGGTGTGGGTGGTGTCTTGGCCTCCAAGCTTTGCCTTCCCTTGCTGGTTATTTCACCATTGTGTCTAGAGCATTACCAGCCAGACATCCTTGTTAGCACATGGGAAGTGTTTGGAAATAGTAGTGACTGAATTGCCCAGGGAAGTAATTAATGTCTTAAGTAAAGATGAGAGTTTGTGTGAGCTTGAGGCTGGGCTTGAAGTAGAGCTGCTGAATCTAAAACTTGAAAATCACAGCTCACCTAAAAATTCCGAATGAATCAGTGTAATGCTTTCAGCCTTCAGCTTGAAATAGCATTTTTATTTGGTTTCCTAAAGGGTTGCAGAATAGGTAATGTGGTATTTGCAGCTCATAAATTCCTGGGCTGTGTAGATGCATCGGCCACTGACTCCTTTACTGTCCTTGTGGAAAAAGGTAGAACAGGGTGCTCGTGGATGAATGATCAGACATAAACTTCAGTGCCAGAGGGGCAGCAAGGAAGCAAACATTGGCATGGCAGAGGTACCTGTGAAACCAAACAGAAGAAATCAGCATTCCCACAAGCAGCTCCTGCTTACACTAAATGAACAGTTTGTAACAACCCTTCCTGCAGTTGTACAACTGCCTTGTGCTCTCTGACATCATTTAGGAAATCTTTTGAGTCAGAGCATATGGATGTGTTTCTCTTGGAGCTCAGTGGGGCAGTGATTCTTAAGAATAGCAACTAGATTCAGCTTCAAATTCATATTATTATAGGGCATAGTTAGCTAATACATCTTTTTGGAAGCAATTTGCCCATCTTTTCCTTGTGCAATTAGTATTCAAAATGAGAGGGTTCTTAATGTTAAGAGTAATATTAAGGAGCATTAATATTTAATGGGGTGTCATAAGAAATAGCTTGCAGTAATTTTTGCAGAGGACATAGGTGAGACATCTCTCATAGTTCCTTTGGAACTTTGGTGCTTATTAGACACTCTGTGCCCGAGGGATAAAGCATAAAATCTTCCTTTTCATGTGTCTACCAGAGGTTAGATTACACTGGAACTAATGAAGCACTGAGCTGGAAGGAAATCAGATGGAGATCCATATTTGTAGATTTTTAAATTACCTTAATCCTGTAAAACAAAGCATAAAGTTCTCACCTGTGTCACCAGATTGGCACAGTTCCTACTTTTGTGCTGGTTTGTCTGGGGTACTTAGTATTTCCCAGCTCTGTTCTTTATGCACAGCAGTGCTTAGGTAGAATATAATGGAAAAGTTGTTTCCTTAGATGGATATTCACAAGAATTTCACTCTGCAGGGCAGTTTGGTCACAGTTCATGACTTTACAGGAACAGAAAGTTTAGATCAGACCAAAAAATTACCTCGATCAGATCATCAGTTTTAAATCTGCATCCTTATTGAGAACAGAACACTTTTTTCTTTATATTTTTTTCTTAAATATCTTGATTTGACTTATGGTTTGAATATAATTTTAAATAATTTTTTGCAAATTTTCCTCTGGTTCCCCAGTGTCTCTGCCCCCTGAAGTGTAGGGGCACTTTGGTTTGTGCTCCTAGCTCCTTACCAGCCCAGTTTCCTATTCTTTGGCTCAGTTGTAACACAATTATCATTAGGAATGGTTTGATCTGTTTAGAACAATGTATTGCCATATACTGAAATAAACTTTTCTATTGTTGGGGTCTTTAAAAGTGGTAGTTTTCTGTCCTAATCTAGAATGTAATTTTATTTTTCACCTTAATGCAGGAACACCTGATTACTTTTGAAAACAAAAGTATAGAGTTTATGGCTGGAAAATGTTTTGGTTTTTAGTGGAATTCACAAAACTGCCTTTCCACGGAAAATAACTACTTGTTTATTGGGGAAAGATTTGGGAATAGAGTGGTTTTTCTAGAGAAAACTTAGGCTAGGAACAGTAGGAATATTGCTTTGTGGGAAGAAAGATGAGGTAGATGCTTAATGAGAGCCAGGAATAACTGGAGTAGGAGGTAGGGATGAAGGATGAGAGTATTTTAGTAAGGATGAAAAAGATGGACACTGATGGGCTGGAAAGCTGGAGGTGACATGAGAATCCCTTTGTAACTTTTGCTGTCCTCATTCTTTTCTTCCTCACTTTTTGAGGCTGTTTTCTTGACAAATTCCATTAATTCATTCAGGATAAAAAGACAACAAAAGTTTGAAGTGTAGTTGTGTGTTATTTTAGACTAAGGACATCAAGTGGGAAGTAACTAAGTTTATCTGAATTGTCTCATTATGTCTTGTCTCCTGGTTTTGGATGGTGATAGCAGGGCAGCTGCAGATAAATTGGTTGCACAGACCTTTGGGCTGTTTGAGAAACATTTAGACCAGAAAAATGAGAAATGACAGAAATGCTGGGAGAACAAGGGAGGAGATGACATTTCTGTATTTCTCCTAGTTTCTGCCTTTGTTTTTCTTTATAGAACTTAAGTGCATTTTACTTCAGGGCAGGACAGATAGCTGTTGTCTTTTTTTTTCCTTTAAAAAAAAAAGAAAACCCAAATACTCCTCTCAATTGCATGTCAAAAATAATAATTTTTTTCTATCTACATTCCTGTGCCTGTTTAGGTATGACATGCAAATATAAAATAAAACATTTAAAAATTTAATACAGTTTATCAGTAGTATGCAATTTATTTTGAATAGTCTTATGATTATCACAAATTTTGTGCAAGCCTTAATCAAAATGCTAACTGAAAAAAAATAAAATTATCAAGTCACCCTTTTCCATTTTAAGAGAATGGGGAGTGATTATAATTTTTTCATCTGACACAGGAATAAGTAAGATTAATTAAGCAAAGACTGATTTCTTATTCTACTGGGACAGGATGACTGGTTATAAGGCACTTGAATAGCGGTGTTAAGTAGTATGTAATTTATTAAATTGAGAGAAAGCTTTATTCTATGAGCAGATGAAAATGTGATCATGCAAGAAGACTTGGAAATGTGTACTGTAGCTAAGCATGAAATAAAAAATAATCCAGTGGTAATTATTAACTTGCACTTTGTTTTGCTCAAGTCAGTATCTTCTCAAATGAAGGTTGGGTGTCATGTTTTCCCCACTCTGTGTGAACTGTACTGGTGGACTGTACTGGATCACCTAATGTGTGCCCAGTAACCCAGTGCCTTGAGAAGGTGACAAGTTCTGTTTTTAATGGTTTCTCTTCTTTTTCTCACTTCTTACCACTGACAAAAAGACAGGAGGGAATGCAGAGCCTTCCGAAGTAGCACTGAGTTCCACACTAGGAGTGATACTATTCTGTAATCAGTTGATACAGATCAGCAGTTTATGTATTGGCCTGAATCATTTATCACCCAGAAGTTTTTTGAATGCTGTAATTGAAATATCAAGTTGATACCAACTGCAGTCCTGAGCTGAAATCTTCCTGTCCCTGCCAGCTGTTGAGCTGCTGCTCTTCACTCCTTCTATCATTTCCCAACAGAGGAAGGGGTAGGATTGTTACCATGGGGTATTGTTACACTGATGACATAAAAAGAGGCAAATTATTCTTTTCTAGGCCAGGATTTAGGGCTTGAAAAATACTGTTGTATTTTTTTAAACCACTTTTTTTTTTTTTTTTTTTTTTACTGTGGTTTTCTTTAGTTTTAGTATACAAATTGCCAGTCAAATTTATTGTTTTATTTGCAGCCATATTTCCATCCCATGAAATGGGAGGTAATGCAGCTGCAAGTGAGAGCTGTGTTCATTTAATGACTGTAAAATCTGACCTCAAGCTAGGCCTCCTTTTGTTGCCTTTCCTCCAGCTGAGGGATTTAATGGAAGCGTTTTGGAATGATAGCGTTTCAAAATCTTGACATTTATTCAAATCAGTCTGGACTGTGTGCTTGAATCTCCACTTAGCCTGTCACTTCACCTGAAGACTAATAAATGCAAACAAAATAAATCAACAAAGCACTCAGTAAAATCATCTGGAGTGATGCCTGTCATGTAAGAAAAACCAGCAAACCGACTGCCAGACAGGATCAGACCTAAAGGAGATGAGCTCAGTTCTGGCCAGGTATTGGGAAGAGTTGTAGTAAAACAGAAGTAGATCCTCAAAGGTAGGATATCCTTTTTAGATTTTCTTGTATTTTAAATGCTCTGGTGTAGAATTAATGCTCTTAAGATGTATGAAATGTCCTAGAACAAGGTTCCCCCCACCAGCTGTGCAGCATCTGGAGACACAGCTGGATGCTGAGACAGGTTTGGTACTGCTGCAGAGCAGGGTGGCTGAGAAACCTGAGCTGTGTTCTGCCTTTAGGTCTCTTTTTCTATTAACAAAATAGATATCCCAGGCTGACCACTGCCTCCAGAGTGCAGTACAGTGCTGGTTTTTTGGGACAGTGGAAGATGAAACTGTTAAGGTTTCTCTCTGTCTGTTCTTTATGTCTGGTTTGAGCGGATGCCTCCCGGTCTCTGTGCTGCTCAGATGAGTTCAAGCATGAGGTGCATTGAGTAAATTGCTTCTCTCATGCTCAGATTGGCTTCCAGCACCTCTCTCCCTGGAGTAAAGGGAGTGTAGGACCATTTTGTTGCTGAGAAAATGAGGGTTTTGTTTACTACCAGCCACATTATGGCTTCTTCTGAGGGTTGGCCCAGAATAGAGGAGTGAAATATTTAATTTAGATATTACTCCCCTCCTTTGCTCTTCTCTTTAAAGTGGTTCCAAATACTCTGTGACCAGATAGCTGAACTACACATTGCTGGTGTCAGTTCTTCTATTGATGTATTTTTATTTCTTTATTCATCTTGACTATGTTGAGGTGAAATGCAGCAACAATTTAACAGAGCTAAGTAGGCACCATTTAGGACAAAGGGGAAAATAGCATCTATCTGAAACTGCATAGGAAATTCCAGGTATGTGTCTTGGAATTAGTCAGATTTTTCCCAGGATGCCATGACTAATGCCATTAATGACAGGCAAGTCTTCATTGCTTCACTTGCTGTTATGTGTGATGTTTTTCTCACTATCAGAGGGTGCTGTAGCACTGTGAAAATACAATTTTTTTCACTTTTTCTTTTGAGCTGTGTGTACCCAGAAACCCTTTCTACCTTGGCACAGTAATGAATTCATGAGAGCTCTTAAACTGGTTGCATTGTGTGTGTGTATTTTTGATCTCCTTCTGAGAATACACAACACTCCTCAGATTTTCCTGTCAGCAGTCAAAGAATACTTAATTCACAATTTTAGTTTTAATTATTTTTTCAAATGTAAGTAAAATTGTAGCTCACCTCAGTGTGAATACTCTACTGAGAATGTGATTTTTAACTAGGAAAGCTTATAAAAATTAAACTGCTCCTTTTTCTTTAGATGGAATCTTTTAATAAAATTTGACTGATTCTCTATGGTGGTTTTTATGTTCTCAGTCCGTAATACTTAGATAGAAGCCTTTTTTTCCTAAGGAAAACCTCAGCAAGTTGATCAGTTGTTGCTTTCTGCTCCATTATCCATTCAGCTCAGCTTGATTTGTGTTGGTAGCAGCAGTGGAATGTAAGGAGCAGAAAAATAAATTGCTGGTTCTCTGTGTCTCCTGACTAGAGGCATTCATTTGTTAGTTGGCTCTTCCATTCTTCTTACCCTTCCAGTCAGGGCAGTCTGTACAGAAATGAGTTTCTTCATCAAAGTGAGAGAACATACCACTTAACAGTTCCATTTCATCCTGGAAATGGAAAATAACTTTTCCTCTGGAAGGCACAAGCATTCAGACACATCTAATGTCTTTGCAACTCTTTAAGACAGTGACTAAATCAAGCTGTCAGGCCTCTAATCTCAGTACAGGAACTCTGTGGTGCTTCCAAAGCTCATCTTGTAGAACCAGAATTTTGTTCCTTTGGGATGGAGGTCACTGTTCCACAATTTAAGTAAATCATTGACCTTTCCAGTGTGTCTGAAACACTTGCTCCACAAATATACCACACACTGGCTATTTGAATGTGAAGACTGAGGTAGGATGTAGGTTTTTCTTTTCCTAATTAACCAAAATCTGGATGGTGGAGAACTGTGGTGTAAGAGAAGCAAAAGAAAACTGAAGATGTGCAGTTCAATGAAAGGCAAAACATTTGCAGAGTGACAGCACTTACATCCTTCTAGGTGTGATTTCCAGGGCCTGGGTTATCAACTAAGGAAGATAGAGCCACCTTGTAAAGATCTCTGCTGAGGAATGATTTCTTACCTTGCCATCAGGATGACACCAGTCTATACTTAGCCATGCCTGACCTGTAATCAGACTCAGTGGGGCAGATTTGATGCTCTCATAAAGGGAAGATGACTGAAGAAGATTGGCAGGAGAAAACCACATAGATCCAAAGCAGTTGGATTTAGATAATCAGTACTCCAGGCTGGCAGAGAGATTTCTCTATGAATGCTTTGCTGAAGTTTTATACTAAGAAAACTATGCCATTCTCTAGACATAGCACTGAGTCCCTTCAAATCTTGGATAAATGTATGCAAATTTCCAACTTGATGATGTTTTTTTTTATTTGCTTAATGGTGGTGATCAGCTGTGCTATTACAAGAATTAATCCCATCAGGACTGGTCTTGCAAGTATGGAAAACCATAACCTTCAGGGATTATGACTCACCCATGTTGAAAAAGAACATTCAGGCAATGTTAAACCCAAGTTTTATTACTCAACATCCTAACATCCTTGCCCCCTGGCACAGGGGAATGGGAAATAAGGGGAAGAAGCAGATGATGAGCTCTGCTGTGTCTTCTGAAGTGGCTGGGGGGGGTTTGCTGTTCTTGCTGGTTTGTTGTGTTGGTGTGGGGCAGCAGGAGGAAATGATGCTCAGCTGGGACTGATCTCAGGCAGGTGTTGTAGTTCGGGGTGATCTCAGGGCTCATTTGTGCTGAACAGCAGGTGCTGGGGATCAACAGATCTCCCTTGGGTTCCCCCTTGCAGGGGAGGTGGAAGCAGAGAGGAGTGGGATACTGACATTGACCACTGAATTAAAAAAAGTTGTTGGGGAGAGTGAACTTTGTAGAAAACCCAAATCTCAGGGAAGAGGAGGAAAAAGCAGCAGCAATCAAATACTAGCTCCTTGAAATCAATGTGTTGGCACACTAAGCTCAGGTAAGGTAGTTGAGTGTAGCTGGTTTCCCTTGGAAGTAATTCCTGGCTAGGCTTGGCTATTTTATGGATTAAGGCACATTGCTGTTCTTTTCTTAGGATGGTTTTGGCTTGTAAAGCAGAAGCTTTGAGAAGAACCTAAAAGCTCTTTGGCTTTATGGAGCAATTACTATTATTGGAATATAGGCTTGATGTTACGTAGCAGCCTAAAGAGAACCATGGCAAATATGTGGTGTCCGTATAACTCTGGTCTCTTATTGCTTGAAAACTCTGCTGATTTAGCTGTAGCTAGCTTGAGGAAGCCTATTAATAGTGTTAATTCTATGTGAGTACAAATACTGTGGAAATAACTAGAGCTGTCTATTGCAGCATAGTGATAGATTTTTTTTTTTTTTTTGCTCTTTCTGGTCCCGCAGTGTCTGGTTTTTTTATTTTTAATTTTTTTATTTCTCTGTACTCCACACAAAACAAAAAGCCCAACAACAATAAATCCCATAGCATGTAGGTTTTGGTCCTGTCTTTGTTTCCAGAGATCTGCTGTGAAGGAAATCTCTAGCTATCTGTATCTTGCTTATTGATGAGTTTCATAAATCAGAAAGGATGCTTTTGTACTTTGTAAATAACCCTTGCATTATACCTGTGTTTTATTTTTTTCCTAGCAGCTCTTTATCTTGGTGTCCCTACAGGAGCACTGAATGAAGTATTCTTCTATTTTGGGACTAGTTTGTCTTTTTCTTTTCCTCTTCAATAACTGAACTTGATGCTTTAGTATTTCCTGTCCTCTGAGGATTTACCATTCTCTTAATCTCTGTGGGCTGCAGTAGGAATTGCTGAAATGTTGATACAAGACCTGTTAAAGTGATTAGGAAGTTGAAAGGTTTTACTGGTAATGCTGTTGGGGTTCCTTTTAATGATACATATCTAGACTCCAGACTTTTTCCCATGGGCACAAGGGCCATTTGGAGTTGAATAGATTGTTGAGTAAAGTTTATAGAATTCATACTAAGCAGGTTGTAGGTTCTACAAGTTGGTTCCTGTTGTGTCTGAAAAAATACAGATGGAATTGCACATACTTAAGGTTACCTGCTGCCTAATCCAAGGCTAAATCCAGAATGATTTTTCAGTAATTTATCTAACACTACCCAGAAGTCACATCAGTGAGTTGGTCTCTTAATCCCAGATGGATTAATTTAGGTATCCCATGTGTTTGTATATCCCACTAATCCTTTATATTATCAATCCTACTTTAGGCTTTGAGTAAGTAATTTTCAGTTAACCCCCTTAATTCATGCATTCAGCTTCTTTACTGGCTGTCATTTGATGGTGGTGTATCTGCAATAGTGCAGGTACAAGTAGTGATTATAGTGCAATAGTGAACTAGATCTGAGTACTTCAGAATTCTGGACAGAGAGCTGGTGGAAGTTTGAGCATAATGGAGTACTTAGATCTTTTTATCATTCTTGTCAAACAGAGGTTGCCAAATTTGTCTTCACAGTAATCCCAACCTTGCAAATAGATTAGAAGAAGGATGTTGATTGGATAGTGAAGAAACTAAGGAAAATGAAGAAATCACTTGTAAAGAAAAAATAGTCCAAGACAGACCAGAAGTTTGGTGACCTGTGTACTATAAAATAGTCAATATATGGGATATCAAGCTGCATTTAAAATACTAAAATGCTTAAAAATGTCAAGAAGCAAGGTTGCTAGTAACAAGTTAGTTAAGTGTGTGCATGTGTTGAAGCAGATGTGGTAAGTCTGGCCATGCTCTGTCATTTGCTGAAAAGTAATTGGGAAACCAAATGTAAATTCCTTACAGCAGAATTATTATTTTAGCTTTTGGAAGAGTTAAGTGTGCATCAGAGCAGCTTTTCTTGTTCTGCTAGACTTTTATGTGCTAGAGGTAAGTTATTCAAACTTTGTCAGGGTGCAGTACCTGTGGCTTATGGTGTGCTTGAAATTAAGAAACTGCTAGAAAAGTGAGGTTCAACAGACAAGAGACAGGGTTAGGTTACAGTTTAAGTAGGACCAGACCTCCTTGAAGGGATAATTTAGTGACCATGAAATGCCCTGCGAGAATTTCTGTTTTGCTCATTCATCAGCTGTGGGAGAAGCTGTGTTCCTTCAAGTGGTTCTGGCAGTTCCTGTGTTTTGGGAGGGGGGGAAGTGGTGGCAGAGTTGCACCTCAGATTGATAAAGATGAGTGGGTTTAGCTTTCTGTAAAATGAGATTCTTTTTATTTGAAAAAATAGATAGCTCTTAGGTGCTATGGAGTGAGTGGAGATAACAGACACTGTCATTTTCAGTGCTCCCAGATGTGCAATTGTAACTTCAGTTTTAGAGCTCTAAGTTGCTGTGATAGTCTGGACTCAGAGCACAGGCTCAGGATGTTAAACAACCTGGCTCACAGCTTTTTATGGTAAAGCTGCCTGCATATATTCAGCTTTCCAGCAAGAATATGGAGCTTAATCTGGGGAAATGCTAAAGTAAACCAGTGTCCATAAACCTTGGGTTTGGTACCAAAATACATTTTGTATTGAATCCAGTAGTGTTGCTGTTCACATGTATGTACAGCCAGGTGCTGGTAAAACAAACCTGTACTGTCATGGTTATCTGCAACTTCTTCTTTACTGTCCCTCCCTCATTTTTTTCAACAAATCATATAGTAGTAGAAAACAGGAAAGTAAAGAAGTTACTGCTCTGTCTGTTCTTCCACAATAAGGAGTTGAAGGGAAAAGATGCTGAGCAGAAATGCTTTTCTTTATAAGTCGTAGACTGTCATTGCATATGTTACTGAAATTGAGAGGGGCAAACATGAGGAAAAATGTTCATACTTATTTCAAGTATGTGTGAATAACATTTGATCTTTCTAATGAAAATCTGAAGGCAAAGGATCTTTAGAAAACATATGCTAGAAAGATTTGCTGTTCTTTTAATAGAAGAAAGTATTAGAATTTCATAAATAGGGCCAATAAACTTAGTGTTCCATCATAATGGACTGGTGACATCATAATCATTTATGAACCTTAAGGAAAATACCTTCTAAATAGTATAATTTCAATTTTAAGTGTTACATCAACTGGGTAGTAAACTGTCTTCAGGATACAGAACAAAGTTGTTACATTAATGTTTTCTTCTCTTTGCCATCAGAAACTTCAACATCTTGTCTTTTCTGCTTGTATTTTGCAGGTTTTATAATTTTGCATTCTCTTTTAGTAAGCCCATCTTTTCCTATCAACATCATAGTGACAGAGGTAGTGCTACCTATTGGTTCTTTATTGCTTCTGACTTCATTTTATATGTGGGGAGTGTGGAAGTACAGATTTCTGGCTTTGTCATGACTTTGTTGTTTAAGAAAAGTGACAAGCCATCATCTGGGATTCAGAGCTTTCTTCTTATGACAGCACCAGAGCAGTAAGTTAAGATTGCTTTGTTTTGCTATGAATAAAGAACCAAAGTGTCTCATACTTTGCAGCCACTAGAGCCCATTTCCAGTGTGAATATTTTTTAACTTCAATTCCTAGTTAGGATACTTGGATTTTTGCTATCCAGAGTATATTTAGTAACCCTTAAAAAAAGAATATTTAGGAATAAAACCACCCTCTATTTTCTGGTGAGGTTTTTTTTTTTTTTTTTTCCTCCTTTATTAATGGCTAGAAAATGAGTTGCTAGAAGCTCCAGGTTACCCCTGGCAGTGAAGGTAATGGCCTGTTTTACTTTGAGAGGGAGAAGGTGGCTGAACTCCTAAATTGCAATGAGACTCTTCCAAGCCTGCTAACCTATTTTTTAAAATGTGTTGCTTTGTCATAGGTTCACCAAAAGCACACAGACTGGAGATCACCTATAACTTTGTATTAAGAGGGAGAGATTGGGACACCTACAAATGTTAAGGTTACACATAGATGCTTGAGGCTGTAATAAATAATGCTGAATTAAAATAAGGCTAATGGAGGGTAATTAGAGGTGTAAGTTTGTGACTCTGCAGACAGTAGAAATATTGAAGGTTTCTTCTAGAAGAGTCCACTGGGCTGGAGAAGCCACATGGCTGGCTGGAGGCTCACTTGGTAGGTTTTGGAAGCATGAGATGTAGCAGGATGACCTTCTTGGATTACTTGAGACCTGGTCCTATAGAAAGAATTTGGAAATTCTGACTATTTAAACTGTATCTACTGGAAGAGGAGTCCTTCAAAAGATGAGCTCAAACTGTAATCCCGGGAGAAATAAGCTTTGCTGGCATTGAAAATTTGTGTTATTGCTGAGTAAGAGCTTCATACTGAGAAATGTGGTAGATTTCCATACTGCCTATGATTTTTTTTCTTTAAAGTACACAGGAAAAGAGGTAGGAAACCCAGGATTTTACAGCAGATAAAGCAGTGTAGCTACAGAATAGTGGACAATTATTGGAATATAATTTAAGTGCAATAAGTATTTCTGAGAATAGTAGTCAGGTAATGTAACTAGAGGTTATGACTATGCCACCTTTGAATGCAGCAAAGGTTGTGCAGCTGAAGTGCAAACAAAGTGAAACACTTCTGTGAAAATATCAGGAGCTTGAGGTATAAAATGGAATAATCTGAATTGCAGAAAATTAAACTGGATTTCAAAGCCATAAGGTAGTAGCAGAGCAGTAATGATAGAGCATGAATATTGAAGGATGCAGCCTTATCAGGAAAGCTAGAAATAAAGAATACTGGATAGTGCTGTAAGACACAGTGCAATGCTTCAGTAATTTAGAGTCACTGCAAGTGGAACAGAAGCTGCTTAGATTGATGTCAGCTCAGTGAAAGGTGGTAAGAAATGGTGCTGAGGTGGTGCTAGATTTCTGAAGTAGTTCTGGATCTGGAAACAGGTAATTGTAATGGTGTAAAGTTTAAAGTTACTGGGCACATTGTAGGATGCTACTTAAGTGCTTATCAGTTGGTGTGCAGGTGTTTCTGATAATGGTAGTAGGGCCAAGACATTGTGGTTGAGAGGTTTCACATTTTTTAAAATTTCAAAATATGTCCTGGGGCCAGGAAAGGGTGAGGTTTATTTTTGAGTGTACTGCACACACTCAGACTGTGTATTTTGAGCATTTATGTTTTTATGCTGTTTTTTTACCCAAGAGATGAGTTCAGGGAAGTATTAGGAAGACTGGAAAGCATTTCCTACAGGAGAAGAATTAAAAAACCACAACTTGGCTCATTTTGACACTTCCAGTAACATAAATGTAAGGTAAAGGTCAGTGTTGGCATAATAATGGGGACAACTTGGACATTAAGACACAAAGTCTGGAAATTACAGAAGGTTCTTGCAATTAAACCCACCAGGTGCTGGAACAAAATTCCTTTGAGGATACAAAGACAAAGCTGTCTAGCTGCTTTTAGCTTTGAACTTCATAATATGTGTTATGAAAAGGATTAGATTCTGATGCTGCATCTAATAATAAGTTTAACTTGGAGGTCTCTCTTTGCTCTGCATATAATGTGCTTAGACTGATCTTTTATTTCCAGTCTGGACTCTCTGTGTTCTGTTGCTTGGTGCCTGGTAGGAAGGGTAAGTAACTGGTTGTAGTCAGTTTGTCTCTTTGGATGGTCTCTGCAAGATTTTTGTTAGGTTCCTTTGAGGATGAAATCCACTGAAGCTGAAATGCCACTCTAACACTTAGTGAGTTGCCCTAAACCTTTCATTTTTATGTCAAGACAAATGTGTTCTAGGACTTCAGGCCTTTAAAATAGATGATGTTGGAACTGACAGGTTTCTGACCCTTGGTAATTTTTTGTTCTTGAAAGGCAATCATAGGAATGGTTCCTCATTCTCACACATGGCAGAAGAAGTGCAGCAAAATAGCTCCAATTATAACACCTTTCCTTCACCTCCTGTCCCTTCACAACTCTTCAGTCCACCTGCAGAAGAGTCTGATTGTGACTTTCTTGACACTTGTGCTACTGGTGAGGGAGTTGTCTGTGCATCCCCCTACAAAGTGATTTTAGGTTTATTTTGATCTAGCAAGATAAAGGTTGAATCTTCATATTTTGGAGAAATCAGTTCATGTATCCAGAGAATGATTACATTTAGTAAAGCATTATTTGGGGAAGCAAATAAACAGTGAGAGCTTAAAGAAGTCTTTATAGGTCTGTGTTTCTACTTGGGGGTGGAGTGAGAGAGGACAGTATTAGAAAACCAAAGAGAAATGTTGGGGAGAAGTAATTTTAATTTGTGGGATTCCAAACAAAATGCAAAAATTTTAGTCTTCCTTTTACTTATTTTAAAAATCAGTATGCTGAGAAGGGAAGGAAATAGTTAAGTCTGAGAAACTACCAGAGAAATTTGGCACTGGTTGTATCCTCCTCCTAACATACTCCTAATTGCCTTGACTGCCTTGAGGAAATTAAGGAAGAAAGCAGTTTCCAAGTCATTCATGAATGTTGTTTTGCTTCCTTTGTAAGGTGCTGATACACCAAAGTGAACTGGTGTGTGTAGGGGAAACCACAACAACCTGCACTGGGTAAATTGAGTGGAACACCTTTGGAAAACACTGTATATGTGTGTGTGTGCTTTTGATCTGCAAACTTGAAGATGTTCTCAAGCAAAGGCAACAGCTATTTACCAGCAGAAATTTCTTAAACTTTTGTCTATACTGCCACACAAGTCACCTTCCTGCCCTGAAGCAAGGTGGACAAAATCTGAATGCCTGAAAATTCAAGAATGGGGGTAAAAAAAAAAATAAATCCTAAAGCCATTAATGTTCTGCTTGAATTAACAGTTCAAGTTAGGCTGTTGGGCATCAGTTTTAGAAATAACTCCCTTTCACCAGCTGCAGGAGGAGCTGCACTCACCTTACCTGGGTTTCTTTAGAGTAGGAAGAAGCTGTGGGTGGATCATAAACCTGATTTCCTCTGGCCTGGACCCTGAGGTTTGAGCCTGCTGCCTCCTCACCTCTGTTCCCCTTCTGCATCTGCCAGCAGCTGTCACACAGGGCTTCCTTTCCATGTTCCTTCACCTTGTCTTTTCTCTTCCTACCAATTTACTCTTTAATTACTCTTTCCAGGGCATTCCAGGTCACTCTAAACATCTAGTCCACTACTTTTCTGCTTACAGCTTTTAAAGTGGATTGACATGTGTGGTCCTTCCTTTCTTTGCCCCCAAATATTCCATTTCTTTGTGGTGTTACTCTGGTGGCTCTTTCTACAAAGTCTTGGAGCAGACTTAAAGAATTATGTCCTTGAACTGCTATTTTTTTTTTTTTAGAAAGTACTTTTGCCTGGCTTACCTAAGAAACATTTTTGTTTCATGAAGTACCTAATGATCCTGATTCCTAATAGAAAAGGAAGCATTTGTTCTGAAAGGTTTAAATCTGAAGAGATTCACATCCAGTAATGTATGAAAATGTTGTTAATATCAAAAGAACTGCAAGTCTGCAAGTGATGCAGTGAGATTGTATTGGAATGCTGCAGTGGGGTGGAGGAAAATAGTTCATTGAGGTATTATTCAAATTCATTTTTGTGCTGAGTTAATTGTACTGTTAAGTAGTCACTCTATCTGTGTAGGTATATTCTCCTCAGGTGTCTGAGAAAAATTAGATTAAATTAGATTTAAATTAGTAAATTGGATTAAAATGTAGGTGATAATCCTTCATGTAGATGTTGAGTAGCCTTCTCAGGCTGGAAAATCAGGTGTGATATTCCTGAGGATGGAAATGAGGCTGTTGCCAACCAGTCACATCCCAAGGCAAGCTCAGTCTCTGTGTCAAGGGACTTGGCTTGTATGACAATGCACTTTTGGTTTAATCACAGAAACATTCAGCTCTGGACCACCTCTAGTTCTGTTTTAGGTTTAATCATAGAATCATAGACTGGTTAGGGTTGGAAAGGACCTAAAGGATCATCTAGTTCTAGTCTTCACAGCAAAGGTGCTCCAACCCTGGGATCATCTTTGTCGTCCTTGTCTGGACCCTCTCCCACTGGGGGCTCCAGCACAGCTCTCTTAATACACAGCTCTTCATTTAATTCAGACTTATATATTTGGTAATATTTGTGTCATACCACTGAAAACACAGTCTCTCGACTAAAATAATTCTTTACATAAAAAAGCATGAGTATCTTTTGAAGCCTACTCCTGAATTTTGTGTATTGTGTGTAACTGTGACAGCTTTAAGTTATTAATGTGAAGTTGTTATCATTATATGAGGTGTTAAAGCTGAAAACCATGTATTTTTGTTGTGTTTTATGTATCTGGGCTCTTTGTCTGTTCCAGCTGCTTAGACTAAGGTTGCTTAAAAAAAAAAAACAATTGTGAAACATTTTCCTATGACTCCTTATAGCTGAAGAGAGTGTTGTATATTAGAGTAAGTAACTGGATGCAGAAATCCAGTTCAATATGTGGCTCTGTTTCCCAACTTAGAAACTTAAAATGGAAGTTTAAAAAATCTTGGAAAATAAATTAAATTAAATCTTAAGTGTTTCCAGCTAGTGAAAAGTTGCATGTTAGTGAAAACAGGGAGTGTAATGATGGATATTCAGTGCTAGGAAAGGTAAATTTGAGTGAAGTGTCACTTCCCAGCTGCCTGCCCTCATGGGAAGGTGTAAGTTTTGACTTTTCCATGCATGGGTTCTGTGTGTCTCAGAGTTTATAATAGTCAGGAATTCTTCAGCCAGAAAATCAGCAATCTCACAAATCACCATGGAATAGAGGAAGAGAGCTTTAATGTTTGCAGATAGGCAGGTTGAGCAGTATGTGGGGTGAGCCTGATGGGTTTCTGTATCATCCTTTGGCCTTGGATTCAAGTTGTGATTGTAAAATATCACCTTTTTTCTAAGCTTTTTCACTTTGGATGAGTTTAGGGAGATTTCATCCACAGCTTGGTTTCTAAAAAAGAAATCAAAGCTTGTAAGTATTCTTTAGATGTCTTATTTTTTCATTAAAACTCATAAAATGTATTCCTGCCTGCTCACAGAGGATATGTAGTTGGTGTTAAGACAAAAGGTCACTCAGTGACTTGTTACTGCTGTAGCTGCCAGATCACTATAAACCAGGAATGTCCTTAATGAATTTGATGTTCTATGAGTTTTGCTGCATTACTTTCCCCTGTAATTTTGTTTTGCATAAATCCCTGAATATTCCCTTCCCCAGACTGCACAACAGTTTCCACTGAACTGAGACTTACATTGAATATAGAAATGGAATTATTATTGAGATTCAGTTAAAATGATTTATTGTTCTTCCTCAATATAACAGCACTAAGTCATTATTTTCTTGAGTTACTGTTTCAGCAATTAGGTTCTCAACAGTGATACAAGCTTTTTAATTAGAAATGTAGGCAACCAGATATTTGTAGTATTATAATCCTTATATTTTCATATACAGATTTTTCTGGTGTATTGGTTGACTTTTAATAATTCCCATTAAATATAATCATCAAATATTAACTCCCTTACTACTTTAGGCTTTCCTTTTGTCAGTTTAGAAGTAATTACCACTTTCTTTACAAAAACCCTGTAATTGCTTTCACCTGGAAGATGCAGAAGCAGAGGTGCTCACAGGGTCTCCCAGCCATGGGACAGTAAAAAGTCTCTGCTGGGTCTTCAAAGATGCAGTGAAGAATTTCTCTAAGGAAAAACATTTCATTATTTTCTTGAAGATCATGAGGGAGAAAGATGGCAAAAGCAGAATTAATACTACTAAGAAAAGTGGAAGGGGCTGTTTCTTATTAATCCCAAAAGTAAAATGGTGTTGAACTCCAGAGGCCTCTGGAAGATTTTGTTCCAAGTACTTTGTATATCTACTCTTAAAATCTGATATGTTGTATTTTACTGTATGTAGATGACCTCACTTTTCTTGCAGTTAAAGTATTTTTGGAGCTCAAATGAACCCCAAATTTCTCAAATTTGTTGTTAAA
The DNA here is from genome assembly GCF_036169615.1 of Heliangelus exortis. Classification (NCBI taxonomy): domain Eukaryota; kingdom Metazoa; phylum Chordata; class Aves; order Apodiformes; family Trochilidae; genus Heliangelus; species Heliangelus exortis. Next base: position 17,125,300 of record NC_092431.1, read on the forward strand.
ATATTTTCAGTATTATTAGTTTATATAAACCTCAGATATCACAAATTTAGGGGATGGGGAGGAGTAGAGAGAAACTTGCAATGCAGCAATCTATTTTCTTTTTTTCCTATTAATACAGATGCCAAAACTGGTATTGTTTAGGTCTAGGATATGATGCAAAGCAAAAAAGCTTCAGAAATTCCAAGTTGTTGCAAACTTTAAGATAAAAAAAAAAAAACTAAAACTTAATGGACTCCCCACTCCCCATCCTGTCTGACAGACTTCAAGCTGCAGTGAGAAATTTGGCTGTTAGATTAAGAATGAATGGTGAAACTGAGGTCAGCAAAGTTGCATTTTAAGTTTCCCTCTGCCTTTTGTAGCTTTATCTATAATGGAAGAGAGAGGAAGCATCTTCGAGAGGCAAATTATTGCTACTCAAATATGGTACCTTTCAGAATGGAGCACATTACTATTTTTTTCTGTAGTAAAATATTTTTTTTTAAGCTGGTTCACATACCCTCATTCCATCTCTTTTTTTTTTTTATGGGATCAGTGATCCAAGCACTCTCCTTGCTCCAGACTCTTTTGCCTCATCTGTGTGCATAGGATTTCCTAGTTTACCAAGCTATGCTATACCCAGGTTTGCTTTAGGATTTGGTTTTGGTTTGTTTGAAGTGAACAGATTACAGAATGTTCACGGTTTGTGTTCCTGGAGAGGAAAGAAAGGAATCTGCTGTGTAAATAAATTTCTAACTAGGTATGGACTGAAATGTTAATATTCAGCTGGAGACCACCAGCTCTGAAACTCCAGTGTCCTAGCAGTGGCTGAACTATTGTTAGCAGGTGTGTGTCTGAGGTCTTTGAAACATTAACTGATGCAGTTAAATAGGAATTTCCATAATCCATAAGAATAGGAATTTCCATAATCCAGCTTTCTTGCTGGCCTAAGAGAAAGAGCCAATGTAGGTGTGTTTTTCAGCTGTGGAAAAAAGGCAGTGTGGCTGAGCAGATGTGGCGGAAAGCAGAATGTAAGATAATGTTTCTCAAGATGATGGTTTGAGACTTAAGGAAAGCTCATGGATTACCTTGGATTTACAAGGAATCTTGTTGAGTGGGGACTGTGTTCATTTACGTGTGAATTTTGTCCTAGGACTGTAGTTAGGCCATCACACTAAGCTGATGCACCTGTGGTCATCTGCAGAAAAAATTCTTATGAGTGCACATAGATAGGTGCATGGGCTGGCACTGGTGTTTCTGCAGCCAGGTAGCCAGGGAACAGCTTGATTTTTTTTTTTTTTTTTTTTTTTTTTCAGGTTGTTCAGATTTCATCAAGTTAAGTTCCTGAAGCTGACTTTGTGTACGTGAACATTTGTGCTGCCATGGACCTTTCCTAGGTGCCTGTGCCAGGTCAGAGGCTTCTCAAGCCCAGCCTGAGGGAAGCTGCAGTTTGAACACTTGGTGTAAGGACCTTTGGGTAAGGTGGCCATGCTGGTGAGAGCACAGATCTCATTCTTCTTCAGTCCTCTGCCTTGTTGGGCACAGTTTGTTAGGCCATGAACCATGAGGAGCAGCTCCCACAGCTGGTAAATGACATTTTTCACAGAGCTATTTTTCAGTTGGATCAGTATCAGCTGGATCATTTTACCCCCTTAGAGTAGGTGTTTGTTTTATTCCTCTTGGAGAAAGCAAACTGCAGGAATAGCTCTTCTTTTTTTTCTCTGAAAAGGTTACATCTCAACACCAGGGATCTATGTCAATCATTTAGGAATCTGCTTGACTGGAACCTCTGTTAACTGAAGGGAAGCCCATCAGTCCAAGCCTGCATTTTGTTTTTCATTGTCAGTCTCCAAATAGAATAGCTCAAATAGCTCACCTCTCTCAGCATTTTTTTTTTTTTTTTTTTTTTTAATAGATACTTTGGGTTTAGAGTCTTGTTAGCCTCAAGATTGCAAAAGGAATTTGCAGACAGCAGTGAAACTGTTAAAAGGGTCTTGCTTAAAATCCCATTTCAAGGTCCTGCCTCCCTTGGAAGAGAGCTGGCCCTGAGAAGGGAGACTCTTGGCTGGATCCCCTGTGTTAGGGCACTGTGGGGTAAGGGTGAAGGGTCTGAACTTGTGAAGGATAAATGCAGACAATGATACAGTGTGGTATGTGTGTGTTTCAGCATTAAAATAGAACTGAATTTACTACTGGTATTGGGAAAAACAGATAACTAATGTTTCTGTTACCTTTCCTCTACCCACACATACAAAATCACAGCTGTTTTCTAGGTTACTGTTTCATCAAAGCTAAGAAAGCCCAATAAAGGGTGTCCTAGGATGTGACCTGGCTTGCTGAATCTTCCAGCCCTTTTTTGTTTTGTTTTTTCTTTTCCCTGGAAGGTATCAATGTCTGCTAAATGTTAGGAAGCAACATTTGAACCTCTTTAAGATGATCATCTGTTCAACTGGATTACAGTAGTCCTGACTGCCTACTAAAGTAGAAATGAAGCTGGCAGACAATGTATGATCAGAGGGGCTTTGATCTTGCTAGTAGGAAATAAGATGCCAGGAGACAGCAGTGAAGCAACTGAGAAGTTAGAAATAAACTGAAATTTTCCATGGGTAAAATCAGCCAGCTTGACTGCATGCGTGTCTTTAAGTCCATATAGAAATAAATAACTTATTTGCAATACCTTTCTTGTATAGATAACCTAGAATTTAGTGGTACCTGGTATAAAGAACTTGCCTGTCTTACTTCAGTGGGGGGATAAAAGAACCTAAAAGGAAGATTATCTTTTAAGATACATGTTCCCCCACTGCTTTATCTTGTATTATGGTATCTGCAGATCTTCCAAAACCATCTTTGAAATACAGCCTCTGAATTTATGTAAACCAAGAGACTTTTCTCCCCTAATCAGGTGATTGCCTGTTAATGATTTTCAAGGTTATATTTAAGGAGAATTAAGATTTTTCAGACTTTTCAGTTAGAAGTGTAAATATATCTGATAATTTGAAACTCCTGTCATGTATAAATTCTTTTCCTGACTTTATATTGTCTCTTATTCCCTCAATCCAGAGCTGAAAACCTTGTGTTTTGTTTGTGCAGGGGTCAGTTATAGTGTGGAAAATTTTAATGGGGGAGGCATAATGTCTTATCTGTATTTTTTTTTGTCCTAATAATTATTTTATTGCTCCAGTCTTGGAACAATAACTGTCTTTCAGGCCATTCTTTCTAAGCAAAAAATTGTAGACTAATTCTGAAGCTTTTCTCTTGAAGGCTGCTTCGTGCACTGTGTGTGTTTCAAAGATTAAAGAAATTCTTAATAAAAAATGATGTGAACTAAAAATATTGTACCTTTTCAAAGGAAGAGAAGGGAAGTTTAGAATCTATTTGGCACAGTCTCTGAGGATTTGCAGACATGAGTTCTAGCTTTATTCTTTCTGAAATTGCTGAAGTAGTGAAATCAGGCAGACAATTTTGTTGACTTTGTTTTAGAGGTTTAGGAGATGGCATCATTAGAAAGCTTGTGTTTTAACAGAGTGCCGACATATATAGAATTAAAATGCAGTACTAATGAAAGCTGCAAGGTATTATGTGCTGATTTCTTTAACACTGAACTATGCTTAAGATACCTAAGAATGCTTGGAACCCTAAAGACCCGTGGTGTTACAGGGCAGTGAATGCAGCGTGGAGGTGGTTGCTCTGTTTTGTGGTGGCTCTGGTGACCTCCTGCACTTGCTGCTTGGTGGTGCAAGGTGCACAAGCTGGAATTTTGCAAATTATTTCCATGTACAGACTTGTCATGCCTGTGTTCTTTGTGCAGGTATTGCATAATAGATCCTTATAAGTTAAGATTTAGGTGAACGTGTAGTGGGATGACCCTAGCTGGATGCCAGGTGCCCCCAAAGCTGCTCTGTCACTTCTTCCCTCAACTGGACAGGGTAGAGAAAACCTAAGAAAAATCTCATGAGTCTAAATAAGGACAGGGAGAAACCACTCAGCAGTTACCATCACAGGCAAAACAAATTGACTTGGAAATTAATTTATTACAAATCAAATCAGAGCAGGGTAATAAAACCGAAGCCTTAAAATCTCTTCCTTCCGCCCTTCCCTTCTTCCAGGGCTCAACTTCCAAATTCTTTGTGTCCTTCCTCTGAGTGGTGTAGGGGACAGGGAATGGGGGTTGCAGTCAATTTGTTGCATGGTGTCTCTGCCTCTACTTCCTCCTCACACTTTTCCTGTGCTCCAGAGTGGGTCCCACAGGAGGCAATCCAGGAACTGCTCCAGTGTCAGTCACTCTATGGAAGTGTAGACTTTTAGGAACTGACTGCTCCATCTTGGGTCTTCCATAGGGTCACAAGTCCTGCCAGCAAACTTACTTCAGGGTGAACTTCTCCCTTTCTCCAAAGGGCTACAGGTTGTGTTGGGACCTTCCCCAAACATGGGCATCCCCCAGGGTCACAACCTTCTCCAGGTGTATCCCCCTGTTCCTCTATGGACTAAAGGTGTCCAGGCTGCCCAGGGAGGTTGTGGGGTCTCCTTCCCTGGAGACATTCCAAGCCCACCTGGATGTGTTCCTGTGGGACCTGCCATAGGTGACCCTGCTCTGGCATGATCTTTTGGGGTCCCTTCCAACCCCTGACTTTCTCTGATTCTATCAGATGGAGATCTGCTCCATTTTGGCCCTCTGTGGACTACAGGGGCTAAAGCCTGCCTTGCTGTGTTCTTCCCCATGGAATCTCTGCTCCACTCCTTCACAGACTTTGGCATTTGCAGAGTTGTTGCTCTCACATATTCTCACTCTCTCTGTCTGCTGTTGCAAGAGTGTTTTTCCAACTTTTTAAACTATTATCACAGAGGTGTTACCAACTTTGCTGATGGGTCAACTTGGAGGTAGCTGGCATTGGGTCTGTTGGGCATGGGGAGGGAGCTCGTGGCATTTTCTCACAGAAGCCACCTCTACCCCCTCATCACTGAAACTTTGCCACACAAACCCGATACAAGATGCTATTAGTTTTGGTTTCTAACATTTATAACAGAGTAATAGGTGATTAAAAAAAAATACACTTATCTCATTGTGATAATATATATGGCTGGTGCCTAACAGTTAGGATAAGTCTCTGCTCTTGTTCTCTGTCACGTGGATCAGATAGTTTTGGTTGTGGTCATGAACATGAATTGCAAATGCAGGAGAATGGGGGACACCCAAAAGAGACTTCATAAATTTTATGCTCCATGAGCAGTCAAAACTGTCATCTGTTCTAAAGTTATTGCTCCCAAGGACAGAGACTCCTGCACCTTTTTCTCAGGTGGCCATTCAAGAAGTAATTGACTGGTCTGGTTTCCTTATAAATTATGGTTGTAGTGATTGTACAGGGGGGAAAAATGTTGAGAAGGACTTGAGATTCAGCACGCCTCTCTCTCTAACCACAAGTATTAAATAATGCCTGTCTCTTGAACCACCAGTATTAAATAACTGAAGATAATATCATTCCTATCGGAGCTCTTGCTAGGAAAGAGATTAGCTAGGAGAAACACTTAAAGGCACTAAGTAGTTTCCCTGACTGACAGCTTTATTCTGAAATGGAGCCAGAAGGGAAGTGGATTTTGAAGCTAAAGTCTTTAGCTCCTTCAAGGAGAAGCAGTGCTGCAGCTGGGGGAGGGGAGAAGAGGGAGGTTTTACCCTTCATGTTATTATAGTGTCATACTGGCTGATTGCCCTTTGGGTTGTCACCAGGTTGCTGAGTTAAACCCAAGTTTGAATCCCACATTCTCCTACGCCTTTTAGGTTGGAATAACTTTTCAGACATTGTCAGATGGGGTTATTTTTTTTTTTCTGGCCAACTTCCAGAGAATGAGCACCAGCACCTGGATTGTTATCACTGTGGAACCCTGCTGGCCCAGCTACTTTGCATTTCAAGATTGGTCCAGGCTTCTGTGTGCACTTCTGTGTGAAGAGTTTTAAGAGTGTACCACTCTTACTGTCCCCCATGATTTACATCTAATAGCTCAAACACAGAGCAAGTGATGCAGAGATGTGATAAAAGGAATTTGTAGATGGTTACCACTTTACTAATAGATGAGTGCCAGAGATGTACTGTCTCCCTTGGGGAATAAGTAACAAAATTGATATGCACATCTCTTGGAGTTTCTTTATTCCTTTTATCATCCTTTGTAGAAAGCCAAAATATTGTTCTGTTTACCTGGCTCTGTTTTTTCCTTTGCTGGAAAGCAAAGACTTAAGTAGGAGTTTCCAACTTGTCTTATTACCTGGTCTTCTCAGTTTTGCAGTTCTATGTGGAGTAGAGTTGTCCATGCATTAGAGTAATTACTGCATTTAAGGCTAATTAGAGTTGAGGCAGTAACCTTTATTGCTTTGGCAGCATAGCTTTTGTGCAGTTACTGATGGTTTCCAGTGACTGTTCCACTGGTGATTGGACTTATGGGATCTGACTTCCTGCATGCTGCTCAGAAAGATTTGAAGTGGTCTGAAGTCACTGGATGCAGCTGAAGATGCTCTTTAGGGTAGATTTATAAGGTCCTTATAAAATGGACTGGGATGGAGTAGTTCACAAACCAATGGGTAATTTGTTGCAGCTGAATTTCTGGAACTGTGTTCTCTAAAAGAAGAAGGCTGCCAATGAGCTGTGTAGGTCTGCAGGAAATCTGCCTGAGAGGAGGATACCAGCTGATAACAGAGCATTGTACAGGTGGAGATCCCAAAGGTTATTTACCTTGCTAAGCTTGTGTTTGTTTGCTTGTTTTAAAATCAAGCAAATAGGTTTATTGCAAACGCTGTGTTCTGTTAATGAGTCTGTGGGCTGTCAAAACCAACCATCAATTCCCCTCAGCACACAGGAGCTGGGAGGAAGAGACACAGTGCCAGTCCCCATATCCCTGCAAACTTTATTCCCTGATGAGCTTATTGCAAGGATCATTGTGTCTGGGCTTCAAGTGACACATGCCACAGGCAGCATCTTCCCCTGCCATGCTGATGGATTTGGTCTTCAGTCCTGGATATGTTTGTAGTGTTTGATTATGGTGAATGATCCAGACCCTCTGTGGAAGTGCTGTGTGACTCAGTTTTCCCCAGTTGTAGGCCATTAATTTATAAACCCCATGCAGGCAGCTGCACCTGTGTGGAGCCTCCTTGGAGTCAGTCTCTCATTTTGGACCCAGCAGCATCCTTTGGTGCTGTAAATTGAAGGTCAGGCTCTTTGGTGACTGCAAGACGATGAGGTTATAATTTCAAGGAAATGACAGAGGGGAGTCAAAAGTATGAAGATGGCCTTAAAATAATGAGTATAGCTGCTAATGCTAAGTGGAAAAGAAGAAGGAAGAAGATGTATGTGTGGAATTAATGGAAAAGTTGAAGCTGAAACCTTCTACTGCTCAGATTCCTGTTACATGTGTAATGGTTTGTGCTTGGAAGGTTGTTTGATAAGAAAGGGGAAAGTCAAAAGAGCTTTTAGCTTAATGACAGTTCTCAATAGAACTGTAGAACCTGAAGAGGAAAACATGACTTGGAGGTTTGTCCTCTGATCATAATATTTGCAGTTCATCTGTATTTTATGTGTACAAAGTCATAGGTAAGCTTAGTCTGGTTTTCCTGTGGTGGTGCTCTTGGAATTGGCTGTGGTTTGGTGACTGGAAATGAAAGGGCACAGCAGCAGTCACTGATGGAAGGATAAACTTGAGCAAAGAAAATTAATATGAAGGGAAAAGTAGGAATGGCCCAGAGAATGATTCAGTGTGGGAAACAACCTGTCTTTCAGCTCAACAGCCAAGAGGAGCTTGCTCACAAATTACAGAAATGAGTTTATCCTTCAGTAAGGGTAAGGTGCATAAGGGTGATACCAAGAATTATTTCTTTGAGAAAGGTCATTACAAAAGGTTTGGATATGAAGAGCTAAGAATATTTTGGGGATTAAAAGGGTGATCCATGTAAAACTATTTTTCTCCTCTAATTTTCTCCTCAAGGAAGTGTGAAATAATGCTGTGTTAACTGCAATTGTTTCCAAACTTCCTTTGGTCAAAACTCCAACTACTGAATGTAATCTTAAAATAATTTCAAATAAATGGAGAAGGGGCTCTGGGATAAATAGAACTCTCATATATGTGTCAATTGTATTTTCTCAGTAAGTTTAAAAGAACTGAAAACTTAGGAAATATCAGGAGCAAAAGTGAAGCAATCTGTCCTAATCAGTGTCAGTATAACAAAACATGGATACTGAGAACTTTAAAATTTAATACTTGGTATTTTATTAGTTACTGTTTCTGTGGAAGGGATGAAAATACAAGGCAGTGTTTCCCCCCTCACCCCCTATCCCATGAATGTATATTTGAGCTTTCTAGCTATTCATATGCCTGTAGAAAAAATATATTTATAGCAGTATTAATTAACCATTCAAATACCACATAAAATTACAGCTTCTGCATAAGGTTATGGAGACACTGAAAAAGAAATTTATTTTTTTTTTTATTTCTTAAAAACTACATGGGGAGATGTCACCTATGGAACCTTGAGTTTTTCCCCTATTACTGGCATTGCTCCCATACTATGATAGTTGAACATGATGATCCTTGAGGTCTTTTCCAGTTGTGTGATTTCTGTGAAAGGAAGTACAATGTTTGGGATGCACAGCAGAGTGGGGATCACAGTGAACCAGCAGCATCTCTTTTTTTTTAATATTTCAGTTGGCTTTCATATCTGCTGCCTAGGTTTTGCTGAGCTTCAACAAGCTAACAAGCATCATCCCTCTCCTCCTCCATCTCTTCCTCATCTTTATCCTCTTCCCTGGCAGCTCCATGAGATTCAATGCCAAAGATCTGGCTTTGCTGGCCAGGCAACCATCAGGTTGCTTTGACAAGGAAGGAAAACTGAAGATTTGCAGAGTGGTCGGGGACAAAAAATTACTGGGTAAAGATGACTTGCACTGGAAGTACCTGTGCTCAGTGTGCATGTTCTGTGCTGCTGTCAGCTTTTAGTTGCACTAATCACATACAGCTTGGAGTTTTCAGTTTTATTCATTACTGATGCTTGAGTGATGCTTGAGCTTTTCAATAAGTTTAAAATAATCTCTTCAGTTTGCTTCAATTTTCCAGATTCTTTTGTACCTGAGAAACACTCTTCAACACTGTTATTACTAATTTTTTTTCCCTTTGAAGGAAGGTTTTTTACTGGTAGTGATTGGTCACCAATCATTACTTGCCATGTTTTCAAGTTGAGATATCCAGTTCCTCAGTTTAGATACTATCCCCTCCTGCCTCCAAAACCTGTTCTTTTATCATAGTTTTTCTGTGGCTCACGTCCCACCTTTTTTGCAGATTTCTTCAGGGTTTTATGATCAAATTATAAGTGTCTTTCAATTTCAATAAGCTTGAATAAATGTCTGTTCCCTTGGTAGCTGTTAGGAAATAGTTTCTGTTTTCTTAGCTGTAAAATCAATCCTAATACAATGATTTCAGCAATGAAAAATGTTTTTTATTTTCACTTGTCCTAGTTGCTCTTCATTGCGATTACATATATATTTTATTTTAATTGAAAACCAACAAAAATCCCCAACAGCAAACCCTAAAACTAGCTCAAAGTTGTGATAAGGGGCTGCAAAAATTTTTCACCATACTTGGGGAATATTTTATACATTTTATAATTACAAATAGCTGGAATTTCTTGAAAAGAATGCAGCAGACTTTCTGGGCAGAGTAGTAGTGAGCATCCACTTGGGCTGCTTTGGGGTTACTCAAAAGGATTCTGTGTCCCTGTGTTCTCATTGTAGGCAGCACAGCAAGCCTTGTCCAGGCAATATTTGATCTTTTTGAAAAAGTTTTGAGTTTCTTCACTTAGAAATACATTGAGTGCTAATATTATTGTTAAAAACCTCAGGTTGCCCAGAGATAGAGCAAACTGTCTGTGCAGTGGTCAGTGGTGGGAGATTCTGGGAAAGTTTTTAAGAAGTTGTATGTGTCAGATGTTCCTGTTGCTCAGTAAATCTGGCTCCCAGCAATTGGATTATGACCTCCTGAGAGGAGGGTCACTTTTTGAGGTGTATTTTGGTCACTTCATATACTACTCACTGACAGACTTGTCCTTGTCAGTCTGACTCATCTTTGGACTTGCTTTTTTTTCCCACTTTTTTCCCAAGGTAGTGACCTTCCCAAGCCTGTGTAAAAGAATCTTTAATTAGAAAAAGCTGCCATGTGAATGTGGTAGAATTCTGTCCTGGTGCTTCCAGAGTTACAGAGGATGGAATTAATCTTAGAGTTCTCTACTTGTATTGTAAACCAACATACTCTGGTAACTGGTTATATTTTTAGTTGGTGGATGTGCATTCATTATATTACATTATTTTCTGTGATGTTCTTGCATTTTATTAGGTCTGGAAAGGAACTTCAGTTCCTTTTCTAAAAACAGAAAACAAAACAAAAAACAACAACAACAACAAAGCCCTGCTTATAACTAAAATCAGTTATCTAAGTCCCAGTGGCTATGATTGAAAACTTTCTGCTTTCTTGGGGATGGAAAAGCTTTTCTGATTTTTACAGTGTTGCCTATTGAAACATTTTAATTGAATTATCAAGAGCAAAAAAGAAGTTTTATTTATTTACTGTGACAAGGCATCCCCGTGGTCCATATGCTGCCTTGGCCAGCGTGGAGGGGGAGGTACAAGAGTTCCACAGAGGCAGCTGTGGGATCTCATCACCTGAGGGTCCAGCTCTTCTTCCAGCCCTAGCAGCTTGAGGCTGTCTGGAAACATGGGGTTTCACACGCCCTCTGAAAACCAGAAAATAATTAATCTTGTGTGAAGATTTTCCTTCCTTTGTTAAAAATGTAATTTTAAAACTGGCTAGTTTAGGAAACTTTTTGAGTTTGGATTTTTTTTTTTTTTTTTTTTTTTTTTGCCACTGAAATTCTGGAACAGTCCCTGTTCTTCAGTGTTTGATTATGTGCCTGCATGTGTGTATTAACACAACTGTTCCCACAGGTTAAGCACTTTTAAGAAGTGTAGTAAGAGTAATAGCTAAGTGTAAATACTTGGGCCTTGTTCACTCTTTGATATTTTCTAAAAATTGTGAATTCAGATTAGCATGTTCCAATCTAAGTGGAATAGTGAATGTTTCTGTCTTAACGAGGATTATATTTCATCTCTTAATGATGGAAGCAAAAGCTTTTCCATGTTGAAGTTGCTGTTTCTGCTCCCATGAGAGGTAAAGAGAAAAGCAGAGAAACCAGAGTTGAGTGTGTGCTGCAGCCACCAATTCTCTCAGCTGCAGAGTACAAGGAACCTTCTGGCAAGTTATTTGGCATTTTAACAGCATGTTGTACATTGGCAGCTCCAGAGTGAAGCTCACTTTTTTGCTTAATGATTTTCTTTTTTGACCTTTCTAACTAATACATCTTCTTGAAGAAGTGTGTAATGTGTGAAGACAAAAGGTTGTTTTTATTAATCTCTTATTTCTTTGCATGCAGAACCGAAAGAGAGATGGTGCCGCCTGAAAGGAAATTTGCTCTTTCTAATGAAAAATAAGGTAATTCTTTTTCCTGCTGCTTTTCTTGATGTGTTGCTCTAATCTATAAAAACTTGAGTAATCCTTTTTTTATGATAGCTATTTGCACTGTGCTTTTAGGGACAAAAAAAAAAAAAAAAAAAAAAAAATCGCCATTATTAGAAGAGATGAAAAAAATATAATCCATCATTTGCCTTCTATAGCACTGGGCATTCTCCATGGTACTGGCAAATTTTAGCTGAATCATAGTCTGTGGCCAGGTTTTGCTTATAAAATACATAGGTGTAAATGTAGAATTACTCCACCAAACCCACTGGAATAATAGAAGCAAGCTCTCTCATCTAAATCAGGTACTGTGGTGATGTTAAGAGATCCAACTTCAGGTCCCTACTACCATTTTTAGTGTGATTTTGTGTTTTTATTTGTTACAAAGAGTGATGGTATTTTCTCTTTCTTTGTTGTAAAGAGAAATTATATGCCTAAAATGAAGAACCTATTAAAATAGGCTCTGATCCTGACATACAATGCAAGTCTTGTAGGAGCAGCTGAGTTCCCACATCTGCCTTTGGGTTTATTAAGATTTGAGGCTGCTCATCCTCTGGAAAGAACAAGCTCTAAGTGTGGAATTCTTTCTTAACCCTTCTGTCTGCTATTATGAACACTGCTGCTCTCACCTGCCTGGAAATAACACTGGATTGTAAAGAATTAGGGAGTAACATGAAGCTTGAGATGCTTACCTATCAACAGTAAGTGTTTTATCATTGGCTTCTGGGATATTTTTATACTGTATGGACCAGCATTTGGATAGAAACAATTATACTTTTTGATGGATTCTATATTCTGTGGGGAAGGTTTTTCAATGTAATATATGCCTTATTTTAATGTAGGGATGTATGTGCAGGTATGGTGTACTTGTAAGGCAGTGTTTGCATTTGAAGCATGTGATAGATTTCTGTTTGTATGCAAACAAAATTGCCAGTTATGACACAGAGATTTCTCTTTCTTGAGAAAAACTTGATGATTGCAGATGGCTGCATTCCCCTGGATGGTAAAAAGACTGGCAAACTTTATGTAGGTGAAGGCAGACTCATGGCCACCTCCTTTGCACTCTCATCCATTATAGTTCTGCTGTATGGCTTGGAGAAACTATTCTAAGTGAAGATGTTTCAAACTCCCCTCTTCTACTTCATGTTCCTCCAAGCATCCTGCTTTTTTCCTTTCCTTTTGTAAAACAGTTTCAGGAAACATAGTGATCAGTTTTGCTACTCTGAAGAGAGGAGTCAGAGTTTTGCTGAAATCAAATGGAGCTATCAATTTTCCTCTGGAAATGTAAGGAATTAATGTTAGACTAGAGGGGTTAGTGTGGTGTGGTATTAAGGTTCTTATGGTGTGGTTTTGTGGGCTTTTGGTGAGGGGTTTGGGTTTTTTATGTGTAGATGAGATGCAGATAGATGGAATGGGGCAATTTCAGCTGGACCAGCAAATCAACCAAACTGCTCAAATGCAAAGCTGAATTTGAAAAACTAGGAGGGCGAAACACAAAATAATAGCTTGTTATTTAAATTACTTAGGCTCGCAGTGAAAAAATGGGAATTCCCCTTGAAATGCTGTGTTCAGTGTTAAATAGGAGGGTTACTTTTATCTCTGTGACTGGGTCAGTGCTAGAAAACTGCATCTCACACTGTTTGAAGTTGTTTTTAAAATTATCAGAAATTATGGAAGGAGCCAGGAGATTTGACCAATGTTAGCTTATCAAAAAGACTGGTGATTTGTTTAAGGTCAAAGTGTTTTCAGAAGGTAACTTTTATCAGGTATGTTCTTAAATTAGGGGGTCACAGTAAGAAAAACTTGGAAAATTGTCAGACAAATGCAGGATGATTGTCCACTAAAACCCAAGTGCAGTGGGATACAGTTTTAAAATGTCAACTTAATAGGCTCTTAGTGAGTTATAGAGACCTCTGAGTGAAGGGCAACGTCTTAGAGTAGCTCAAACTAAATGATGTAGCACTTCGAAGCTTATATGCTAGGAATTTGTGAAGCTCTCATTTCCAGAAGCTTCATCTGTTGGATGCTGTAAAGGACAGGTTCTGTGACAAAGATGGATTTCTCTTGAATCTCAAAGCTGTGTTTCAAAGGATGCAATTTATAGGAACACAAAGTAAAAACAAAGCAATTTGTTTTGCTTGGAGAACAAAAGGGAGTGTATCTCGGGTGGTTTGTTTTGTTTTTTCTTTCTGTCATTATAAATATGATCAGGCATCCCATCTGAAGCAATTCTTGACTTAGGAAATCAAAGTTTGCGTTTTGGGAGGGTAATTTGTCAGTATAACCAAAAATTATCTCATTGTAAAAGTTAAGCATCTGAATAAGCATAGTTGCCAATCTTCTGCTTTTTGATAGCTTCTGCCAATTCAAGTAATGCAGTGTGTGAGATGCCCAGCATTTTTTTTTTTTTTTTTTTAATGCTGGAACCTGACTTGGCTTATGGCTGGAAATGCAAGGAAAAATAATTTGTTTTAGAAATTATCTGAGTGCCAAATGGTTAACTCCAGATTCAGTCATGAAATGAAGACTGATTTGCTGCTCTTCATTAATTGCTGTCAGAGGCACGTGCATGTCTGCATCTACAAGTGCTCCTGTGTAATGACAGGCTCTCAGTCTAGTTCAGGTGTGCATAAATTACACTCCATGCATAAGAATAATCTTCCAAACTGCTGTACATTATTAGTGTGGCAGTACATTTTCAGTACTAGGAAAAAAAATGTGGTTTATACCTCCACTTTATCATATTTGGATGCAGCTGAAAAGCCTGTAGGCACCTTAAGGATGTTTACTTTTCTTAATAGCACTGGAGTTGGCTACTTTGGATCTGGAGGTTGCTAAGAAGTAGACCTGAGGCATCTGCTAGTGCCAAGGCAACTTTTTTCCTTTGTAGACTTGAGTGTAGTGTGGGTACCTGGGTGGCTTTGGGGGGTGTGGCTTTTTTCATAGAATCATAGAATCATAGAATCATAGAATCTTAGGGGTTGGAAGGGACCTCGAAAGATCATCTAGTCCAACCCCCCCTGCCAGAGCAGGGCCCCCTAGAGTACATCCCCTAGGAACGTGTCCAGGCGGGTTTTGAATGTCTCCAGTGAAGGAGACTCCACAACCCCCCTGGGCAGCCTGTTCCAGGGCTCTGTCACCCTTACAGTAAAAAAATTTTTTCTGATATTCAACTTGAACCTCCTATGCTCCAATTTACACCCATTACCCCTTGTCCTATCACTGGTCACCACTGAGAAAAGCCTAACTCCGTCTCCCTGACACTCACCCCTTACATATTTGAAAACATTGATGAGGTCACCTCTCAGTCTCCTTTTCTCCAAACTAAAGAGACCCAGCTCCCTCAGCCTTTCCTCATAAGGGAGATGTTCCACTCCCTTAATCATCTCAGTAGCTCTGCACTGGACTCTTTCAAGCACTTCCCTGTCCTTCTTGAACTGAGGGGCCCAGAACTGGACACAATACTCCAGGTGCGGCCTCACCAATGCAGAATAGAGGGGGAGGAGAACCTCTCTTGACCTACTAACCACACCCTTTCTAATGCACCCCAGGATGCCATTGGCCTTCTTGGCCACAAGGGCACATTGCTGGCTCATGGGCATCTTCTTGTCTACCAGGACCCCCAGGTCTCTTTCACCTACACTGCTCTCCAGCAGGTCAGCCCCCAACCTATACTGGGACATCGTGTTGTTCTTCCCCAAATGCAAAACTCTACACTTCCCCTTGTTGAATTTCATCTTGTTCCTCCCTGCCCAACTCTCCAGCCTGTCTAAGTCTCTCTGAATGGCAGCACAGCCTTCTGGTGTGTCAGCCACTCCTCCCAGCTTAGTGTCATCAGCAAACTTGCTGAGGGTACATTCTATACCCTCATCCAAGTCGTTGATGAAGATATTGAACAACACCGGTCCCAGTACTGACCCCTTTTTTTCTTTCTTTTTTTTTTTCTTGTTTTTTTTTAAGTAATTTTCTTTGTTTGGTGGTGGTTTTTTCCACCTTGGTTCCCTACCATATTGTATTGGTTGTAGGTGCAAAGTTATGGTAGCGAGGGCTCTGCAACAGACCCAGACAGCAAAGTAAGTTGTGCCTCTCAGAAAGTGTATTTAAGAAAGAGCATAGCAGCAAGAAAGTGCAGCCCTGAAAACTAAGGTCAGGAAAAGGACAGAAGGGTTTTCATCCAGGTGCAGAAGTAAATATTCCCCTGCAGCCTCTGGAGATGGTGATCCCAGAGCACATGGATATGCCCTGAGCAATCCACAGCCCCTGGCTGGTCCATGGAGGGACTTTAGCCCCTGGTGAGGAGTGATGCTCCAGCAGGTTTTTTGTCTGTACCCTATGGGAGGACCCCATGCTGAAGCAGGAGAAAAGCTTGAGGAGGAAGGAGTGGCAGAGAGGAATGGGGTTGTTGCCAGGCCATAAAATTTTCTCATCTCCCCTGTTCTGCTTTGGGGTTGGGGAAGAGGAGATGGAGTTGAGAATGAGTGACATTTGCCTTTGGAATAGGGAAGTTGAAAGGAAGCTGCTTTACTCATTGTGTTTGTTTTTTACCATCCAGGTCCATGTTAATTGATAATAAACTAATTTTCCCTGGGTTGAGTCTGTTTTGCCTAAGTGATGGTTGTGTATTCTTCATCTTGATCCACAAGCTTTTATAATTAATTTCCTACACCAGTCTTCTTAAGAAGCAGGAGAGAGCAGGTTGGGTGGCAGCCTGCTAAGGTCACCAGACCAGAAACTGCACCTTGGTGATACCTTCCTGTGATTCCTTTCTCAGAAAGTGGCAGATGGGTGCATTTGCATCTGATGAAGCCCGGTGTACAAAGCTTTTGAAGGAAGAGGTTTGGAACAGGGCTTCCCAAAGCCACGTTAGGATTATGACTGGGCTGGGAAAGCTGGTGTGTGACAAGGGTTTCATAGGGATGTTTGTCATTGTGCTGATCTTGGAGCAATCCTTAAGGATCTGGATCCAAAATTCTGAAAAACGTGATTATTTGGAGACTATTTCCAAAATGGCTAAGGTTAAGAACTTTAAAGGGTTATGTGATTTATTTGCTTAGATTCTACCCAATTCCAGCCTAGGAGAAATTGTCTTCCAAAATTCCTAAGTGGGAAACAGGGAGGAAGATTGCTGGGCAATGGTTACTAATGCCTGTTGTAGTATTTATAGTTATGTGCCCTTTTCATTGGCATAGAAGGACTTTTCATTAGAAGTTTCAGATCTCTGCAGGTTGCAGTACTGGGTACTGGTTTGGGTTTTAATTAGAGATCAGAATTTATAGCTATGATTTTTCTCTTGTAATTTTTTTTAAAGAACAGTCCATATTTTGTATCAAATGTCATGCTGTGTAATTTCCTTGTTGTTTTCTGTTCAGAGGTCATTCAAAATAATTTTGGTTTCTTTTCCAGGTAAAAAGTAAACAGATTACATTAACCTTTCTCAGCCTCCCTTAATCTTCATGAAATTCAGGGCTGGAGTCCAGCCCACCTACTCTCCCCTGGTTAAAAAAATCTAAACTGTTATTCACTATGTATGTGTGAATTTGCAGTGGTTGCTACTTAAAGAAAGAAGTTACCTAACCTGTGGTTCGTTTTCCCATATACTGATATTCCCAAATGCTCATACTTAGCCAGTTTTGTAAATGACTTTGCAATCTACACATAAAAAGATGCAGTAAAAAGTACAGTTTTGTTATTGCACCTCAGTAATAGCTCCAGAGGGCCCATTTTGTTCTAATGAGTAAACATTTTTACATTCCTTTTTTTCAGATTGTATTTAGGAATTTTTTTATTTTTTTTTTTTTTTTTATCAGTAGTCTGTAGTGAGTTCTCTAGGAGAGTCATTAGTGTGTAAATCTTTTTGAGTTTGTGGTTTAGTGGTTTAAAGGGAACCATTTCCAGCCATGGTCAGGTTGTCCATGCAGTGGCTCAGTAAGTTCATGCTGCTTTTGTGTGGGAAGGGTTGTCTTTAAGAACTTTAAGATGCTTTGGTTTTCAAGAAGTAGCATGGAGAAGGAAGAAAGTTTAGTTATATGGTTAATCATATTTAAAATGAAAGCTGTTAGTGCTGAAAGTGTCTTAAATTAGTAGTCCTATATCACACAAAATTATGAAACTTTTTTTCTTCTCTAAACAATGTTGATGGCAAACTTTTTGTGGCATATTTGCACTGGGATGAATCTATATGCTTCTCTCCTAACCCCATAAAAACGTGAGTCTTATACTGAAGAAATGACACCATTAACTACACCAGTGTAAACTGGGGAATTGTAATACACGTAATGCCAGAGAACTGAGTAAAAGTTGGTTAATTTTTTGAGACTTCTCTTGTAATGAGTCAACTTTCCTTAAACCAAATGCGTTGTTGGGCTTAAGCTTTTGAACATGAGATTAATGAGGAAGTTTAAACAGTTGCACTGTCAATAATTGCAAGCTTTCCTGCAATGTTTGTCAAAGCTTAACCTAAATTCTGTTGTTACAGTATTTATCAAAAATGTAATGTATTATTAACAGCTGGCAGAAAAGCCTCAAAGTGAAATTTCAGATTGACTCATAAAGCAATTACCAGAAGACCATGGGCAAGGTAGAAAGAATAGAATAATGACATAGTTCTGAGGGTCTGATGTTCCATTGTAATGCAGCTGTGAAAATATTATTCAGGTTTGCACAGCATTGCTGTATCTAAATTCTGCCATCAAAATGTGAGAATGTATCAATGAATCTTCTCTGCACCCAGGCATGCACAGTGTATTTTCAGCATTTCAGCATAGCTGTATAGCTTTAGTATTTTCCTTTCCAATTTGGTATATTTAAAATATTCTTATGGTGTGAGATTGCTTTATTTATATTGAAGCTGTGGAGCCTTTCCTGGTCTATTGGACTATGGGGTTTTCTCTGTATGTGGTTTAGCATTCTGTAAGTCAGTGATCTGTCTTTCCAGGGTATCTTATAATACGTGTCTCTTCTGGAGAAGGCTGTACTTTTATAAAACCATTTTCAGCAATGATTTCAATTTTATAGAGCATGCTCTGTAGAAGTTTGAAGTGTTAGGGTCTGAGCATAGGTGTTGCTGGACTGTGCAGCACTGCTTTGGGATTGCATCTCATTACTCATGTGGGGTTTTTGGCTGAATTCTCCACATACAGTATTTATGACTATATTTTGCAATGCTGGGAAGTGGAGAAGCAGGTTAAGTGAATCCATGTCTGTAATGTAATAGCTTTTCAGTAAGTTTCAATGAAATTTGTTAAGATTTTGATTTACGGGAGCATTCTCAGCCCCAGCCTTGCATGTACTGCTTCTGGTTGTCCTGTAACTGCTGGAACAAGGTTTTTCTGTGTCTATAACAATACACACATGTCCATATGTAGGTTAGAGCTCAGGCAGTGTTCAGTTAAGTATTCAAACTAATTGGTTGTGTTGAGAAGGAAAGTTGCCATGTGGGCTTCTTGACTTTCCATAGTGTAAGGCAGTGTTAATGTCCTGTTAATGTAGTCATGCATTCCAGTGAGTTACCTTGTGTATGTTTAAAATCCCTTACTTAATCTGGGCTTATTTTTAAATAATCAGGTGTATTGCCCCTTATCTTATGCTGTAAAGGCATTTTAGAATGTCTTTTTTTTTAATAGCTATGGTAGTTGTATGCTGCAAACTGTAGCCTTGACATCTCACAAAGCGTGATGTATATAACACCAATATAGTGTCAAAAGGGAGGAAGCTTCTGTCTTCATGCTTCTCATGAAGAGATAATGTGGGGAGCATGACATGGTCTGGGGCAGAACAGTAAGTAAAAAAAGCATAACCCTCTGTTTCCTTAGTAGCTGTTCTGTAGCTGTTTAGTACTGACCCAGACCTCTGTCTTTTAGACCACTCACTGCAAGCCCGATGACACCAGAATGATGTCTGCTTGGGGTAGCAAGGGCACATGGAGCTTCTGTTGCCAAGAATCTCTGCAGTACCATGAATAATTCTTTTTGGGAATTCATGATGTGCTGTGCCTGGAGTTAAAGTATGTATGAGAAAAATGAGACTTAAGACTCTATATTCTGCAGTACTAAATTGCATCCTGATCTGCATGAGTGCCTGTTGGTCCAAACTGCACTTGGATCTTGCCTTTCAGAGACCTCTTCCTGTGTATTTAGCCATGAATTACATTTCTACAGGAATCAAACAGCTGCTTAATCTTTCCTGTCAAGTTCTTCCTCCCATTGCTTTTGATGGCTGAAGCAAACATCTCTTCCTGTTCCTCATACCATTTTTAG
Organism: Heliangelus exortis; assembly: GCF_036169615.1. Lineage (NCBI taxonomy): Eukaryota > Metazoa > Chordata > Aves > Apodiformes > Trochilidae > Heliangelus > Heliangelus exortis. The sequence continues at coordinate 17,145,069 of NC_092431.1, forward strand.
CTTGGCTTTCAATGGGAATGTGTTTCTAAGTACTCACATTCTGGCTATGTCTGCTTTGCAAATTCTTTTTAAGATAGACAATGAAAAAAAAAAAGAAAAAAAAAAGATAGACAGTGAAGATTTTTTCCAGAAGCTCACCTATTTTTCCTTTCAAGTTTTGATTCTGAGCTGTGTCCAGCACTGTGCCTGCATTCACAGATCTGAGAAACCAACATGGAAATACTAAAAGAAGACAATTGCTAAAAAGTGTAACCTCAGTATTTTTCTTTAAGTTCTGCCCTTACAAATCTTCTTTGATATGATGCTTCAATAAAGTTAATTAAAAAACCTTTTTTTTTTCCATGTTCATTGGCTGTCAGGTAGGCTGATGTATCCTTGCATGTCTGGTGTGTAATCTCTATGGCTTTCCTTTGGTTTGACATCTGAGTACCTGTACAGTACATAATGTCATAGGGTCCTTGATCTGCATCAGTAAACACTCGGGTGATACCAGCTTTTAATCTGAAAAAATCAGTGTGTTTGTGTCACCTAATGGAGTTACCAAGATGTTATTCTTGGTAACTTGTATGGGTTCTCCACTATTCCTCCATGCATATTATAATTGCAGAGTATATGGAATTCTGTATGTTACCCTTACATAATTGGCAGTAATCAAGCACCAGTATTTGTAATAACAGATAATTGTGTAGATAACCATGTAACAAAAAGTTAGAGGGCATTCCTTGAGTGGTTCTGTCCTGGTTCTTGCTGTATTTTACATTGTATTGAACCTTGTTGTGGTTTTCAGAGAGCAGGGTCTGACAGGTATTTTTGGTGGGCAGCTTTGTGCCTGGCTGCAGAGAGATTCCTGGGGCTGAGGAGGCAGTCAGTGCATGAGAAGAGTTTGCAGCATCATGAGTCTCTTACCTTCTGTGGATAACCTGGGAGACTGGGGTGAGGATTTTTGCAATGCCAGCTCCTGTTTTTAGAGATAAATCCTATAGCTGCCTGGCTTTGGTGAGAGGAGGCCTGATAGCTATGTTGGAAGCAAGAAAGGCTTTGAAACACAGCGTGCAAATGCTGAGCAGACAATGTGTAGCAGTCTCTAGCTGAGTAGGCTGCAACTAAAATACTTTCAAGTTGCCTCATTGACTATTGTCTCTAAGCACATGTGATGTCAGTGACAAGTAAAATTTTGTGCAAAAAAAAATCACATGAGAGAGAATAAAGAGGCACATAGAATAAAAACAGAGCTTATATAACACTGAAACAGCAAGAATTAGAGAAAAACACCAACCTAGTAGGTAACAACCTGTCCTTGAGAAGCAGCCCTGCCAGAGAGATGAAAGGGGTGGGAGTGCTCCCTGGAACTCACTGCAGTTACATTGACTAATAGGACCTTCTGTGTTAACATACCATTAGCATATTAATGGACTACTAAGATGTTAAAATACCCACCCATAGGCTAGAGGGACCCCTAGTAATAAAAATCCCCCTACTCTTTGAGTATGTGTGGTGAAATTTTCAAGCACTGACACTTTAAATGGAAGCGAGGAACTAGTTACTCATATGTGTATGAGTGATAAAATATAATTAGAAGTGTAGTAATTTTTACATGTTTCTGTGTGTAAAAGTAGCTCTTACCTTCAGCCAGCTGAGCTGGCTTTGTGGATTACCACCTAGCTTCTTTTTCTGCACGGAACTGGAAATGAAAGCAAATGTCTTCACTCTGTGTGAATCTGCCTCCTGCACACTGGGTGATGGACCCTGCTTTCAGGGCAGCAGATAGGGGTGGAGGAAACCTGATAATAGCAATATATTAACATTGCTACTCTAAGAGAACTCCTGCTGCAATCTGTGAATCTGCACTGAAGGGAATAATGGGAATGTTTTGTGTTCTGAATACAAGTTACTGTATTGTTTGTATTGACTGCTGCTGGAAGAGCTGCTTTGCCTATGAAAGTGTTTCACTTCCCAATGCATTCCAGTGAAGAACCCCTTAGGAAGATGGAAAAACATCAGACCAAGCACAGAACTAGCATAATATGTGTGTCTGTGTGTATATACATATATAAGAATAATAACCATACCATAATCAAATATAATATTACTCTGAACTACCCTAGTATTCCTAAAACAAAATTTTGTGAAAGTTTAAGTGTGATCTTTGAAATATTATGTCTATATTTGTTTAATGCTGAAAAACTAGTAGCCATAGGAAGAAGCCCTGACCTTTTATTTAAAAAAACAAATAATAAAAAAAATAACCTAAGTGGGTTGCATCACTTTTCTGCTGTATAAGACACTGAACCAGTTTGTCAGAACACTGTTGCTAAACTCTTCCTTCATGGAAAGGGGTCTGTGCCTGATATGAAATATTACTCATGCTTCATTATCATGGTGGGTTGGTGATGTAGCCTGGCTGACAGTTTGTCTCAGTTTAGAATGTTTCAGTTGCATTCTATTTTGTTTATAATGGAAGTTGTCAGTAGATGGCAGCATCAATCTCTTCAGATAATAGCTTTAGGTTACCAGCCAAATGAACATCTTATGCTAATGTTAACTAATCCTAAGACACTCAACTGAAGTAATTCACTGAGGACAAAATATGCATTTATTTTTGGCCTAAAGTAGGATTTCGAAGCCAGGGGCTGCTGATTAACTTCAGTTGAGACTTTTATGAGCAGCATGCTGAGAGAAGGGAAGCCAGAGGAATGTATGTACAGCTACAGTCATCTTGCAGAGGCAAAGTGATTGATGCCAGCCAGCCCAAGGAACCCATGAGTAGAGGCCCTTGTACCTTCAAAGAAGATTTAGTTTGTGCCTGCCCCATCACATGCTCATCAGAGGAGACTGCAGTCAGCAGAAGGAAGAAAAGGAGCTCCATGCACTTGCACATACATCTGGGTGCTGCTCTGGAAATAGCAGCTCAAGTGATCCTAACCATCATTTTTTGTTCCCCCTAGTGCTTGCCACTGCAGTGGCTTCAGAGTTTGAGAGCAGCCTAATCTATGCTGTACTCTCTTGCCCCAAAACTGCAACAAAGTCTTTTTGGTTTTTTTTTTTTGTTCTGCCCACATCCTTTCATTCCTGTCCTGAGCAGGTTGACTGAGGGGCAGGTGCTGTAGCTGCTGAAAAGTTCTCCAGGGAGGGTCTGTGTTCCTCCTCCTGAGGCTGCAGTGTATCCCAGCTGCAATTGCTGGGTTGGGGGAGGGATGAGGGGTGACCTCCATGTGCCACCTTGGGATGAGTGTGGTGAGGACAAGGTCCTGGTCACTGTGGGACCAAAAGGTGTTTTAGGGAAGTGGTGAGTAGGGGAGGGAAAGAGGTCAGCTGGATGGTAGTAAAAGGTGGTTGTGCTTGACTTCTTGCTTGCTTCTTGACTGTGCCAAGAAGAAAAGTGCTGGTTTTCTTGCCTATCCTCTTGCTCTGAGATTTAAGAGATTTCTTTTTTCCCCTGAAGTTGAATCCTTCTAACTTACAACAAATGGTTTAGTGCTGCTCTCACATTTGGTTTGTTAGCAGCTACAGATTTGTAGCTTGTATTTCAGTATCTTCACTAAGCACATGTATCTATTTCCTTATTATTATGTATTGTAATTTCTGCACATTTGTCCAGTTCATAGTAGTTTTTTAATAGACTTGAAACCTACTATTGGCTTATTGAAGTTCTTAGACTTGGGCTTGTCTTGAATATTTTAAAAGTTTGCCTGATACTGAATGTGTTTTTAGGTTTTTTCCACTGACCTTTCCTTTTGAGTAATATTTATAAAGAATGGAGCAGATGTGGAAGAGAAAGGGCCTATGAAAGCTGTCCTATTATAGGAACATTCTGAAGTGTTCCCATGAGAGAAGGGAAGCTTCAGCATTGCCAATGCTGTCTCCTTTTTATCACAGCCTAACTTGTGCCAATGGATCAGCTCTCAGAGGATGACAATTTCTTTTCAGTGTATTACTGATATTACTGTAGCCTGATACCTGAGTACAAGCTCCTGTGTCCTACCAGCTTCAGGTGGTTTGATTTCATTGGAGTAGGGGTTATGTTCCTTTAAAAAAAAAGTTAAAATTCTCCCTCTTCTCCTAAAATAGCCATAAACGCCACCATTTCAACACCAGTAGATGGTTTTAAGATGTTTTTTAGCTGACACAGTCTCTGATTTTATAGTTATCTCTTAGATACACAGGAAGGTTAAATAAACAGACTTAAACTCTAATGGGACATTTTGAGAATTAATGTTGATGTAGTCCAAGGGCATAATGGGATTCAGTAAGAGGCCAACACCTTTGGTATTTTAAGCTGGATTTTAGAGAAATAAACACAGTAAACCATCAGTTTTTACTGATGAGGTTTTTTTTGTCTTTGAGAAGCAAGACTTTATCAGTGGTCTGGTCAGTAATCAGTGTTACTTGGTCTGGGAAAGCTTTGGTAGATTCCGCTCTGCTCAATATTAAGAGCCATTCAGAGCTGTCTGAAGCAGCTCTGAAGTTTATTAACAAGCTGATTAATTCTTTGAGATATATGTAGCAATAAGGAAACTTTTTGTTTTCCTTTTTTTAAGTGAAAAGGGCTGAAGAAAGAGAATAAACTGGGGAGGAAGAAGCACTAGGGGTGGTGTAGGTTTTCCTGAATGTGTTCTTCCTCCTTTTTACATGTGTTACCCTGTAGTTTTATTTTCTTCTTTTAGGAAATTTTAGATAGCCTTTAAGGAGTTGGGTCTTATGTCTGGAATGCTGGACACATAACAGCTACCAGGAGCCAAATTATTGTTTAGAATATTTCTGACTTCCTCTGATTTCTCTTTAATGAACATGTCAACTTTTGTCAGGCTCATGGAAAGTCTTTCTTGATTCCTGAGATGTTTTGGAGTTTGTGTTTTGTGTTGGGTTTTCTTTTTTTCTTTTTCCACTCCCCAGTCATTATTACTCTATTTCTGATGACATACATGGAGGTCAAGTCTTTTAATTGATCCTGCAAATCTTACTGAACCTTTTAAAGCCCAACCTTACATTTAAAAAATGTTTTAAGGTGCTGGTGCTTGCTTTGTTTTGTCTTGGAATCTTCATTTTGAAGTTCCCAGTGATACATATATACATATATATATATATATATATATATATATATAAAATACATATATATTTATATATATATATAATTGTGTTAAAAAAGCAAGATCTGAGATGTTCTGGTGCTGGTTGGAACAAGGTGTACTGCACTTCATTGTTGCAATTTTAGTTAACTTGGATGTGGAAAAAAATTAAACCAACTCCATTCTGTAATATTCACCTTTGGAAGTAATTTTAGGATTGAGAATTGTGCTGAGAGACCACGGCATACCCAGATTTCCTGTGGTAAAAAAATAATTAACACTGGAAAATTTAGTATTAAAATGTAGGTGTTTATCTAGCCTGCTCAGATATGTGAATTGAAGAAAAAAAATTGTGTTTTTATGTGTTAACACTAAGAACTTTAAAAAAGTATTTGAAATGCTAAGTAATATAGAGTGGGGAGAATTATGAGAAGGAAGAGATGGGGTGACAGAATCACAGAATCATCCAGGTTGGAAGGGACCTCAGAGATCATCAAGTCCAACCCTTGATCCACTCCCGCTGCAGTTCCCAGCCCATGGCACTGAGTGCCACATCCAGGCTCTTTTGAAATATCTCCAGGGATGGAGAATCCACCCCTTCCCTGGGCAGCCCATTCCAGTGTCTGATCACCCTCTTTGTAAACAATTTCTTCCTAATATCCAACTTAAGCCTCCCCTGGCAGAGCTTAAGCCCATGGCCTCTTGTCTTACTGGGAGCTACTTGGGAGCAGAGCCCAACCCCCCCCTGGCTCCAACCTCCTTTCAGGGAGTTGTAGAGAGTGATGAGGTCTCCCCTGAGCCTCCTCTTCTCCAGCCTGAACTCCCCCAGCTCCCTCAGCCCTTCCTTAGTGGGGACAGCATGAAGTTGTGCCAGGTTTAGACTGGGTATTAGGGAAAGTTCCTTCACTGAAAGGTTTGTGAAGCACAGGCTTTCCTGAGCAGTGGTGGAGTCACCAGCCCTGGAGGTGTTTAAAAGCCTTGCAGATGTGATGCTGAGGGACACAGTTTAGTAGTGGATTTGGCAGTGCTGGGTAAATGGTTGGACTTGATGATCTTAAAGGTCTTCTCTTACCAAAAAAGTCCTATTACTCTTGTGTATCAACAAAAGCTGTGACACTGCCCATGCAGCAATCCAGGGCAGGCTTGTAGGCTCTGAGTGGAAGGCCAGTTGAGCCCTGTACCTGGGCTGCTTCATGGAGGTGTCCTATGTGGCACTGTGAGTTAATGCTGTGAAAGGCTGTTGCATTATACAAGAGGCACCCAGAGTCATAAGCTATTAGTAGTAATCAGAGGGTTTAAATACCACTGAAGGTTTGACCTTTTAAGAAAGCTTGTTGGCTTCTGCTAGGGAACTTATGCTGTCTGTGGCCTGGAGAGAAGCAATTTTTAATGCTAAGTTTTATCTGGCAGATTATAGACTAGGAAGAAAATAGTTTATCCCCTTATATCATCTTCCTGATAAAGTTTAAAGCATTTGCTTGATTTTTTTTTTTTTTCTTTTTTTTTTTTTTTTTTTTTTTTTTTTCTTTCAGTCTACCCTTCTCTCATCCCCTCTACTCTAAGATGAAAATAGTGGATATACTGATTTTTAAAATCAGTCCCTGTACTCTGTTCTTGTGAGACCCCACCTGCAGTACTGTGTCCAGTTCTGGAGTCCCCAGAATAAGGAGGACATAGAGCTCCTTGAGAGTGTCCAGAGGAGAGCCACAAAAAAATGCTCAGAGGACTGGGATAGGAGCATCTCCTCTATGAAGATAAGCTGAGGGTTGTTCAGCCAGGAGGAGTCTCAGCATGGTCACCTATATTGATATCATTTTAAGCTTTGGAAAGACTGCATATAAAAAATGCTGGAAGATGTTTTGTGTTTGTTTTCCATGACTTGTGTTTCATACAGTCTCTTTGCATTTGATCCACAGAATGGAGTAAAGCTTTCTGGATACAGCATCATGCACTCAAACTGGGTTATTTATCTTGTAGGGCTGCTTTTTAATTGTGCCCGTTCCCTCACTAGTGCACTGGTGTGTTGTGTTTCCTTATTGATTGACAGTCAGGCTACTTTTCCATCAGGTGGGGTCACATGCTGGTCTTTAAGTTCAGACCTGAAATTTTTAGTTTTTCTACTGGAAAGAATAAGTCTTTCTACTTTGTGGAAGAACTGATCATATTCTCCTGTGCCTGCCTGCCCCTTTCCTACCCCTCATAAACTGTCCAGCAAAATGATAGGGTGATTTTTTCTGTCATCCTTGATTTTTCAGCAGTACCTTATTTTGGTGTTCAGCCAGGTTGAGTGAACATTAAAATCTCTTACACTTAGAGCAGTGTGAGACAGGAACAAGACTGTCCTAGATAAGAATGCACTGTTTGCTTTTTATTTTTTTTATTCTCTTTTATTGATGGAGACTGATTTTTCACTGTCTGTGCTCTCCCTCACCCCCAGTCCTTAGCAGACACAAGTACCTTAGGTCTAATCAGGAAACTGTTTCTGCTTTTAGCCTCTATATCACTAATTTTGCATTTGAAAATAGAGCCTGGTGTTGGAATAAAAATGTCTTCACTTTTGTTCTGTTAGGTGCTGGAAATAAGTTGGTTAAATGTCTGACCTTCTGATGCTAATAATGTTGTTGTCTTCAAAAACTTGAAAAGATCTGGGAATACTCCTCAGAGTGGTTTCTTTAGCTGTTAACTTTTAAATAGTAGGGAATCCAAATCTTCTTTGCATACATGCAAGCTAATTTGAAATTTTTGGCCTCCATAGTATTCTGCACATATTTTTCTCTTGAATGGAGGAATATCAATGTAATACTTTTTCAAAAAACAGTTTGAGTATATGTTTGAGTTTATACAGAGTACATAAATTGAGGATGAGGTGAGGTGGAACTAGAGTTTACTTGATCTATTAATTGTTTACTCCTTGGTTATATGCTTTATTCCCTACCTTCCTTTTACAAAGTGTTAATTTTTGGGTGTGAAGCTCAGTTGAGAGAAACTTTGGATCATTTCACTACTGAGTTGTATTCTTAAAACAGACATTTGTGGGAGCACATTTTAAAACATTATTTCCTGATCACTGTGTAGGAAAAAAGGTAACTTCAAGATTTTAACCTCTTACAAAGAAAGAAGCATGATTTGTATGTGAAGATTACAGGGTGAAATAAGTTACTAACAAAAGTGAACTTAAATATTCCAGAAATTCTGATTAAGGAAGCCTGACCTATTCTTCCATGGTCTTCTACTACATGGTTTCTGGTCTGTCTTCATGTCACCCCATTTATCATGAGCTGGGATTGTCAAGGTGATGCTGCTATAATGGATTTATTGCTTCACATGCCTCTGTCTCCCTGCCTCATTGCAGAAGCTACCAAAGACAAGGCAGTTTTGCACCAAGTTCTGCATTTCATGCCTTTCAGGTTATTATTCCTACCTATGCCCTTCTTATCAGGAAGGTGTTCCAGTCCCTAGAAGAAGGTTACAGGAGTTTTCCTGGTGCTAGGTGCTAAATTGTGACTGCTCTCATCTAGGTCAGTCCTGAAGATGTGTGCTAGAATCTGTCATCAATGTTAAAATATTGTTGTGGTGAAATGGTGGGATCTTGATGACAGCTGAAAATGTTTACATTTGATTCTTCTACACCTCATTTCTATCAGACAGCAAAAATATTGCCATCTGCTTTTGTAATATATTAAAATTTTGCTTATTTAAGGATCAAAGCAAATTCTGTTGAAGTGACATTTCCCCCCTGCAAGAAAAAAAAAATCCTGGTATTGAGTCTTGTATGTGATCTTTGTTTATTGCTTCAAGTTTCCCCCGAGGTGGATCTTTAAATATTTAATGTTTTTGAAAACAGCAAATTTTTCTTTTTCGTCCTTAGAACAACCACTGAAAAATGGAACAGTTTGAAATAACTGCTTAATGAATATTGTTCCAAAATGTTGCTGGCTGCTTCTCCTTTCTTTCTACTCTGCTGTATTAGTTACTTCTCCTCTTCCTTGGGCTTCATTCTTGTGAAACTGAGTCAGGGATATTATCTGTTTCAGCTGTTCTTTTAACTTCATGGGTTGATGGGACTTGATGTAGATTAATTCAGTCATGTCTTTCTGGTTTTCATTTTCATTCTTTTTTATTTCTGTTGTCTTCCCTTCCTGTTTCTTGAGGGAGAGGTGGTTTTTGCATCCAGTTTTGTGTGAAATTCCCAGTTCTTCATCTGCCTCCTATAGCTCTTTCTCTTCTCCTGTTTTGCCTTATTTCTCCAGTTTCCTCTCAACATCCTTTTCTGCATTAGTGATCATCTCTTCTCATTTTGTACTGGCTTTTTTTTTCTTATTTTCACATGATCCATGTTTCAGATACAGTGTAATTTTGGTGTTATGTCAGTGCTATGTTACAATTTTTAGGAAGCCATTAAACTTGACCCATTTTCTGACTCTTGTGATATAATAATTACCTCAAACTATTAATCAAGATAGAATAGTAACTAATGTAACAAACCAATTATTTGCCACATTATTAAAGTAAATTATTATTTCCTTTATGTGAGGAATATTTTAAGTATGTTAAAGAATGTTGTAAGCATAGAAAATGTTTAAATGGCTCAGTTAATGAATTGTGATTTGCTTTTTCCATCTACTGAAGATGCAGGTTGCTCAAGAGAGAATAATATCAACACTCACTCATCATTTACCATGCAGTAAGAAATGCTGTGCCTCCTTAAATCAAATTTTAACAATCTTCTCCTAGTGTAACACCCTTTTAACCTTTTGAGCCTAGTAATTTTTCAGTGAACCAGCTAAATCAGTAGCCCATCTTATAAAGCCAACCAATTTTCACCTCTAAGTAGAGCATTTTTTAAATATTTGGAATGGAATATATATTGGTTACAGCTGTAAGACTGCAGCTTTTCTTGCTCTGAAAAGAATGCAGATTTGTCATGTGTAATGTGTGCATTGGCACCTTATGGCTGGAGCTTGCTGTGACTTGTGTTGACTTAGTGACTGCAAGCTTTTTAGTTTCCCTCAGTGTAAACACATTGGATGTAATTAAATCTGCACTTAATAATAAACTGAAAAGCCAATGGACCTCAAATTTAGCAAACTCTTAAATAGAATATTCAGTAAAGGCAATTTTTTTAAGCCTTGAAGCTATTGCTGTTTCAAAACATGCAGCATAAATTTAAAATTCTGCTGATATTAGCCCCAAATTTCAAGGTGCTGAAGTCTTTTGCCATATAAATGCAATTGGATTCTGCTTGTCCTCTATTATGCTTGTTTGTTTTTCTTCTAAAGAGACTGGGTGAAAGTCACAGAAGAAAGCTATAGTTAGGCTTTCATTATGACCTGAAGAACATGACTGAAGAGAGAGTCTGGGAGGATTTTTCTCACCCCCCACCCTGACTCCTTGAACCCAAAATGTCAAGATACACGTAGCATCAGGCATGTCCACCTTCACTCAGTTAGTCCTATAATTTAAAGTCTGTGAACTGTTACCCCAATGATCTTTTTGGGCCAAGACTAAGCCAAGCAGGCAGTGAAAGAGAAGTGTTGTTTGCCTTTTGCTGCCTGGGAGAAAGACAAATGTTTGCTTTGAGGTCATTCCTCAAGTTGGATCCTGCTGGTTTCCTGCTATCTCGGGGTGGGGCAGGGCTGGATGTTGGCAGAGCAGGTGGGATGTCTCTGCCACACCAGCTCTCCTGGGGCTTGGAATAGCTACCCCAGCCCTTGCTCTGGAGTCTGGTGATGCTGCCCTGGATTGGGAAGCCCACGGACCACCAATCTCTTAGTTACATGAAGGCACTGCCTTGACCTCTTGGTTGAAGATGATGCTGAGATTAATTTCTCCTCCTCTTCAGGGCTTATCCATCTGACGTGTGAGTTTACTTGTCTTGATCAGTTCTATTTCTTTGAAATAAATAGAGTAAATAATTTTTAGCTAAGTGTTAGAAATATCAATAGGCAAACCAGCTGTCATGTAAATACCTATAAAAATCATAAATTAATTACAAAATCCTTTCCAACATGAATTGGAGTAAAAACATTGATCTGTTTTGGGAACTGGCATTTAAAGAATGCTGCCTGTGGTGCAGTGGACAGGAATTGAAATGCAAAATAACTAAAAAGTAAGAGAAGGAGGTGTGGCTCCTGGACTGCTGGTTCTTAGTGCTGGACCCTGCCAGATAGGATGTAGCCAAGAGTGGTGAGGAGCATCCACAGGTGGGCTCTGTGTTGCAGAAGAAACTCTAGGGAAAAGCAAAATAGAAACAATACCACCCAACAGTTCCTTTACTAGGAATCGTGTACAAATTTAATGAATGAAGAAATGCTGCTGCATGCCTGTTACCCAACTTCCCCTTTTTTTTGTGGGTGGGGTTTTTGTTTGTTTTTTTTTTTTTAAAGCCCTTTTCTGTTTTATCTTTGATCCATCTAGAATAGAATTATTAATTGTTTGCAGTGTATAAAATTTAGCAGCTGCTCTCAATAATAATTTCGTAGCTTAAGGTCTCCTCAGCTGGACTTTTTATTGTCTAATTTGATGTACAAATTTAATAATAGTAATTTAGGTATCCTCTATGGGAAGCAGTAATCAAGTAGGTGTTTGTTATATGTAACTGATAAATAGAAAAAACTTGAGTCAGTAGTATGCACTTTATTATTGTATGGATGTAAAGGAATATAAAGATGGGAGAAAGACACCACCTCCCCCCCAAAAAAAAAAAAAAAAAAAAAAAGCTGGTATTTGTGACCACTTACTTGAAGAAAAAAAAATAATATTCAGAATGGGAAGCTACATCTATTTAATGCATTCCATATAGAAAAATAATAGTGATGATTAAAACAGGAGATGGACTCCTGGATTACCCCAGAGTATTATGTGCAGTCAGTGAATTGAACAGGAGGTTTAGTGCAAATACAGTGATGTGACAGGTGGGGCTTTTCTTGAAGGTCAGCTGCTAAACCAAGTGAAAATTGCTTGCTCAGTCAAATGTTGCTGACTTCTTTTGTCAGCATTTTGTATTTTTAACAAATGAATTTATTTAATTTGCTGTGTCTTCTAACAGTTTTCTAATATCTTGAACTTTATTAGGTTTGGTCTTAGGTTTATTATGTTTTAGATTTAGCAATAATAGAATAATGCCCTCTGCCTTGTTTTATACGTCATTATCCAAAAGGCTTAAAGGCTCAAAAAATGTCAGGGGATAAAAAGGCAGCTGAACCTTGACTGGTTTTAAATTAGTTCAATTTGACTTCAGCCAGCAGATCTGCATCTGTTAATGCCACATGAGGCTCTGGCATAACAGCAAAGGCTACTGATGCTCTAAGTGTAATGTCTTCATCTGTTGACAGGAAAGGGCATCAGCTTTCTCTGTTTCTTTTTTGTCTACAACTTCCCCAGTTTTCCTCTTTGAAATTTGTCATTTATGTTTCTAACAAGATAGAGGAAAGTTTGAATTAATCTGGTGGTGAGGGGGGCAGGTGAAGTTGTTAATTTGTTGGATTTTTTTTTTTTTTAAATGTTTGATCTGATAATCTCAAGGTTTCATATACAAACATTTTGTGCATTGCAGAAGTGAGAATGAAGGTAGGTTTTATCATGAGTTATAGTATCCTTAGTATCAACCTGACAGTACAGTTTTGCCAGGTCTCTCTTCTGCTGTTGAACCTTTTAATTAATAAACCCCAAAGTGTTGCTGTAGACTTGCCCTGTCTTTGGACTGTAGTGTTGTTCCCCTCTGTTGCACAGAAGCAAATTGCAGAGAAGCAGAATATAGAGATGGAAAACATGGCAAAACTCTAGATATCTAATTAGGGCATGGTTTATGTCTTAATCTCATACTTCTTAATAGAAACAAGTAACTATAAATTTAAACTTGATGGTAAGTCTGTTTGAGAAGCAGTGCTAAATGTCCTTGAAATCTGAAAGAGGCAATTTGGAAATTTTTCTTAGAACTCAGTTATTTTGTTTTGAGAAATCTTTGTTTTAAATTGAAACAGTGGTTTGGGTGTAGGTTGCTGGGGATGAGTTTTTTGTGTTCTGCTGCAAGTTCCACAGTAAAATTGTGCTCTAGGCAGGATGCTGATTACATTACAAAGAGAAGTCTCATCTTTGCTCAAAGTGGTTTAAGATTAATTTTCAGGTAGTCCATGAGGTTCTATAAGCATGCAGCAGGCTACTTTCCCTTTAAGTGCTAAGTGTGAGCAAATAAAGGTGGCATCTTGATGTGTTGCTCTTTCAAGTCAGATATTATCAGAAGTTTGCATATGTGTATCCATGCAGATGAACCTTTGGGTGTGCCAGCAAGGATGGGATATGAGGGAAGCAGAGGCAACCAGTTCAGAAGGCATCACAAACCACATACTCAAACTTCCAAAATTATTGTGAGCAATTTTTCCATCCACAGGAGAGCAATATATGGTGCACAATGCATAGCAGAAGGTTGTTTCTTTCCTTTCTAGGTGTGTGAGAGCTGCCACACAGTTCCCCATTTACTGTTTTCTGTCTCAGTGACAGGACTGGGATCCAGCATGTGATCTCCTGGGGGGTGTTGAAAAGCTCATCAGCCCAGCATGGATCTTGTCCTACACCAGACAGTGCTTTACTCTTTTCAAAACATATTCTAAAAGGTGATTTCCTATTTTTTTCTTTACTCCAAGTCTATAAAAAGCTTAAAATAATCTGATTAACGTCAAAGATATTAACATGTGCTGCAAGCTGTGAGCATTTTTTCACTCCAATATGAATTTTGTCAAGTTTATTTTGTTTACACATTCCTCAGGTGCTGTGCTGTTAAACTGAAGTCCTTGTGGTTTTCCAGGCGTTCTGAAATGGGGATTCTATTGTTCTGCTGAGGCTTTTAAAATGATTGTGGCAAGTGCTGCTCAGAAACAGTTTTAGAAAAAGCTATTACTTGTAATTGACTGAAGGTAGAATAGGGAGGTTTTCTTTTTCTTAAATATTTTTAAAGAATTTTTAGTTTGCCCTACTTTTTAGTAAACCCTCATAATATACTGACTGAGGCAATTGCTTTAACCTTAATATAGTTATCCTGCCTCTTTATCCTTCTTACTTACACTTAGCAGCATAAATTAGAGAATTTCAGTTAAGTGCACATTTTAACATGAATATTTCTCCCTGTGAACTATATGAGGTACTTACTTAAACAAAATATCTCGGTGCTTTGGGTCACGATGAATAATAGAGGTGTATGCTGCTGAAATAAATGTTTCTTGAAATTATGTGTATCCTTTATTCTACTTCACCTCCTGATAGAGGACACTTGGGTTCCAGCTGTACCTCAGTGGTGGCATTTTCCTTGCACTGAAGAAAACCCCATGGAATCAGCCCTTCCTCCCTCAGGTAAATGTAGAAATTTTGGGTATCAGCCCTTCCTCCCTCAGGTAAATGTGGACATGTTGGGTATCAGCCCTTCCTCCCTCAGGTAAATGTGGTGATAGAGTGAAAAGGGAAGGAGTGATGTGTGTCAAGAGCAAGGCTTTGCCTGGGTATGTCTCCCACCAGCCCCCTGCCCCTTTTTTTACAGTGGTGTTTAATTTTCTGTGGAGCTGACTAACTTGGATCAGAATGATGCTACCAGCTTTTTGCTGTACAGAGCTGATCAGTGAGAGGTACAGCTTGCCTGCTGTTATTCCGTACATTTATGCCCAAATTCTTCCTGTGCTCTGCTGGCATGAAGTCAAAGTAACTTGTAGGGCTTTTGTGAAGCTAATGAGTTTCACTTGAAAATGCATGCATGTGGTGGTAGTCATATCCTCTTCCTTACAACAGGCTGGGTGAACAGAACAGAAAAATAGGTGTTGAGTGAAGAATCAGCCTCTTTGTGAAGGCTGTGGGAAGGGTTGTGGAGAGGTGGGTCAGGATTCTGTAAATGCATGTATGTACATGTATGTTTTCTGTAATATTCCCTGGGCTGTAAAATGGGAAAGTATTAGGCAAGAATGGAAAAGTATTAGGTAACCTAATGCAACAAGTTGTTTTGAAGCCTGGTAAACTTGATCTTCAGATATATAATAATTTTTTCTTTTTCTGAAGGCAATTTACTTTAGAATTAAAGGCAGATTTTACAAGTGGCTGGATGAAAATGGAAAAATTGCCCAGGTGATAGTTTCCCAGGCACAGATTATGTATCTCAATCTGTTCTTGGGGGGTTTATTTTCTAAACCTTCAGCTAACACCAGAATATTAAAAGATCAGTCTACTTTCATTCTTTGTGGGTGAGCTCTCTATGTGCAAGCAGGATTGCTTTTTTCAGGTTACTTTAAAAGTGTATTGAACAATTACATCTCTGGGCTTGGCAAGTGAAAAATGGATGGATACATTTTAAAAAAGAAATGGAGGCCTCTCCCAGTAGCTACAAATTTAGCTAAGATGCAATAAGACGTTTTTTCTTAGTAAAGAAGAGATAGTTGAAATAATATAGCTAGTGAAATAATATAGCTAATAATATAGCCACATTATATGGCTATATGAATTTACAAGAATATTGCTGTGCTAATAGACCTACAATGCAGTGAGGGAAGATGGTTCCTAATGGCCTTGCCAGTAGCTTGTAAAACATTGCTGGAAATCTATGTATAAAAATCAAGTAATACACTGGCGTATAAGAATGAATTGCTGGTCCCAGAGCCATTTCTTTCAGATTTAATAATAAACCAGCAAAACCTGAGGCAGTGGAAAGACTTCTGCCCAAGTGTGTGTCCCAGTGCAGTAGAAGTTTTCCTCTTCCACTGAACTTCTCTGTGGCTCTCAGCTGAGCTGCTCCCCTTGTCTTCCTCTTATGGATATGTAACACTAAGAATTCAGAATTTAATGAAAATGTGCAGTAGCTGTAACTTTTGTGATAGATTACAACCAAGTCAGCACTATATGCAGTGATTATGAATGTTTTTGCTGTCTATTATGTGCTTGAAAGTTTTAAGTAAGTCGACAAAAACCACCAAATATCCCTTTTTTCTATTCCTTTAATGAAACATCTGCTAAAGTGAGAGAGTAAATAATTTTTAATTTTTTAATAGAACGAAATATTAATTCTAGTGGAAAAATTGTCATATTTCAAAGTTACCTTTCCAACAGTGGTATGAATAGCACTTTGTTCTAAGGTCAGACCACAGAAGAATATAGGAAGAATATAGAAGAATATAGGGTTTTCTCCTTTGTTTTAAGATAGTGCAAACTACAGTTTATCTTAAATTATGTCACAAGTTCAGCTTTCAAGGGCAGATTGTTGATCCACTTTGCATTTGGCAATTCTGCATTCATTGACTAAGAGCTAAAATCCAGAACTTTAGCCTTGAAAATTTGTTTTTCTCAGTTTTCCATGTAAAAAATGATATGTGGGGCTGTGAGCTTTGCAAGAGGCTATATCCAAGCTGAAAAAAGCTCATTTGAGCAGGTCTAAACTTTGAGTGTAGAGCAAGTAGGAGGAATCACTTGCATTGCCTGACTTTGTGACCTGGTTAGGAGTTCACAGCTGGAAGTTTTCCTTCATTTTGCTCCATGCCACACACTGGCCTCTTCTGACAGGGTCTTCCCTACCAGTGTCATAAGGTGGCTGTTTTGTTTGTACCACAAAGTAGTTGCTGCTTTTTAAGTGAGGAACTTGGATTTTCTCCTAATTTGTGTGAACACTTTGCTCAAGAGTGCAAACTCTGCAGGCTATCTTCATGTCACCTGTATATATATCCTTTTCTTTTAGGATCATCATCAAAATTCATGTGGTACTTTATTGAGTCTTCTCACTTAGGACAGTGTTGGTCTTGGAACTAGCAAATGGAAACCTTCATTAAATTTGATCAAAATAGTTAATTCAAAATTCAAGTTTAGATATATAAGAGTAACAATTTGAATAAAAGGGTAAAACTCTTCTTTCAGCATATGCAGCATTTGTGCCTCATGAATAAAGATTCATGAGGGAAGGGTGAGCATGACTGGAAGGCAACCTAGAGATGGAAGGGTTTTGTGGATTTTTTTTTTTTGTTTTTTCTTCTGGTTTTTTGGTTGGTTGGTTGGTTGGGTTTTTTTTTTGTCATCTGTATCAAAGGAAAATTTGAAAGTTTTATTCCATCCAGCAGCACTGCACCTTAAGGGGGAGTCCAAGTGAAACAAAGGATCGATCATTTTGTATAACTTCAGTAAACATGAAAATATTATTCTACTGTATGCAGTCCCAAATTATTATTCACCCTTGTCTTCAGTAGCCTTCCAAAATGGGAACCATTACAATAAGTCTGTTTTTTCTGACCTGGGTCAAAGAAGTACTCTTAAGTATCTTATGAGAAATTGTGAATTAGATATATTCCTCTTTTAGAAATGATGACTTGCTCAACATGTGTGTACTTCCATTTTAAAGAAAGGATTCCCTTGTGTATAAAATACTGTGTTTCTGGCTGTGTTAATAGAGAGTTCAAAAGGGACTCCAGAATAAGGAAGCTTTACTTGCTTCATAACTGGCTTTAAAAATCCTGACAGTTATCATAGCAGTAAGAGCTAAAACTGTCCTGTTGTCTTTGGTTAGATGTCACATCACATACATATCCACTTTTTCAGTCATGGGGCTGAAAGTGTAGATTTTGAGAAAGCTCCAGAACAGAATGTAATGGAGAAAAAACTCTGCTGTGCTGCCAGGTGAAAATGCAAAGTTTGAATTGTGGGACATAGCAGACATTGAATCCATACCTCAGGAACAGAATGGGCATAACCAGTGGAATTTCCTTCCACTTCTCAGAGATGGTGACCTACTGGAAAGCAGAAGCTGGGAAGAAGCAGTGAGCATTGATTTAGATCAGACCTTGTGTACTTTCCTGTATCACCAGGCAATTCTTAAGGGTACAATTCCCCTGAACTAATCAGGTGCAAGATGAGATCATTAGAAGCAGTGGCAGATGCTGTGGGAGAAATGAGTCTTTTCTGTGTCTGTACAAGCTCAGGTTCCCTGTGAAATGACACACAAAGACAGCAGTAATTTGAAAGAGGCAAATACTGTTCAATAACCTCTTAATCTGGCAGTAACTGCAGTGTTCTGCTTCTCTGCCCTCAACATCCATGGATGTAGAAACTAAATGACTTAGAGTGTCAATGAGTACTGTGATGGCCTTTGAAATTCAGGATGGGTAATAGCAATGCATGCTTTGGGTAGCTTTTTTCTGAAGCTGTTGATTCTGTTTTGATTTCAGATTCCTCTGCACTGTTGGCAGCATCCCAAATTCAAGCAGTCTGTCCTTTGGACTGTATCAATTTTGAAATCTTTAAAAAAAGCAAACAATTTTCATAGTATTTATACTCTTAGATAATAATACTGAAATATTTACAGGAGTTTTTAATTTTGCTAGTGAGCTGTCTTTGGGTTGTGGGTTTTTCTGTTGACCATAACATGAATAATTAAAGTAAAATGGCCACAGAATTCACAATTATGTGAATTATTAAGAGTTCCTGTAATGAGGTGATTAAAGTGGTTGTTGCCTGCATATGATGGGTTTGGCCAGCTGTTTAGTAGCTAATTAAAACCATTTTTGTTGGAAGGTTTTAAAATGCTGTTGTGTATGTGAATGTATGAGAGATCCTTTAAAATAGAAATTATTCAGACAAAGACAGTAGATCCAAGCTGCACTAGCTGAATTTTTTAACTAAAAAAACCCCAAACAAGTTATTTGGGCTGTAATGGAATGTAGGGAATTCTCATGGAAAACAGCAACTTGAAGTGAAAATATTGTCTACTAGAAAACAGGACATTTTTTTTTTCCTTACCTTTTTGGAAAGTGTGGCATAAATTTGTGTCAAAACACAAGGTCTTGTAACCTTCCATTTTACAACATGTCTTCCTATAATTTTTTAATATGAGCTCTGTCTACTCTTAGGCCATTTGTCTTAAGAGCATGCAAACATCATGTGTCCACACCCAGCTTCGTGACCTCTGTGTCTTTTTTGGTTTTAAAAGGGCAAATTTGCACGAATTGCCACAAGTAGATACTTCTTAGTCATCTTTCACAATTCTAGGGGAAGATTTTAAAGCTAAGATGGCTCCTTGGAATTTCCAGGTGTATTGGCTGGGACTAGCAATTACCCGCTGTGGGTTAATCCAGGGTACCATGCTTTTTGTCTGTAAGGTGTGACCTGTTGTGATGGGTCATACCGATGAAATACGAGTGGTTTGTGACTGCTTTGGCTGTACTGCTTTGAATGATAAAGTAGGAAAGACAGGAGTTCTCCATGTGTGGGTAGTTGAGTTTTCAGCTGCTGTTTGATCATCCTCAGTGTAATCACACAGCACCTACAGGATGGGCAAGGGATCAGACCCAGCCAGCACGGGGTTAGGAAGGGCAGGTCCTGTCTGACCAACCTGAGCTCCTTTTAAGATCGGGTGACTGCCTGGTGGATGAGGGGAAGGCTGTGGATATGGTCTACCTGGACTTCAGCAAGGCCTTTGACACCGTCTCCCACAGCATTCTCCTGGAAAAGCTGTCAGCCCACAGCTTGGACAGGGGCATCTGTGCTGGGCTAGGAACTGGCTGGAGGGCCGGGCCCAGAGAGTGGTGCTGAACGGGGCTGCATCAAAATGGCGGCCGTGGTGTCCCCCAGGGATCAATGTTGGGCCCAGTTCTGTTCAATATCTTTACTGATGATTTAGATGAAGGGATTGAGTCCATCATCAGCAAATTTGCAGGTGACACTAAGCTGGGGGGAGTGTGGATCAGCTGGAAGGCAGGAGGGCTCTGCAGAGGGACCTGGACAGACTGGAGAGTTGGGCTGATTCCAACGGGATGAGGTTCAACAAGGCCAAGTGCCGGGTCCTGCACTTTGGCCACAACAACCCCATGGGGAGCTCCAGGCTGGGCACAGAGTGGCAGAAAGGGAGCTGGGAGTCTGGATTGCCAGGAAGCTGAAGAGGAGCCAGCAGTGTGCCCAGGTGGCCAAGAAGGCCAATGGCATCCTGGGCTGGCTCAGGAACAGCGTGGCCAGCAGGTCCAGGGAAGGGATTCTGCCCCTGTGCTCAGCCCTGGGGAGGCCACAGCTTGAGTCCTGTGTCCAGTTCTGGGCCCCTCAGCTCAGGAAGGAGATTGAGGTGCTGGAGCAGGTCCAGAGAAGAGCAAGGAGGCTGGGAAGGGATCCAGCACAAGTCCTGTGAGGAAGGGCTGAGGGAGCTGGGGGTGTTGAGGCTGGAGAAGAGGAGGCTCAGGGGAGACCTCATCACTCTCTCCAACTCCCTGAAAGGAGGTTGGAGCCAGGGGGGGGTTGGGCTCTTTTCCCAGGCAACTCTCAGCAAGACGAGGCCATGGGCTTAAGCTCTGCCAGGGGAGGCTTAAGTTGGATATTAGGAAGAAATTCTTTACAGAGAGGGTGATCAGACACTGGAATGGGCTGCCCAGGGAAGTGGTGGATTCTCCATCCCTGGAGATATTTCAAAAGAGCCTGGATGTGGCACTCAGTGCCATGGGCTGGGAACTGCAGCGGGAGTGGATCAAGGGTTGGACTTGGTGATCTCTGAGGTCCCTTCCAACCCAGCCAATTCTATGATTCTATGACTGGAGCCTCAAAAGTGTCTTCTCTTCATTGCCACTGTTTGCTCAGGTGTCATGGAAGTATTTCAAAAAGTGAGTATCTGTATTTAGTGCTTACTTGCTGCTTTGTGCTAAGGTATTTGTTGTTGCCTGTGGGAATTAAAAAATCAATCCCTGTGTGCTGCTGAGAAGTGGACACAGGAACTGTGGTGATACAGAAACTGAGAACTGCATGCTTGAGGCATGATTGCTCAGTTTCATTTATTAGTATTTAAGCACAGATTAGGAGCAGGAAACTTTTATAACGGCAAGTCAATGAAATCTTGTAGAGTTGGCTATGGTTTTAAATGAAACTTTAGGATTTCTGATCCATTTTAAGGCCCCTGCTGGGAGTAGGGAAGTTTTAGTGCAAGTTTAGTCTTGAAATATTGTGGTAGTGCCTTGGTTAAAACTTTTTTGAAAAACAATAAACCAACACTGCCCTTCCCCCCAATAGAAAGCTTTCCCTGAAGCTTGTGGGTTGCCTAAGATTATTTTGTTCCACCAGTGGAAGCAGTTGTCTTTATTATGGTGCCAACTTGTACTGCACTGTATTGTCACATCTCTGAAATGTTCTGTTTAGATTTGAAGTTGTAGCCAAAGGGAGCCTAAATTATGTAAACTTTGTCAAAACCACTCTTCAAATCTCTAGAGGAATTACTGCTTTGTTCCTGTCCATAAATATAATTTAAAATGTGGGGCTTCCTAAGAGCAGAGGGACTGCCTGGGTAAGAGCCTTCTCTTTTGTCCTGTTCCCTTCTCTTTTGTCCTGTTCCCTTCTCTTTTGTCCTGTTCCCTTCTCTTTTGTCCTGTTCCCTTCTCTTTTGTCCTGTTCCCTTCTCTTTTGTCCTGTTCCCTTCTCTTTTGTCCTGTTCCCTTCTCTTTTGTCCTGTTCCCTTCTCTTTTGTCCTGTTCCCTTCTCTTTTGTCCTGTTCCCTTCCCTTTTGTCCTGTTCCCTTCCCTTTTGTCCTCTTCCCTTCCCTTTTGTCCTCTTCCCTTCCCTTTTCTCCTCTTCCCTTCCCTTTTCTCCTCTTCCCTTCCCTTTTCTCCTCTTCCCTTCCCTTTTCTCCTCTTCCCTTCCCTTTTCTCCTCTTCCCTTCCCTTTTCTCCTCTTCCCTTCCCTTTTCTCCTCTTCCCTTCCCTTTTCTCCTCTTCCCTTCTCTTTTCTTCCCTTCCCTTTTCTCCCCTTCCCTTTTCTCCCCTTCCCTTTTCTCCCCTTCCCTTTTCTCCCCTTCCCTTTTCTCCCCTTCCCTTTTCTCCCCTTCCCTTTTCTCCTCTTCCCTTCCCTTTTCTCCTCTTCCCTTCCCTTTTCTCCTCTTCCCTTCCCTTTTCTCCTCTTCCCTTCCCTTTTCTCCTCTTCCCTTCTCTTTTCCTCTCCTCTTCCCTTCTCTTTTCCTCTCCTCTTCCCTTCTCTTTTCCTCTCCTCTTCCCTTCTCTTTTCCTCTCCTCTTCCCTTCTCTTTTCCTCTCCTCTTCCCTTCTCTTCTCCTCTCCTCTTCCCTTCTCTTCTCTTCTCCTCTCCTCTTCCCTTCTCTTCTCCTCTCCTCTCCTCTTCCCTTCTCTTCTCCTCTCCTCTTCCCTTCTCTTCTCCTCTCCTCTTCCCTTCTCTTCTCCTCTCCTCTTCCCTTCTCTTCTCCTCTCCTCTTCCCTTCTCTTCTCCTCTCCTCTTCCCTTCTCTTCTACTCTCCTCTACTCTTCCCTTCCCTTCTCCTCTCCTCTCCTCTTCCCTTCTCTTCTCTTCTCCTCTCCTCTCCTCTCCTCTCCTCTCCTCTCCTCTCCTCTTCCCTTCTCTTCTCCTCTCCTCTCCTCTTCCCTTCTCTTCTCCTCTCCTCTCCTCTCCTCTCCTCTTCCCTTCTCTTCTCCTCTCCTCTTCCCTTCCCCTCTCCCCCCTTCTAGGGACTTCTGGGATGATCTGATCCAACCTTTATTGGCAGAAGCACACTCTGGACAAGAAGAGGACCCCATCTAGCTGAATCTTAAAAGTGTCTTATGTTGGAGAAGCCACCACTTCCCTCGGGAGATGATTTCAGTGGCTCTTTGTTCTCCTTCCTCTTGCATCCAATTGGATTTTCCCAATGAATAATTTGCACCCATTACCCCTTATCTTTTTCCTGTGACTCCTTGTAAAAGGGGAGTCTCCATCTTTGTTGCTGACCCTCAAACACTGCAGCAGTACAGAATGGGCTTCATTGGATTCTGACATTTAACAAGTTTTGTAGATTCAAATTGGCTTCCTCAGCATTCCCAAGCTTGAAAGATGCAAACGTTGTGCCAGTGTCTTGGTAGATGGGGTAACAGGGACACTGTAATAAGGGATATATATCCCTGGCAGCTTGCTGAGGAGTGGTTTATTTTCATGGATGGTGTACATAGCCTTTAAGTTTACTGGGTTAGTTTTCAGCACTTAGTGACCATCATGTAAGTCTTGGAAGCTTTGTTGGAAGAAGAGGCTCTGTTAATAGCTGTGCTTTTTTATCAGCTGAAGTTACAAAGGAAGGAAATTGTTCCATGTACAGTGGACTCTAGATGAGATGGGGTTTTAAGATTATCTTGTCTTTCTATCTTGAGCCTAGAAGAATTTCTACATGAAGATAGCAGCCTGCATGGTAACAGTGGTTGGACTGAATGTAGAGATTGCAACTTGATCCAAAACTTGAATTATGAAATTGAATTAATTCTTAGTGTTACTCTTGAGGCACTGAAGTATTGGGAGGGGTATATGTGACCTATGGACTTTTGCATACAATATACTGTTCTCTTGTGACAAAAGCAAGTATGGAGTCATCAGCTGAAAAACCTGGCCAGGTTTAGGAGCAAACCATAGTATTTCACAGTATACCTTAAGGTTCTGTACTTCTTAATATGCCTTATTTGAATTATTTTGAGAGTTTTCAAAGTTTGATGTGAGTGTAAATAGTGCCTACTAGGCTTAATTCTATAATTTCCTCATTGGGTTTATAAGCAATACAACTACAAATACAGCTTTTAATGCACAAGAGATGTTATATTCTCAAGCAAACATAGTTTAGGAACAAGTAATTGTGGTAGTGTTGAAACTTTTTTTTTTTTTTTCTGGCTTATTGCAACAATGCAACCTTCGTGAAAGAAGAGGTGGAAAATGAAGGTTTGTGTTCCTATATCTGTAACTTCACCAGAGTTCTATAGGAGTCCAGCCAATGCATTGAAGTAGAATAGTTTGCATACAGATTTTTCCAAAGGTTGAGGCCTCCAGGAAGAAGACTTAAAATAGTAATTCTCAACTTTGTCTTTTGGGCTTGTTTCTCAAAGTAGGTATGAAGCTTTTTAGTGGATATCACTTCAGTCTAGTAAAATCAAAACATGGGTGAACACGATGCCATTCTAAGCAAAGTGCAAAAGATTTCAAGATGGCTTATTTATCTGCAGTCACACTGCCTCAGCATTTATAGTTTCCAAAGGTTTTTTCTTTTTTAAGTGATTTTTTTGTTGTTGTTGTTGCAAGGCTGGCTCCTGTGCCAGCAGTTGCATGGCACCAGGTATCTAATGCTCTGTGTTACCCTACACTGAACCCTACTTGCTGCTGGAACAGTTTTCTTAATTTAAGTTCATTTTTGCATGTGGAAATTTTTTCTCTCCTTTAAAAAACAAAAAAACACCACCAAAAAAACCCCAACAACTTCTAAAAACGGAGTCTTCTAGTCAGGTATGTTCTTTCCCTTTTAGTTTCTTGCTCTTCATCATCACATTCTTTTGTGTGTATGCCAAGCATGGTTTACCACAAGTTCTTTACCTTTCATTGGAATTATTTAGTCTGTCCTGCTGTGTGTCTCAATGGTTATTTTCCACTCTTGAAGGGGAGAGGGGGGGAAGCAGCTCACCCAGAATTTAGGGCTGATTTTCCAATTATGTCTTCAGAAATGAAAGGAAATTTGCTTTGTGTGGCAATAAATATTTAATGAAGCTGTGATGAAAGTGAAGGCTCATATAGTCCAGTGTCACTAGATTTTGAGTACTTTTCCCACTTCAGGGTTTTTTCAAGATAAAAGGAGGCTTTTTAAGGAATAGCTTAAAATCCATCATATAAAGTGATGAATATATTCTTATGTAACTTAAAAGATTGTATGAAAAAGGCTGGAAAAATGAGTTTAAAAATAGCTCAGGGATATATTAGAAGTAATTTTCAGATAATTTCTGTATGCTTTCTACAATAATTCAGTGGTAAGTACTTGAATATAATTACAAGCCCATTTGTTTTTCCTAAGGTAAATATCTGGTCATAAAGCTCAAACACTTCAGAAAGATTGTAATTTCTCTTCCAAATTGTTTGAATATGAGTTTTCTGCCTGATTAGACTCCTGAGTCACTAGATCATCATCTACCATTCAGTCATGGATGTTGTATTTACTTCTTTATTGCTGTCTTATCAGAGGTCATGATGACTTTCAAAATTCTCTCAGCTCTGATGGGCTGATGATGACACAAGAAAAAGTGAATCCCTTGAAGGAAAAACCAGTGTATTTTGGACTAGGAGAGGAAGGAGATGAGATTAAGTATTTAAGTATTAAATTGTATTAAGTATATAAGATGTTTAATAGTATAAGAGTAGTAGTAAAATGAATAAAACTGAGCCTTTTATGAATGGCTGAAAATGATCTCTCCAGGGCAAAGTAGTGTTTTAAGGGGCATGAAATGAAACTTGTTCTGTTGTTACAGCCCCAAAGAGTGCCAAGTGTCCCATTTACCTATCAGAAAAATCATTCAGCTTCCCTAATAGCACAGAACATTTAATACCTCTGCCCTTTTTCATAATCTTACCAAGAGCATTCATACTTGGAGCTCTTTTCCCCCAGGTGTGTTTTTCCTACATGTCTTCAAGCTGGATTTAATTTCATTTTTGGTTCCTGCACTTTATCCCAGTAATTTCCATGGAAGTTTGGATCTCAGCCTTTCTTATATGGGCAGTAGTGCTCCCACTAGTATTCTGAATGAGCCCTTTTATGGGTAGGAATGAAATAAATATTGCTGTAAGAGATCTGTTGAAGTTTCTTTACTTAGGAGCTAAAAACTTTGCAAACCCCATTGGTATCTTGGTATCCCAAGGTAAGCTTATCTGCAAAGGTCAGTTTTTAACCTGAAATATTAATGAAATTTACAAGTCAGGTGTTGACAAGGGAAGAAAGTAAAGGGATGAAGAGCTGCGACAGAGTAAAAATGGTGAAATGTGATGTCACTGTTAATATTGTGAATACTTGAGGTTTTTTTCTTTATTAAGGGTAGCAGTACTCTGTAGGATAAGGGTAGCAGGAAAGACCATTTCTGTGTGAGCATACAACGTGTGGTGAGTGTTATCCTTTCTTTTTTCACCAACTGGAGTCAATGGAGTATTAGCAGCTTCTAGGCCATTCTGTCCCTTTGTATACAAATAGCAATCCTCAGCATAGCAGATCTCTAAGACTGACACTGTGTCTGTAGTGGGGAACTTAGGCAACCCTTTAAAAAGTAGCTTTAAATCCAACAGAGCAACTTGGGTAGAGTTGCTCTGTTTTTCTGGCCTCTGTGCAAGACAATAATATTCCTAGAAGAAGAGCTGGAAGAAGAGCAGGCAGAGTTCCACTGAGCAGCAGGACTCAGGAGAGCCTCTTCTGTAACCTAAATTTAAAGTTGCTTCTTGTACCAATAGAATTAACCATGGCAGATCCCTAAATCTGATAATGATGGCAGGGAACTATGGAAAACTAGGCAGACACATGACATCTCACCTTACTTCTGGTAAGTAAATGGCAGGAAAAAAAGGATGAAAACCACTGCTGCTTTTCTTTTTCCTCAGTCTTTCAAGTAACTGAATCTGATACCTGTGTGAACTACAGTAAAAAAGTAGCCTGAGTCTAATAAAAAGAAATCCCTTCCTTAGTTTCAGGGTGATCTTAGCCAATATGAAGCATTTGGAAGCTGCTGCACTAATAACAAACTACCATTGAAAATGGATCTGAAAAAATGAGGTATTGTTATAACCTTCTTTTGTAAATAAACACCTAATGTTTCCCAATGTCCCATCTTAACAATTCAATAAGATACTTCTGTGTTCTGTATGGCATTGAGAGGCTTCTCTAAAGTATATCCTATAATCCTGAAAAAATGTGTGAAGCCAGACCATCTGACTTCTGCCTGCCAGGAAGCATAAGGTTTCTCAGATGAATTTTGAAAAAAAGAACAAAGAGAGTCAAGAACTGCAAATCAAAATTAAGAATTTAACAGTGTGTCAGACTGGGGTTGGTGACTGGGTTGTTTTTTGTGGTATTTGTTTCTTTGGGCCTTTTCGAAGATGTTACAATTTAACTTGGTGTAACTATGTGCATAAGTTTTGGGGGTTTGCACTGGAGTCCTCTCTTTGTCTTAAAAAACATAGTAAAAAAGAAGAAAAACCAGCAGATTTGAGCATAACTGGGCTTTAAAACAGGTGAGTGACACCTCTGAAGGCAAATATCAGTTCAGTGATCAAGGAATGGAGATTTTTGTAATGGGAGTCTGCTGGTTTCAGTAAGAATGAGCCTTGATGCTCATCAGTTGTTCTAGAAAACTTCTTCCCTTCCTGCTTGACTGATTGGAATTGGTGGATTAAGAACCTTGCTCAGAGGGGGTGTTCTTACATCTAGTGCCTGATCTCAGTCTCAAACACCAGGTCCCCTTTGAATTTCAGGTTCTGAATTGTTTCAAAGACATACAACACAATTTAATCTGACTTTTATGAGTTTTCTCCTTCAGTGTCAAAGCCTCTCTAGAAAGGGGGCTGCTCCCAGTCCTATTGTGGGAATCTCTCCATAGCAGCAGTCACTCTGCACAGGGATTTTGAACAAGCAGAACTTTTTTTCCTGCCAATTTCATCTCTAGATAACAGTGAAAATCCTTCATGTTGTGGGTGACACTTTCTTAGAGGTTGAGACAGGTTTGAGTGCACTGTTGAGGCTTTAGGGATGCTAAAGGAATGGAGATCTGTAATGTCACTAAGGTAATAAAGCTAATGGGGTGAAGGATTCAGAGTATGGCAGGGCTGTGGGACTGACACCTTAATAGTCTCTGATTTGATGTCTTTATTGAGCTGATTTGAGAAAAATGAGCTTGTAGCTACTTGGTAATTGCAGTGTTATGACTGCTTATTATTGGGTTAGGATGACAGGATTCCACATGAAAAAGAATTTTGTTGAAAGTAACTGGGCACCTTTCTGCATTTTCAGAGGGAGAGCTGAGTTCTGTTGTCCTCACAGCCTCACTGTGATTTCACATCCATTGAAAAGTTGAGATCTGAGACATCATTATAAGAGTTGGTGTGCTGAAACACTGCTTTACTGTCACTGTCTAAACTGAACTGCAATTTTTATATTGCCTGTAAGTGATTGCTGTCTCCAGGGCTCAAGTTGTCAAGTATTTAAGAAGAAAGCCTTTAGGTGCAGTGAAAATTAGCTCTTGTTACCTAGTAAAGTGGAGCCTCAGAGCATCTACTTAACACCTTCTTTGACTCTAGGAAAGGTTGTTCATTATATCAACAGCTTTCATCATGAAATAATAGAATAACCTGGATTATTTTTATACTAGAAGGAGCAATTCTACTGTGTTAGATGCCTCTTCATTTCTGGATGTCATCAGTTGAATGGGCACAGTTCCACAAGGAGGTCTTTAAACTGGAATGAGATTGCAGTTGCCATGTGCATTCTTTGGGACTGAGCTTGGATTTGTCTGCTCTGTTGATGACACCACTGAGAGTGTCACAGATTTTTTTTACTTAAAGACACTGTTTTTATTCTGCCATCTAAAGATTAAGTGAAATAAAGTGGTAAGGTTTTTGTTAAAACAAGAGCTTTTGGTTCTATATTGTAGGGAACTTCTCAACAGGAAGGAAGCAGAGTTAGCCTTGGAGGATCTGCAGAGTTGTCATTCCATATATTGCATGGAAAATTATTTTAAATTGTCATAAAAATGAAATAAGTGCTTCACACAGTGGGCAGTGTTTCAATATTACCTGGGATTTAGTCCTACTCCTAGTCCTTGTGTGCTCGTGTGTGATCTTTATCTGTAATTACATGAGTGTCTCTTTGTTTTTTTATTCTTTTTTCTCCATGCTTTAATAAAAAGAAGGAAGACTGTCCCTGTGTTCAGGCTACATTCCTGATCCCCACAATTCAGAGATGAGAACCTCAGACTGTACTTGCTGCCAGGTCTGAAACCAGCCTGACAGAGTGGTTTAGTGTGACCTTTGTGGAGGTGTTGTCAAATTAGTTGTAGTTTAGGGTAGGCTCATCTGGGAAGTGCCCAGGTTTAACCTTCAAATCCTTGAGGACTTTTCCCCCCTGGGTAGGTGTTCAACTGTTTCTGCACAAAGGAAATGGTCCCTACAGGTTGGATGTTGGTTTTTACAGCCTTTTTTTTGCTGCAGCCCATTTGCCCCCCATAAAGGAGAAGGAATGGGAACAAGAGACTTGTTCAAGACATCTTTGTCACCATCCTGAATTGCAATCTAGTTTGGCTGATTTGTTTTCACTAATGTGAAAACTTGAATGAGCTTATTTTTTGATGTTGGAGAAAAGAGTATCTGGGGATTTGTGTTTAATGAGGCCAGAACTGGGTCAAAATTAACACCTAGAATGTAAGGAGCCCAAAGGCTTAACTGGAGTTTATAGCCAGTGATGCAGAAGCAGTGATCTCAATGTGACAGAACTTTATTATACTTGCTAAGTCATATTAGGTTATTTAACCCAGACTGGAAATACCAAATGGGACCTTTCACTCATCTTTTTCCACATTGTTGGCATAAATGTTTTTTGGTAAATTCTTAACCACAGCAAATTGTCATGAATATTTGATCCCTTTTTCTTAAAAACTGTTTATTAGTATATAAAACTTACAGAAGGTGCATTTACATGGCTGTCAGTCTGTTTTCTTACAGCCTTCTTGTACTATATGGTTACCTATGATAAATAATTTCTAAGTGATACAGTCTTTGTAGCTTTGCAAACAAACAAAACTATATCACTTATTATATTCATGATGGTGATAATTCTAATAACCTAAGATTAAGTTTTGTATTTTGGGGCCGTTTGTTTCTCTTGATAACTGAAGAAAAGTGATTAAAAATATGATTACTCTCTAAAACACAGCATATATATGCATATATATATATTTTTTTTTTATTTTTTTTTTTTTTTTCCTGGCAAAACGTTATGGTATATCTACAAGTCAAGTAACTTGCATGTTTATACCTAAGTGTGTGGCTTATGTAGTCAACATAGCTTCAGCTAATTCTGGTACACCCAAAGAATTAGCAATGAATGATCTCTTGAAGTTTAATTAGCATCTGTCAGCACTCCTGGCAGTGTTTATCAGCAGTGCCATCCGTGCAGAGCTGGGGGAACAGCTGGAAGCTCAGCCCAGCTGCCTGGAGATGCTCAAGCTTGGAGTGCAGCACCATATTTTCAGTTGTGGTGCAAAGTTTTGTCTCTGGACTGAAGAACTTGGACACTTAAAATATAGGCTGTTTAAATTGGGGAGAATCCCAGGCATTTAATGCTGGTGTGCTGGCTGGTAATTGGACTAGAAAGGAGCAGCAGGTACACTGGCATTCAGCTGTCTGTATTGCTGCTGTGCTTCTCTGTAGCTGTATATGAAAGAAAAGCTCAAAAGTGCTAAAGCAATTTGTCCTTGTTGCTGTATTTGCCTTGGTTACCATTAAGGTTACAACTCTGTGTACTTATTCCTCAGAAGTGGTGTCCTTGGTACAAATTCTTGCCCATTTTCACTTTCATTGCCTCATGTGTTGTACTGATGGTGCTGGTTGTAGGGCTACCCTGTGTCTACTTGAAACGTGATCAGCCACAGAGTTACTGTGAGGTGCTGGAGAGAGTTTTTGCCTTGTCACATCAAATCATCTTGCCTGAGAACTTGGAGGGTGTGTGACTTCTGTTTGTGGTGAGACATGGCCAGGGTGAGCATCTTCTCTTGGGCTGCTGGTACTTTGCCTTAGCCAGACCCTGTTCTCAGCTGACCCTAAAGCTCTGATTTTTGAGCATGGATGGGCACCAGATGGGTGATGATGTTTAGGAGGATGGCTATGGATGGCTCTGCTCTTGCCTCTCCAGTCCTCCCAGAGGTGGAAGCAAAGTTTCCTCCTGGGTGATGTGATGTGGTTATGATGCTTTAGCCACTGGGCTGTGAAGTTGCTCTGACTTTTCCAGTTACTCTTGCAGTTTTTATTGTGGTTGCATGTCCTGTGAGGCTCTTCAGCCAGGTCTGTTTCCTTCATTATTTGTCAGCTTTAAAAGAAAAGCTTCCAAGTAGCTAAGCAGTAAAACCTCTGTCTGCAGCTTTCCTTCTTGTGTAAGAGATGTTTTAATGTGGAATGTGAAATGTTGGTGGGTGTGTTTTCATGATGAATTTGCTATAAAAATTACATTTCACAACATCTACTGGACTTTCAGTCATTAAGCTAATTCTCCAAGCTGTTGTCCTGCCTTCACAAATGGCAAGATGCTAAGATTTACATTCTGCATTCAACACTTTGCACCAAGGCCAAATGGAGCCATTAATTAGATAAATGTTATCTGTTAATGAAGGGAGCCCAATTTAATATTGTCTAAATTAATGTGTGGGGGGCTGGGAGTGTTTTTCCAGGTTGGAAGTTTGTCAGGCTGGAAAGAAAGGGGCATCCATACTAAGGAAGGCTGGTACAGAGTGAGAGCAGCTGCTGGGCTCTGTGGGATCCCCCAGACTTTCTCCTGCTTCCTGTGCTGCAAGGGAGCCCAGGGAGAGGATGCTGCTCCAACATCTCTTCTTATGGGAAGTGTTGGGATGCACAGCCATATAGCAAGCTTATTCTCTTGTGTTTCCTTTCCCTGTGGCCTTTATGTGCATCTCCTGCAGCAGCAAGTAGGAACTGGAGCTGTGATAGGAGCTATAAATGTCTGGGGAAATTCTTGATACCCCCCCTATGTGTTTTGAGTACCCGTGTGTCTTTATGTCTCTGTGTTATCATCCAGTTCCTACATCAAAGGGTTTAAAAAAAAAAAAACCAAAAAGGATTCTATATTTCTCTGCTACAATGTGCTTGCTGGGAAAACTAATTTAGTGAATAATTATAGCATAATTATAATGTATTGCCTCACTAATGCAGTATACTTTTCAGAAGGCAAAAATGCAAACAGGAAATTACAGAGAGCAAACCACCTGAACCTTGACTCTGGCCTTTATATCTTCATATCATAGTATGGTGTTGCCTCAGCATTGCTTTATGTTAGTAGAAATACAAATTATTTGTGAAATATGTTACTTTTCTGGCAACCTGGAGTTAGAGTGTGAGAATGCATGGCTGGAGGACCCCATCCCATAAAGAGGGTTTCAGCATCATTGCCATTAAGGACTCAGTTTGGCTTTTACCATTGTCTCTGGCAGATTTCAGCTGATTTGGGTCTAAAGACATGATGGATGGTAGTGCCTCAAGTGTTTAGGAAACACTGAAAAATACAAGGCTAATGGATTGTCAACTTTCTTTGGGATAAGTGCCTGATGGACTGAATCTGTAAGCAGTACTTCAGTCTAGTGAAATGCACCTATAACAAAGACTCGTGTCTGTGTTTGTTAACACAAGTAATTTCATCAAAGCACTGATTTGCCCAGTTGCCAGACCTTGTCCATCTGAATGGTGAAACCCTTCTTCTCTTTGTGACCTTCCCAAGAAAGTGGCAGCAGTTTATCTTTTTATTGTCTGTGCTTCTTATGACTGTTGGTGGAGGGAAGACTTAGTTTATTCCCCAAAGTGCCTAATCTTGCTTTGAGGAACCAGGCAGATTACAGATTCCAAAATACCAGCCAAAGATTGCAGATAGTGTAAGATTTTTTCTTTTTTCATATTTCTCACAGAAATATGTAAGATTGACTTATTACAGTACCAATAACTTCTGCATAGAGATGTTTCCCATGTGAAGCTCTGGCAGGGTGCTACACTGAGATAGCAAAACCAGAGTTTAGGAAGCTTGAATGTGTTGTATTAGGCATTCATTTAAAAATAATAATACTAATAAAACCAAAACAGAAGTGCCTAGGAAATAATGAGGTAGAATCAAAATATAGTGTACATTTTAATTCCAGCTAGAAGAAGCTTCAAATTGGTAGAAGAAATGTATTAGAGTTCATTTTTATGAAGGCATAGCAGGAAGCACTAGCAAATCATATTTTAAATGGTGTGGATAAGAAAATTATTGGTTTTGAGAACCTGATAAAAACAAACAAAAACCCCACCAGTCTATTACACTAACATTACAACTGAAAAGTTTATTTACATATGCACTTCTTCAGTTAGGGAAAAATGAGAAATGTCTTAATGGGAAAAGTTCTTGTCTCCTGTAGCTATCCTGTGGGTCTTGTAGAGGGGCTGAGCTCTGAGTAAAGAGCTCAGCAGCTGTGATGAAGAGCATCCTTGGGCTTTGAGCATAAAAAGATTACTTTTTCTTCCAAAAGCAAATATGTAGTTTTAAGTACTAAAATAATAAAAAAAAAAATCTATATTTTAAAAAATGGCATTTACAGTAGGTGTATTTCTTATAAATCACTTGTCTCCAGTGGTTTTCCTGGTTCTTTTTGTCAGTGCTGGGGGACAAAGCTGTTTTTATTGACAAAAGACCATTAAGAAGTCAACTGTGAAAGTTTGGATTTATTTTTTTTTTGTGTGTGTGTGTGTAAACTTCCAGATGTAACACTGTGGCTTAATATTCCTAGCCACTTGCTTGGATTAAACTCTGGCCATGTTATGAAAGTGCTCAGTGTATGTCAATTTAGAAGCAGCAAAAGAGCTTAAATGTTCACTGTACCTCTTATCTTTAATATATTGCACTGGATAAGATTTTCTTGAAAGCTCATTATCTTTTGCTATGGGACTTCTTGCTGGTGTGAGAAACTTATCTCAAGAGATGCTCTGTGGTAGAGAATTAACCAAGAACTGATCATGCATATCCCTGGCTATAGTGACAAAGATTAGATGGAATGAGCCCAATTTAATTCTTTTTTTTTTTCTCAGACATTACTGCAGTTACGTTGCATCCTTAGAACAGAATAATTATACCTACAAGCTTAAAGTACTTAAAGTCCTAAGTTTGGTTTCCTTTCTTTGGTTTATTGATATTTTTAGAAAAATGAAACACAAAAGCCCTTCAGCAGTGCTTCATTGCCTCTGGCACTGATACTTAAAGCCAGATCTCTTAAGTATTTTTCTATATAATTTAGGTCTGCATGTGGGATTCTTCTTAAGGTACATATTTAATAGTGATTAATTCAGATTGCAGAAAGCAAAAAAGAGACTAAATGTTCGTTGATACCATGTTGCTTGATCTTTTTTTCATTTTTATATATGTTATGCTTACTAGTGTGAAGGTTAACTTTTAATGTACCTAAACTGACGTGGTTCATGGTGATGGGTGCAGACACCTCCTCCCTCCACCCATCATTATGTTTCAGCCCCAGCACCACTGTTAAGTCTTTTACATCCATTCTTTCCTCTTCTCCTGGTCTCTTGATGAAGCTGTACACCCAAGGTCATTGCCTGTGGATCTTGTCCAAATGGAGTTGGGTTGCATGATCATATCCCCTCGTCTCTCTGCACCTCCAGACTTACACCTGGGCATTTGTCCAGAGCTTGGTGCTATAAGGTCAGAGGTGTGTGACTATCAAGTCATGTTTTTGCTTGTTAGGGGTGATAAATACTGGTAACAAGACTCATGCGGGAGTAAGAGATAAGGG
Organism: Heliangelus exortis; assembly: GCF_036169615.1. Classification (NCBI taxonomy): domain Eukaryota; kingdom Metazoa; phylum Chordata; class Aves; order Apodiformes; family Trochilidae; genus Heliangelus; species Heliangelus exortis. The sequence goes on from NC_092431.1 coordinate 17,179,428, forward strand.
AAGAACTACAGATCTCCTTTTTAAGAAGTTTTTACTAAACGTCAAACATGGTTCTTTCATTTTTTGATGATTTAGTTTGGATTTGAGTCCATGGCAATGTGAAAAGGACAAGAATCAGCTTAGTCCAAGTTGTTGCTTCGTACAGAAATTTTGGAACTGAGGACTTCATTGACAAGGCCACTCTTACTCAGCTTTATCCACTCTTTTGCCCCAAACTCTGTAGGAATGCATGGCCAAGAGACCAGGGCTGCTGGCTCTATGGAAACAGGGTTGGGAGCTGATGTGCTCAGGTGGGGAATGAGAGACCAGAGTTGGGCATTGGATTCCTTATAAGAGCATTAATCTCTGGCTCATGCCTGGTAAGGATTTATTGTTGTTTGACCAAGAGAACTGAAAATAGATGTACATCAATGGTGCTGTGCCTACCACATTATTTTACCAGGTTGTCTGCAAGCTCATAGTGCCCTGAAGTGTAGCTGGGGTTGACATGACAAGAAGTGTTTTGACTGGCTGTCTGTTTCCTTGTAAATGTTCAGCTGGTTCCTCATACCTCATCAAATACAATTACAGCATCTTAGTATTGATAAAAATGTATTTTTTGTAACACCTTGAAAGTCACTGCTAGATGCTTTGGGATTTAAATCAGTGGTAATATGATGGACATAATGGGTGATGAAGTCAGTGCTGTATGGAGCTTCACAGGGTTACAACAGAGTATAAATGTTGTACTTGTTCTTTGATGTGCTGCTATTTTATTATACCCTAGATTGTTGGCTACCCTTTATGATATGTCATTTTGATCAGTTTCCTGGAGGGTATTTAATATTTCATTCAATATTTAAGGCACAGCAGTAGCAGTGAGATGGTATTTGAAGCAATAAATGGCTTTTGTGTGTGGTTAAATGCCAAAGCAGTGATGAGGCTATTAAAGGAGAATACTGTTTATAATGTTTTTTTTTGGGGGGGGTAATATTTTTCTGGTTTACTCTAGATGGAAAATAAAACCAGTAAGTGGAAACATGACAACTTGAGACAGAGAAAGTTTCATTTTGCTCCTCTCAAAGTATCTCTGCTTTGCATGTGAACCACTCATAAAGTCTTGAAGGGCTTGGCAGCATGACAAAGCAGTGATCTTATTAAAACCAAAAAGGGTCAAATGTGTAATGCTGTGTTTGCAGTGTACATACATTTATTTGCAGGTGGAAACTTTGCATGTGTAGTTGTAGTGTTCTGTGAACACAACTCAGAGCTATACATAAATTTGAATCAGCTTTTTGAAATGGGATTGCTGCTTATTGCAGTGTCTGTATGGAAAATGTATTGTATTTGGCTTTTTGAGAGGGTTTTGGTTGGATTGTTTTGTTTTTTGGAGAGGTTCTGGTGTCTGAAACTGCAGTGAGGCATTTGTAAGTTTGAGAGTTTTAAGCATGAGAGTTTCTGATTTGCTGTTTGAGATCTGTGCTAAGCTATAACATCTAAGGTTCTTTTCCTTCCCCTTTTTTTATGGCCAGTAATTACAGCTTAAAGTCAGAATGTGAAGCCCAGGTGAAGGTTAAACTTGCCTGTGAAAATTGTTCCTGGTCTGCGATGTTGCAATAAAATGTTTCCAGAACACTCTGCATCTTCATCCTTTTCAATCCTCTGCTTAATCTGCACCTTTCTTTTAGAAACCACCGTGAATGTATTTTACTTTTGTGCTGATAATATGTTGTGCCAAGTTAATGACTGTTATCTGTAATGGAGTATTTGACAGAATTCTTTCAGAAACCTGAAGCTGTCTTTTTATGACCAAAGAAAAAAGAAAATGCAGAAGGGCAACATAAATGCTTTCACATGCTATGTTTGCTCATTGAGTTTACAATAAAGTCCTCCTGGGTTGCCTGGAAGCTTTTAGAATATTTTATATGAGGTCCTGTAAGTGCAGCATGAACTAATGCTACGATGCCAAATTATTACTTTATTTTTCACAGGAAACAAACACATTGATGATTAGTTGTGAGAACAATTCACCTTTGTGGTGAGTCAAATTTAACCTAGTTCTGCATAGTTTGTCATGACATGTCCTGTGGATGGTGCAGTTCTTATTGCAAGCAAACTTCTTATTTGGAAGCAAAACTTCTTATTTGGACTATTCAAATGCAGGGGTTCTTCTGAGACTGTATCAGTATGCTGTAAGTAAAGCCTGGTTTTCCTTAAGGAACATCTATTGTAAATTCCATCAGTTTTGGTGTCTCCAGTCAAGGTTCCAGAGCATTACTTAGCAAAAATGTAGAAAAAAAGAACTTTGTACAAATCAGGTTCGGGTTCTTGAAATAGTTTGGCTTGTAGCAGAGCTCAACTTTTCAGAGATGAAGCTTCAAGTAATTTCTGTAGTTCCTTTGTAGAAATTCTGTAGTTTTCTATCTTGTCCTTTTTGTTTGTATTAACATATCTCTATCATGTGCTTTCTGCATATTTCCAAGTCTTTGCAAACACAGGTTTACTATAGGTCTTATTTCTGTTTTCTTTTGTGGTTGTTGTGAGTGTACAGCAAACTAGAAGAATGGCTTTTATAGAAGGTTATGTAGAGTAAAATTAAAGGTAATAGCAGAGGAAAATTGAGGAACTTACAATAAAAAGTGGCATATTTTCAGATCTAATACTCTGTAGGAATCAATACAAATTTCTTGAACCCATTTGTTCAAAAAAGCCACTGAACAAGGTTAGCAGGAGCTTGGAGGAACATGATGATGTTCTTACCCTGTTCTTCCATAATTCCCTATTTTTTGCCTTTATTTGCCACAGTACATGTATATATACTCTGCTATGAGGTCCTTTGCACAGATGCAACACCTATTTTGTAGCTGATTTATTTGAGCATTTATAAACTTTAGTTTTCTGAGTTCTGTTGTGATGTGAATGTTCTTCCTTCTCTGTCAAAGTAATCTGGGTAGGAAATAAACAGTTTGAAGAGTTGTAAGGTACTGACATAATTGGGGTGCTAAGCAAGATTGTTTCCTGGCAAACAGCAAAGATTGCTAAATATTTCTGTTCTTTACTAGGCAGCATTTTTAGTATAATAAGTATAGGATTTGAAGGAATTTAGAAGCAAACTGAGACAGTTATCTTAGTGATGGTAAAATATCACAATTTTGTAATTAGTATCTAAAAATAGATTTTTAAAATGCCCTTACTTTTTTTTCTCAACTCTGTATGGTCAAAGTTTAAAAAAAAGAGGTGTCTGAGCTTTTTTTTTTTTTTTCATTGAACTTTCTAAAAAGCCATGTCTACTTCCAAGCAAGAAGCATTTTGAGTCTCAACTTTTACCTCTGTGACTGTGTTTCCTCTTCCATGTGTTTTGCTGGGGAAGATTTTTCTATCTCTGTCAACTTCTTTTAGTTAAGAAAGTGGATGGACAAGAGAGAGCAGGCTGCTGCTGTTTTCATGTATGTGCAGGGTACACTAAACTCTCTCATTAAAATTTGAAGTAAAAATAACAAAAAATAACCAGGTGAGTTGTCTAACAATTGCTTAGTATGCACAAGTATCAGTATATACTTTTTTCTTTCCTGTGAAGTGTTTTTAAAGTTTTCAAGTCTTTAAGGAAACCTTCTGAACATCTGGAATGACACTTTGATTCCAGAATTCTGGCCTGGAAATAAGTTCCTATGTTTGTAGTTGAAATTATGGACAGCTTGGAGTTGAACTGGCTGATCTATTGGATTTTATTGTAAGGGTGATTGTTTGCTTTGGTGGGTGGGGTTTGGTTGTGTTTTCTTTTTTTTTTTTTTTTTTTTATCAGGTTTTCGTTTTTAGGGGTATAGCTGTTTTCTGTTTAAACCATATCTCTATATTTAGTGATTGTTTAGGAAATGCAGTCATTCTTTGCAACTTGAAACTTTATTTTTTTGTATCAATGTAAAAGTACTACTAAATAACTGGCAACTGCTTCACAGCTTTGTAATGAACCCATTTCTAACACCACAAATTTAAGTGTGTTTGAAAGTAGGAGCACTGATTGTTTAGCTCTCTTTTCCCAATGAGTATAAAACCCTGAATTACTTTAATTCATAGATGGTTTTGAACACAACCTCCGTTTTGAAAGCAGAGTTCTTTAAGAAGATTCAAGTTTTAATTTAGGTTTTTAAGATTATGAATACCTGTGTGTTGAATCAGTGGTAAAAATAGTTTTATTATGACTCCCTGACAGCTATTTGTTTTAAGGCATGTTAGAGCTTGTCATTTGCAATAAATTTTCACAATGAATTTTATGCCTGCTGTTTATAGCCAGCATGTAGTACTGGAGACTCCAGTTTCTACACTGTATCAAGGCACATAAAATATGTGGAAATAGTTTTTAGATGCAAATAAAGAAATATTTAGGGCCTGTTGATAATATAAGCAACAGTTTCTGGCTAACTCAATTTATGTAAAACAACCTTATAATGCCTCTATTTGGTTTTGCTTCTATTTCAAGTATAGAACACAACACTTATGTTTCAGAATCTGGAAGACTGATGGTTATCTGCAGATGGACTTTTTGGTTCTTCATGCTCTTGGCTTCAAATAGTGATTTTCCAGCCACAGGATGGGGCTGAATTTTGTTTTTTAATTTTTAAAACCAATTTTGTCAAGTGTAGAGACAAAAGATTTTATTTACAGAGGGAAGGTGGATAGGCCTAAGTACATATAAAAGTTTGCATTAATGTATTTACTTACTACTTAAAAAAAGAGATTCAGGTAAATAGGTTAGAAACTCCACTGCTATTCTTTGGTAGCTGTCTTTGAGATTTTTATTTTCACCACCCTTAAAGTCACTAAATTGCTTGTCAACTCTACCAAAAACTAGTAAAACATTTATTTTCTCAAATACTTCAATGAAATTTTTTTTTTCTCTAGCAGAAAATAAAATTACATTCTTTTGACATTTTTCTATAAGCTCTCTTTTGTCCTGCAGAGGTACTTACACATCCTTGCATCAAGGAAGCTCAAGCAACTTGGCACAGACTTGTCCCAGAGGAGTGGTTGGTGTTCCCATCATTCTCCTTGGCCTTCCAAGGGATAATTTCAGGAGTAATTTCATCAGAACTTGTTTAAATGGGAGATATGTAACCTGTTGTGACTCAGAGTAACTACAGCAAGGAAATTTTATCTCTTTCACAATAGTGGTGTTACCACTTCAAAGTTTAAGAAGTTAGCTCTGAAAAATTAAGAATTTTGCTTAAAAATCAGACACATCTTTTGGAGAGAAACAAAAAAAAAAAGTTCTCTGGAGACGTTGTGTTTAGGGTGCTTGGGGTATGGCTTTGGGGTGTGAATGTTTGGTTTTGTTTGTGGTTTCTTTGGTTTTGGTTTTTTTGCTGCTGTTCTCCTGAAGAAAACCTGAGATTTAGACAATTATGCCAGATATTGCAAGATGTGTAATAAAATGGGAAAAATTGTATGAATTCTTATCAGTGGAAAGAAACATCCTTCATTCTCCAATGTTAAATATCCAAAGGTAATGTATTTTATATTTAAGCATTACCTGTAGTGATAATATTTTCATGTTCTGCCTTCCTTATTTCCCTAGTACTGCTGAAACTGGTGAAAGCTGTAATTACACTGTCATACTTAATTTTAAAATACAGTTAACATTTAATTTTTATTTTAACCTATTTATGAAGTAAAAAGGCAATATACTGGGAACTGAGCCACAGATTAATAACACATTTTTAAAATTACAGCCAAAGAACTGAGGGGGACAATTTTTTTTTAAAAAACCCCAACATATTATTTGAGATGTGTTGCTACAGCACGTGAGTCTTGCACCAAAATATAACTTGGAACAACTCAATGAATTCATGGCTGAACTGTATATAGTTAACTTTTTAGGTAGGAAGGGTAATTTGAGATTTTTTTCAAGCTGTGTGTGGAATGTAGAAAATGTTTAATTTTCATTTTTTAATCATGCTCACGAGTAATAAAAGGAGTGAATATGAGGTGTGAATTAGGAGAGGGTCTATTTGTACATTATCATTATTACTACTAATGCAATTTGAAACTGGAAATTACAATCAGTTATGTCTTCACATTTGTTAAAGCTAATAGTCTATTAAAAATATTGTCTGTTCTGCAGGATTTGCTCAGTGAGGGAAGCCAACAATATTTTCCAGAGTGAGTATAGATGAGCAGTATCATATTGTCAGCATGAAGCTGATATCTGGTAGTGATGCATGATGGATTAATCACAGGGGGTAGGGCATTTTTTGGAAAAAGATTTGAGAATCTTTCAGTGACCCAACATCTTATGAAGGTGGTTGCAGTTAACTCCCAGATTACAGCCTGTCTGGGATAATTGAAGCATCTCATCAGACACCCAGAAAGCACATTCTTCTTATCATACTGCTTGGCTCTCAGGCTTTGCAAGACTTAATAGACACAGGGTGGGAATATTAATATTGCAGAGGAGTATATAATGTCAAAGAAGATTTCAGATTGTTGAATCCTGCTTGCCAACATGTAAAAAGGGCATTTTTAATTCTGCAAATTATGTGCTTTTGTATGTCATGTGGTTATTTGTTAATGCAGCATAATTAGAAAGCTGCATTTTGCTGTATTTGGGAATGGACATATTGCTGTAGAAATACATTGTTCTTGCCTTCATTTTAAGCTTATTAGGTTTTCTATTTGTGAATTAAATTTGTCTGCCAAATTCTGATGCTTTTTTTTCATATTCATAAATATACATACAGTGTCTATGAAAGCTGTGTTTCATCTGCAGAGTGATGAACCTTATCAGTGGTCAGACTGAAACAGCAAATGTAGGTGGTAATGTTCACAGTGTACTCCAAAGCATGACCTGGACACTTGCAGACATCACTGAGCTCATATGGAGCTGAAGAGCTCATTTGCCAGTACCCTCTCCCTCTCCCTCTCCCTCTCCCTCTCCCTCTCCCTCTCCCTCTCCCTCTCCCTCTCCCTCTCCCTCTCCCTCTCCCTCTCCCTCTCCCTCTCCCTCTCCCTCTCCCTCTCCCTCTCCCTCTCCCTCTCCCTCTCCCTCTCCCTCTCCCTCTCCCTCTCCCTCTCCCTCTCCCTCTCCCTCTCCCTCTCCCTGCTGTGAACAGTACCATGTTCACAGTGTACTCCAAAGCATGACCTGAGCACTTGCAGACATCACTGAGCTCATATGGAGCTGAACAGCTCATTTGCCAGTACCTGTGAGGTTGTAAAAACTCAGGATCATGGGGAGGGGGTTCAAAATAACTTGGTAAACTTCACCTGCTGCTACCAGTCCCTCAGACAAACTCCTGTATTGCAAAGATGTTCTTTAATAGTGAGCCAGAACTGAAACCAATTCTCGTAATTTGCATTTTGGTGACAGAGCACTGGAAGAGGATTCCCAGAGAGGTTGTGGAGCCTCCATCTCTGGAGGCATTCAGAGCCTGTCTGGACAAATTCCTGTGTGATCTACTGCAGGGGGTCCTGCTCTGGCAGGGGGTTTGGACTTAGATATCTTCAGTGGTCCTTTCCAACCCCTACCATTCTGTGATTCTGTCAAAGTATTCTGTTATGGGGTTTTTTTTGTTTTTTTTCCTTTGTTCCTTCTGTGTGTCTATTATTTTGTCCATTTAAGTGATGTTTTCTTAGCCTCTGAAAAATTTCTGTCTTTGACTTGTTTTTATCATTGGAATACTTAAAATTGCAGTCAGAAAAGAACTGATTTGAAAAGCATGGTAAGTAGATTGGTGTACCTAGCATCCCTACTCCCTGTGGCTTTCAATTTAATTATTTCAAGTTTGCAAAAATAAGCCTTTAAAAAAAATAAACTGTGACATTCACACAGGCACATGCCCTGACCCTTGGCTGACTGTGGAGTTTTCATAAAGTCTTTTAAGAAAATTTTTTACTTTCTCTAGTGTTTGGGTTTTGTTTTTTTTTTCACAATGGTATAGCTTTACTTTCCTACTTACTGTTTTAACACAGAGGAATTGCTTGGAATGTCTCTACTAATTTTAACCCTCAGTTACTTAGAGCCTAGGTATAGCTAACAATAGATTCCAACAACTCCCCTCCCTACAGCAACAAATCTATTGTAGAGCCCTTTCATAATGATGCTTCCTCCCACCCACAGGGGTGCAGCAAGATCAGCAGGAATGCAAAAACAGCTCAAACATGCCACTCTGTATGGCAGTTGGAAAAGTTTCACAATGCTTTCAATTTTTGAAAGCTTTTTCCTTTTTTTTTTTTTTTTTTTTAAAAAAAAAAAAAAAAAAAAGTGAGGTGTGGAGTCTGAAACAATGTTTGCAAATTCCAGTTATAATTTAAGTTACAAATTCAGTGCAGATAGAAGCAACAGAAAAGATGTACTGATATAATTTCAAATACTGGGTATTTCCCTCTCTGCTGAAGGAAGTTTTCAGCTTTTACACTTTCTAACTGCAAAAATATTCTCTCTCTCTATATATATATTTATATATATATATATATATATATAGATACATACACACTCTTCTCTCTGCCATGTATACTTCAGATAGCTCATGCATCTCGAGCTATGAACTGGAATGATGGTTGCCATTTTACTATCATAAAACTTCCTTTACCTTAAAGGGAGCTGGGCAGGGTTATGTAGGAATGAATATGCAGTTAGCAGACACCTACTTGGTGTCTTTTGGTATGATTTGTGCTTATTTCAGTGCCAGGCATGGACTCCACAAAACAGGGATGTCTACACAGCTGTGATTTGAAACTCTTGACAGGCAGTTGTGGAATTACCAGTGCAGTTGTACTTCCCATTGGCAACAGCAAAGCTTGGCCAGTCATTTGGTGAAGTGAATTTAAAGGGTTTCTCCTAATTCTAGGTTTTGGGCACTCTTCTGCTTCAGCAGTGTGTTACTAGGATATTTAAGTTAGATTTCTGAATAATTTTATTTCCTCCTCAAATCAGTGTATTAAAACAGTTGCCTGATTTTGGGTGTGCTGTGGTGGGTTCTGCTGCCTGTGGGCTTAGTCAGCATTTTAAGGCAGATGTAATAATTTCAGGCCTCATTGCTGTTTGGTGTTTGCTATTTGTATTGCTCCAGGAAGCTTTTTATGACTGTCAATATACTGGGTTGTAACACATTACTAATTTTGATCCTATTTGCCATGCATAAGGCTAGAGCACTACAGGTTACCCTTGTATCAATATTCAACCTAGGAAAATAAAATTATTAGCTAGTTCATATAAGGTCATATGTGCACTTAAAAAATAAATTTTTTATCTATTCAGATACTGACAAACACAGCTCATCTCTATCAGATACTTATAATGGTTCCCTTGATTACAGTTTTGTCATCTGTAAATACATTTCTTGTTTAGCTTTTTATGTGACTGATGAGAAGTCTGCAATAATAGTCATTCTGAAGGTCTTTCCAGTTTTGTGTCAGGATGTGCAAGATGTCTTAAAGCAACGTGTACTTTTTTTTTTTCTAGCAACCTTGTGCCCTTTCATTATGTTTTCTTATTTATCTTCTTCCCTGTGACATAGAGGAAAAGTGAATGTGTATCCTCTGATCACTGTACTTGGCTGGAAAAACACTCGGAGTAATTGGAAGTTTTAGCATTTTGGCATTCCAGCTTCCACTCATGTAGGAACTGGAGTAGCTTTGTCTCTAAAGAGACTCTTGTGCCACACCATCTGCTGTCTTAAAATCCAGAAAGCTGGAAATGCTCTGAATCTTGCTCTTGTGTTTGTAGTTCTTGCTGTATTGCAACTGTATTGTGAGACAAGCATTACTAACACAATTTCTTGTCAATTATTTGATGTGGCTTTTTTGCTAACCACTTGCTAATTTGTTTGTATTGTACTTAGGCCTTTCACATAGAAATCCAAAATTAAGCCTTTAAGGCTTGGCAGCTGTAGCAAGCTACATGGAATCTGTGATTCTTCATTCTTTCTCTTTCTCAATCCTGGTCTTGTCTGAAAATGTGCAACATTTCAAGAGGGAATTGTTTCTCTTAATGTACTAACAAGCTTCTTACTGTAGATATATATTTTGGAGGAAATGTTAAGTCTACAGATTTACATGGTTGCACGTTTGATCTGTGGGATGTGTAAATCAGTAAATAGGGATGAAAGGGAAAAAGCTGTTAGAAGTGACTGACTATTTAGGACAGAGACCAGAGAGAAGTCTTCCATGTAACCATAGCTGATGGTTAAATTGCCTCAGACTTTCATCAGCTTCTGAAAGAACCCCCCATTTGCTCAGATCTCTCCTGAATGCTTGCCTCTTGAAGGAACCAGGCTGCATTATCCAGTTTTCAAGTGGGGGCTATCAGTGTTGGTATCTTGCTTCAAAATCTGAGAAATTAAAATAGCTGTCAGCATCATTGCAGTGGATAACTTCCTAATTAGTGAGCTGATTTTTTTTTTAAAACTATTTTTGCCTGTTTTCCAAGCTGACTTTACCTCCTTTCTCATAAAGACTTCTTGTATTTTACTTTCCTTGCTAAAACCTTAATAACTGTCTCACTCTGTAGCACCTGAGAATTGCCTCTGGGTTACTATGAACGCTCGACTTGCTGGATTCTATAAATAAGTTCCCAGTGTAGTCCCTGTATTTCTGCCAAAACTCACAGTACTGTTGTACTTATTCTTGTGTTTGTTTTTTTTTTCTTTTAAAAAATAATTATCTGTTTTTCAGTCAACAGGACAATACATCACTTGGAGAGCAGACCAACATGAATAATATTTTGAAGAAGTCAATGTACAAGTGCTTTATAGTTCAGTCTGATTGCTTTTTCATAGCCTATTAAATCTTCCCTCTTGACTTCTGACATCTTTCAATATAACATCCTGTAGTTTTCTCCTGGTCCTCTGTTTTTATGTTAACCTTTTGTCAAGTTTGGATGTTGATTTGGGCTTTGATAACTGGGCTTAGTTTAATGAGCAGTAAAGAGTGGGAGGGAGGGAATAAATATAGACTTTTGTGATGTAGACTTTCTGAAATGTTACCTGTTAGGTGTCAGTCTTCTGTAGTCTGACAGTATTACTGTGCTAAATTTTCAGTCCTTTACTTACAAAAGATTATGGTCTTACCAGGTAAGTGAAGTGTCTCTTGGTGAAAAAATACAGGGTCAAGCCATCTGCTTAAAAATCAACATGAAACTCTTGGAAAAAAGTTTGAGTCTGATTTTTTCAGGAAAAAAAACCCCAATATAAGCGCAGAGAAAGATGTAGACAAGAAAATTTGTATATATTAGGTATTATAAATATGAACTTTTTTACTAAGCTATTCATTAAGTGTCAAATATGTCAAGCTTTTGGTGGAAGTGGTCCACAATGTGGAAAAGTTTTCATTTTTTGGGTCACTTGGAATAAAGACACCTGAGGAAGGAATGTAAAAATAAGAATTCCCATTAGTCCTTGCAGAATCTCCCTGAAGCAGAGAATAAGATCTGTGCCATTCATGTTGGGGACTTGCAATGAGGAAGTGGATGGTGCATGTTCTAAGGGTTATTTGTTCCCAGTTGTTAGGGATAAAAAATGGATAATGAAAGTTCTAAGGGAACAAAAGATTAATTCTGAGGGTGTGATTGATATCTTCAGTCTTCTGAAAAATGAGTCACTTACTAAACTAGATGAAGAGCCTGCATCTTCTCTGCAGAGCACTTACAAAAAATGATGGCAGTAATTTGTATCATATTGCACTCTGCAATAGGTCCATATCACTTCATGTCATTTGAATTGCATAGCCAGAGACAACTTTCAGAGTTCCAAGTGATGATAAAGGAATCCTTTATAAAGGAAAATTGGAGAGAGATGCCTACTGTGAGATTGCATGTTATTTTGTTCCCATGAAAATATCCTGCTCTTTGAATAGAATTCAACGTGTGATTCAGCCTTATTAGTAAATATGGAAGTTGAAATAAGCTGGAATGGCCTGATTTGCTTAGTAGTGAGTTTGCATCTAAACTTTTGAATACCTACAATATAAAAAAATTTCCCAAGTAGAGAGTTCCTTTTTTTTTGTTTTTTTCCTAAGCTTCCTGTATGGTCTTTACTAACATTTTATCCCATTGTAACTGCTGAAGTTGGATGGCACTGAGCAGTAATTAAGGAATGCCTGTATCCATCTGCCAAGTGACTATGATGCTTTGTTGTCTTTATGTCTACACGTTGTGTTGGCTGGGAGCAGCCAAACAGAAGGACTTCCCAGTCAGGTTCCAAATCCAAGCTTTTTGTCATCTTTGTCTTGCAGGGTTCTGAAGCCTCAGAAGTGGTAATCCTGGAGCGCTGCTGGATCGTGGAGTTCAGGACTAAAACAGATGTTTCAATAGTTCTCAGTAAGTAAGACAGAGCTCAGTAAGTTGGGTGTCATTTTTATTTTTTTCTAATTATTGTTTTTATTCCTGTCAACAAAAACAACAACGAAAAGCCTCCAACTACCCAGACAGTGAAACTTTGCTAAAAACTTACCTAAAAAAAAAAAGGCCTGGAAGTAGAAATACTCTTAAGATAGCAACCATTCCCTGTTGTCATTCATAGCATGTAAACTACTTGGAGCTTTTAATTTCCTTTAATAGTATTGGCTTGGAAAGACAGGTCAGTGTCACTCCCTATTTTAGTGATGGAATAACTGAGGCATGTGCTAAGGTTACTCTTGCAGATCTAGGCAGGGAATAAAGATCTCTGAATCCTGCCTTGCTGAAGGTAAACTGATGGTTCAGCCAGTGATGTGATAAACTTCCTTTCAGCAAAAGCATCCTACTGCTTTGCAAAGGCCACATTATTACTTCTGGTGGATGCTGCAATATTTCTGTTCAGTGATCTTGAGATACCCTGGTGGTATTTAAATATTTGTGTGGTCTGCCTTGCTTCCAGCATAGGAGTGGTGGTTTTTAGTGAAAGGGGAGAAGCAACGTGGCATGTGTGAAAGCCTGAAGTTATTAAGAGAAAGGAAGTGTTATGCTTCAGTAGTCAACCTTAGGTTGTATTAATTTCAAATACCTCGGGCTCTATGTGAGCTTCTGTGAAGACTTAAATGGAGATTATAGTGGTAAATTATAGAAGTTAGTTCCAGCATTGCAAAATGAAAAAAGCCAACACTGATGATAAAATTTTTAATTAAGTTCTTTATTGTTGATGGAAAATTTAACTTCCAAAGAAAGATTAGCTCAGCATCATGAGTAACCATGGCATGATTTCATCACTACTAATTTGAACATGAAATGCATCAGCATATAGAATTCAGGCAGCTTTGTGAATTAAAAGCCTCTGATGTCTGTATTAGAAATATCCTGCGGATATAATTTACGTCTCAAAGCTTCCATTCTCCTTTTGTTACCACATATGGTGGTTTAGCAGTGACACTGCTGTATCTATTAGAGTGGCAGTGGCTCATTGAGATTCTCAACCATTTTCTGCTGCTGAGGTAGCAACTGACAAGTTTTTTTTTTTGCTAATTCCTGTGAAAAGAGAGAAACAACCTTTAACCTTTTTGAACTCTCCTTACTTTGCATATTGTCATATGAGGAAAAATGGTGATTCTTCAGGAAAGGAGAGGCTGTCAGCCTGGACATGGAACATGGGCTTTGTGCTTGTGTTTATTTAAAACTGGTCACTAATTTTTTTTTTTACTGTGATTTGATGCTTAACTCTCATTCATGAAAACAAAGCAAGCCATAGAGTATCAGGCTTCATGTCACTTTACATGCTTAATAAAATAAAACAAGAAAGCTTTCTTAAGAAAAAAATGAAAATCAGTAACAAATGAAAAAGCTTTAGAACAGAATTATTTTCTCCCTACTGTTGGAAATGTGTTGGGTTTATATTTTAATCACCTTTCATTAAACTGCAGTCTTTTGGAAGACAAGGCTCAACTCCAGTAACTTCCTGCCCTTGTTTTGGTGAATGAGTTCATTATTTCTGGTTTCACAGAAACCCAGGTTTCTGTTTAAGAGATTATGATAAAACATACAATTGAGCACTCTTGAAAAATTGAGGGACATAAGTAAGATATTTTAATCAAGAAATGTGTTTACATTTTTAAAGCAACTGAAATACCAAAGTACTTGCAGAGAGAAGAGGCATTTGTTAAGTTGAAAAAACTTGGGCAATTGGTCAGAAAAGTCTCCATCATGTTCACACTTCACTATTTGCTTCCTCAGCTACTGCCTTTAACTGAGTCTCTGATACTGAAATAAGGAAAAAAAAAAAAGGCAGGAAGGCAGACAGGCTGCTTGAGGTATCTTCACCAAAAATGGTGCCTGGAGCAGTGCAGCCACTGGGACCACATTCAGCTTTCTGTCACATCAATGAGTGGTGTCTGTTTCTGCAGACTTTGTGTGTCCAGGCACATAAAATCAAGGGAGGTTTGAACTTGCTTGTACACTGGGGAAGTTGTCCAGTTTGTAGACTGCAAAACCTTGACTTCAAAATGTGTGTGTGGCAGCACTGCTGGCTTGCTGATGGGTGTGAGCTGGGATAATCCCAAGCGTTGCATCCACCTGCTGTTTGGCAAATGCAGAATGTTCTGCTGGAAAATCTGTTCCCACAGGCTCCCAGTTCTGTTCCCAGTGATGTCTCAGTGTTAGCTTACTTTTGCTGCATTGTCCAACTTAGTTGTGTTATCCAGGTGTCTGGGCTAGCATTTAGAGATCACTCCATGCATCAGAATTAGTAATATTTAGTGTTATTTAGTAATATTTAGTAATATTTAGTCATCCTCTCCCCCCAACCACCCCAAGGCAGTATCTGTGACCACTGATTCATTTTCAGCTGGATAGTTCAAACCTGAACTGACAGTGCAGAGATACTAGAAGAAATATTTTGGCAGTGGGCTATTTACTGCAGTTACAGACTAGTATTTAGTAGCAAATATGGAGATTATGTCTGACTTCAGGCATTTTTAGATTTGCTCTTGTTGTAATGCAAGTAGACTACACTATTCAGAGTTCTTTTGCTTTTAAGCCCTCTGCTAGGTTCAAGGAAACAGATGACATCTTGAGAAAAGCTAAGGACAAAGCTGTGTAAAATACTGCTTTAGATAGTGATTTTTATTAGATACATATTTATCTACTCTTAGGACACAAACACCATGAGGTTAATGCAAGTTAAATCAACATCCTATTGCCTGATCTCGGAGACTTTCTCTTTCTTTGATTTATTTTGAGTTTATGTAAGCAATCAAAAGTTTCTATGTTGGTTCCTGTAGCTATGTAGATCGTCTGCAGTTCAAGGAGAAGGAGAGATATGGAACTCCAATTTGCTTTGCATGTAGGGCTATTAAATGGAGTATTTTGGGAAGAAAAACAATTCTCAAACTGTGTGAGGTTTTTTTATGGGTTGATGCCACTGTACTGGAAACATCACTGAGGATGTTTAGCACGGAGACCAAAATTACTGTTCTGCTGTTGCAGCTTCCCAAGTAGACTGGAAATTTTCTTAGTATTTTATGGTTTTAGACCTTATACATCCCCTTGTTCAAAAATTACATTGTTAGCAGGAAAGCTAGAAATGCATACCAGCTAAAGAACTGTTTTCATCCAAGTCAATGGTATATGTGCTGAAAAGGTCAAGATTTTTGTCCAGAACTAGTTCATGGTAACTCATGTCAGCAAGAAAAATGCATAACAAAGGGTGCTTTTGTATTTGTATTTTCTACAGTAGCTCCTTAATGGTAAAGTATCAAGTCCTTTTGTCCACCCATTAAATAATCCTGTGTTTAGGATGTTTCCAGACAAATATAATTCTGCTCATGTGCCTGCCGTTCATTTGAGGTCTTCATTACGTTTGTAGGTCTGTTTTGTTTTCAGAAAGACTCATTTCAGGTAAGTTTTGTCTCCCTGCTGACACTTGGAATTAGGTGTCTGAGCTTGATAGGGTTTACTGTATGTATCTGTGCTAAACCAAAGATCAACATAACAATCTGGGAGAGTATAGCAAAGAGGTTATGATATTCAGTGCATAAATAAAGCTCCTTAATTGCAATGGATGTCATTGCCAGTGTGCATTTTACATGTTGTCTTTTTTCTAGTGTGTGAACTAGATAAAAATCACCTACACTGAAACAGTGGGGGAAATAGACAACTTAGAAACTGTTGGATCTACAGAGTAAACTTTCTACATTTGCAGTGATGAGTATTTTTCAGATATTTTGATGTTTTTCTGTCAGAGTACTCCAAAATCTAAATATAGCAGCCGGTAGTGTCTTGAAGTGATAGTTTAGAATGAATTTCCAGATCTCAAAACTGGCACCCATTAGATCAGAATGCAGTGAATTATGCTCACTCCTACTGCATCTCACTCTCCAGTTCTGGTTCCATTCATACTGTGGGTGATTCACTCTGCCTTTTGTGCTTGGCAGCCTGATTTCCACAGCTAAGAGGCAAGTATAAATAGCATCATTTCCATTGCAAAACACTGATTACCTCCCAAAGCAGATGTTTTTATCTAGCTACTGGTAGGATATTTCAAGGCAAGATCACTCTTCCCATTTCCCTGTAAAAATAAAGAGCTAGAAGAACACCTTTATATATTTGTGTTTGTCTGACAGTCTTTCCTTTGCTAAGGTATCTTGGATATCCAGACTGCTTCTATGAAAATAGTCTGGGCTTTTAAAGACTGAAAGCTACAAGCAAGTGTTTTGCATGCCTGTGAATATTTTTGTTTCTTTTTCAAATTAGCGTGAATGCTGGTTACTTTTTTTTTCCTTGCTGCTCATTGACTACATGACTCTTTTTTCCTTTCCTTTCCGCCTTGCAGTTCCAAAATACTATGAAATAAAAATAAACTTCTGAATCAGTGACAGAGGAGAGTAGACAACTGATGTTACAGATCAGACAAGGAGGAGCAGACAAGTTATTTGCCCTTCTAATTACCAGTCTTGTGGAAGGTTCCTGCCCTCCTGTCTCAGATGCAGAAGCAGATCAGATGAGAGCTTACAGCTGAAATTTCTGTGTCTGAATTCAGCTTTGCCAAAGAATAAGGCTCAGCTTGTTCAGGTTTGGTCACTCAACACAAGTTTGTGTTTCGTGTGTAGACAAGGATGTTATGAACATCTCCAACTCCCTCAGATTTTGAATATTCTTGTCTCCAGAACGGAATACTTTGTTTTCTGAACAAGCCAGGGCTAAAAGGAGGAGTTTAAATCCTTATCAGGACTTGTTTAATTGTCTGTGAAGCCAAAAGATGTGTCCCTAGTTCCCCCTGTCCTTCCCAATCTTTCCTCATGAATTCTATAGTCCAAGTGATCTGTGGAATCCTATCCAGCATTCTTAGCAGCAGCTGCAGCCACACAGATTTCTTTAGATGCACTCTCAGACAAGAAACTTGTCCCACCTCCATGGGGATTTGTGCCAGAAGTTTTAAGAGGCTTCCAGTCTTGAGGTTTCCATCATGTGTTCCCCTCATAACAATAACAGCAGAGTTAATTGGAAGTGGCAGCTGCTCAGTTTATGAAATGCAAACGGGTTTAGAATAACACATGTGGGTAAGTGCCCAAGGTTAGATACTCAAGTTACTAAAGGTTGTTAAAGTTCCCTTTGTATTGAAACAACTTTTTTATGGTATTTGGATTTTTGAACTAATTATGACAGTACTTAAGTCTTCTGCTTCATCTGGTAATGCAAACTAGGGCTTATTTAGGTGAAAATTATTTGCTATCCAATGAAATCCTTAAGTCCTTACTAATACCATAGCATAGGTGGTTTATAGAGTTTTGTGTTTCTAAATCAGTTGGTAACTTCATTTAAAGAAGCATTGATTTTTTTTCTTAGTTTGTTCTTCTCAGTATGTGTCACACTAAATGTCACAATGAATTTGTGACTCTGTGAAGCTATCTGTGCTGCAGAATCTGAAATGCCTGGGAGGTGTTTTTTCTTCCTGTGCTAATTTTAATCAAATGACTGATCCTTGCTACTCACCTGCATTTCTTTGGAGCTTCAGCTTTGCTTTTTTTTCTTCACCTTTTTGCTTTTGTTCCTAGAATATTTGATCAGTAAGTAATTGGACTTCAGGCAGAGCAGCAAAGGGTACATGGGTAGTAATGAGCTCAGAAGCTCACATGCAGAACCTGTTGAGCCTTCATGGAGGAGCTGTGTCATGCTAAACTATCTGCATGTGTTTGTGAGCAGTATTCTGGCAAGGATGGATGGAAGGCTGAGCAGAAAGGAGAGATCTATCAGAAGAAATGATGGACACTTTTTTCATTCTGGTGAATCCCATGATCTGTCAGAACCATTCCTGCTGCCCCTGCTAAATCAAATTCCTGTTCAAGTTAGCAGCTGGGATAGCTACCTGCTAGGCTGCAGGATCTGTTCCAAAAAAAAGGATTTCCCATTCCATCCATGATTCTGCCACTTAATTTAGCAGTATTTTAATTGCTTTTGGAGCTACTCTGTGTATGGTACCTCAATGAGTATGAAAGAACAGGGGGTTGTTTAAAGAGGTGAATGGAGTACCTGGTTCTGTGACCATGAGAAGAAATGCGTGTGGTGGTTTTCGTGGTGTGACATCAATATTTTCATTATTTCTCCTTTTGAATCAGTTCCTAAGCACTGTGTTTATGTTGTTTGAGTGCAGAGTTTCAGAGTGGAGAACCAGATCTTTACCTGGAAGCTGCATCAAAGCCAGAGTGTGAATCCTGGGCCGTGGCACTGGGAGAGGCAAACTCGGAAGGTTTGCGGAATAAAATTCAACACCTCCGGAGGTTGATCATGGAAATCAAAGAGGAGAGATCATCAGATGAAGCACAACACTTTCTCCCTTCATCCCAAGCAGACAGTTTAGGAGAGCCACAGTTTACAAGTAAGCACATTTAACTCACTTTACTGGGTACAACACTGAAAATAGCTTGCAACCTGTAGCAGTAGGTGTAGTGTCAGAAAACAGAGTATTTAATGCTGTGTACATTTTGCTTGACAACATTCAGTTGTTAAATGAAGCAAATTGATTATTGGCTTTAAATATCATTACCTCATGTATTTTGAATTATGTAGATAACCTCCAGGGGAATAATAGTGTGTTTCTTACTTTTTCTCTTTAATCTGTTGTCTTCACAAGACTTAAAAGTCAGTTAGCCAGAAATATTCTTACCTTCTTTTGTGAGCATAGGGACTGCTATTTAAAATATGACTTTGATAGATGTTTAAAGCTACTAAAATGAGTAGATTCTTTATGATATGAAAGCATGCTGGGTATTTGAAAGCACATAACATGAATGTTGAGTCACATTTGGTGCACTGGAGTCTGGGCCACACTCTATTGCTGTGCATTGTATTTCAGTTGCCCAGTTATTTATTCATTCCTGTATCCAGCATATTCAGAAAGGTGTTCCAGGCCCATATGCTGACTCTGCTTGTGGCAGAATTCAACTTGGAAAATGGTGCTAACTCCATTAAAAAAATTAAAAATTAAAAAATTCAAAATGTTTTATTTATTTTTTACTGACCAAGGCGTTTCTAAGCTTTGCAGCTATAGAGTGCACAGACTTGAATGATAGGTGTAGTAGGGAGAACAATGTGAAATTAGAACTATTTGTCAACATTGAGTATTGGTGGAGTAAGCACAGCTTTCAGTTTTGGTGAAGTTTTAAAAATTATTTTTAATTTTTAACAAAAATCTCACCTTCTAGCTCATGCACCAACTTGGTCCTTACAATTTCTTCAGTGCTGTCAAATACTTACTGATGGTCACTAGAAAACATACATAAAGGTCAACAAGAGACAGTTTAATTTCTATGAGGTTCATTGGAACTGTAGTTGTGTTCCACTTACTCTGTGGTTCAGTTCTGTATCCCAGCCCAACTGGAAAATACATTAAAATGCATTAAAAGATTTACTAGAACATTGATTGCACAGTGGGGGGAATTGAAATGTTCTTGTTTCCTTTGGTATATGAGAAAAGGAATTCCTCTGCTATTTTCCTGTATTTTGTTTCCATTTTGAATGTGATGACATAGCTACTTAAAAAGGAGATCTTAGATTTAATATTTTTCCAACAGGTAAATAGTTGCTGGGATCAAAATTTTATAAGTAACCATCCATGAAATGTTGGGGTTTTTTTTCTTAGCTTCCTTTACCAGTAACAGAAAGTTTCTATTTAAAAGAAATAAGTTTTTCTTTAAAAAAGTAGTCTTGTTTGGTTTGGTTTTTTTCTTTTGCAAGTATTTAATGCAAAGCTTTCTTGCACTAGGAATTTGTAACATAAAATGTTACTCTGATGGCAATAGCAGGCTGTTAAAGGTATAAATTAGACATGTGAAAGTTTTACTATGTGTTAAAAAGCAAGACATTGAAATTAATTATTTCTAATTTTTCTAATTTTTTTTCTTAACCTTAAAAGGTATTCAGAGAATTGCAAATGAGCCAAAGCTGGAGTTCAGTCTTGGTAAGATACAGTTTTGGTTTCTTGAAATTGCAATGGTCTCTGTGTGTGAAAAGTTCATATATATATGTGTTATGCAATGTAAAATTGCCTATTTAAAAAAAAAAATCAACCATTGTATCCTAAAGTAGGACAACTGGCCATGCTTACTTTGGTTGTCTTGAAACAGCTGAAGATGAACTGAGTTCTCTAAAGCTCTGTTGCTTTTACCAAGCTTAAAATCTGCCCAGTAGCTTTGAGAATGTTGTTTATGAAATATTACTTGTTTGGGACAAGACACTTAAGATGTAAGTTTTTAAAAAATACTGTAATCAAAGTACCGTTGCTTTAGAACTTTGAAATAAAACTGTTGGATTTGTATTTTTTTTGTAGGGAAGTGTCTATATAAGTGTTGACCTTTTTTTTTTCTACTTTTTATGTTCCATATAAGTCTTTGGTATATGAGGACTATATATCAGTATTATATATAACAGAGAGAATAACAGACAACTTGGTTCCAGGATGTGTTTTATCAGCTCAGTCCTTCTGTATCCAGAGCTGTAGAGCATGATTAAGATGGAGCAACAAACTCATTGAATGATGATGTATTTGTAATACAAGTGCACAGTATTTGCAGTCCAAACTGTGCCACTTAGAAAAATTTGTTTTTTCCCTTTCAGTGCAAAATATTAGACATTTTCAGAATGGTAGGAGAACCAGTTGTTTGCTGTAGAAGCACTAAAACCATTATTTCCTATGAGAAATCAGAATGATAGCTAGGCTTATTTCATTAACAGTTGGACCCCGAGATCTTAAGAGTCTTTTCCAACATAAGTGATTCTATGGTTATTCCCAGGTCCCATGTATGTCAAAATAACTGAGTTGCAAATAATGTGTACTTTGAAATACCTGATGTACATTCTGAAATGACTAAAATTTGTCCAATTTGTTGTCAATTTTGCATCATAGAGCCTGCTAATGTGTCTCTTGTAGAGCTGTACACTCAAACATTTACTCAGTGCTATTCAGTATCTGTTTTATTTACTGTGATAGAAAGACCTTAAAACGTGTTGCAAAGGTGTGTGTGAATGTGAGAGAGGGAAGGAGAAGGAACTAGAGACCTGTGTGTAAGCAGGGTATTACATAAAAATCAATCCAACTCCACTGTTTGGAGAAAGTAAATTATCTGCAAACAAATATTCCTCAAAAACTCCCTCACACAGCCAACAAGGTATTTATTCATCAGTGCCATGGCCAGGGGTCACTGCTCTGCTCACCCCATCAGGGCAGCATTTCCCAGCATTGAATTTCTGCACTGCTGTAACAACGATGGTTTAAAAGCTGATACCCTAAAGCTCTGCCTTTTGGAGAAGATGCAGTTGGGTCTGATAGAGTAATTTTTAGATCCCTTGCTCCAGTGATAAGAAAGTAAGACTGGCCCTGGTGTGGCACAGGAGAGGGAGGATGGTGCTGCAGGCAGTGATTGCAAATCAGATGAGCCAGATACTTCAGAAGTTGCTTTCAGTGATAAATGTGCCCCAGCAGGCAGGAGTGTAAAAGAGATGTAAAGCCATTTTCAGACTTGTTTGGGCTTGTGCTGGATGGAGCTCTGTTCATCACAGTGTCAATGTTTTTCTTTTGCATTAGCTTGTTTCTAGTAGGAATTTCTGTTCTGCAGTGTTATTGATTGAGGCATTGCAGCTCTGTGAGTGATCTTATGCACTGCCTTCTGCTGCTGCTCAGCTAACAAGAGTGGCAGTAGAAACCTCTTGGTTCTGACTGGGATTCCTGTCCCGTGGCATCAGTCAGGGGTATTTAGCAGTGTAAGCAGCTACATAAAGCTGATTCTTATTGTCTTGATTGTAAAATAGTAGTAGATATTTAAGCATAACACATTTTATTAGGGGAGCCTACCTTCAGTGGCTGAGTGGTCCACAGAAGACTTGATTTTTATCCTAACAGTGGTGTATCAAGGTACCCATGCCAACGCTTCCTAACCTCAGCCACCCTACTCACCACCACCTACAAAGGTACATGCATGCAGCACAGATGACCATGAGCCAGCAATGTGCCCTTGTGGCCAAGAAGGCCAATGGCATCCTGGGGTGCATTAGAAAGGGTGTGGTTAGTAGGTCAAGAGAGGTTCTCCTGCCCCTCTATTCTGCATTGGTGAGGCCGCACCTGGAGTATTGTGTCCAGTTCTGGGCCCCTCAGTTCAAGAAGGACAGGGAAGTGCTTGAAAGAGTCCAGCGCAGAGCTACTGAGATGATTAAGGGAGTGGAACATCTCCCTTATGAGGAAAGGCTGAGGGAGCTGGGTCTCTTTAGTTTGGAGAAAAGGAGACTGAGAGGTGACCTCATCAATGTTTTCAAATATGTAAGGGGTGAGTGTCAGGGAGATGGAGTTAGGCTTTTCTCAGTGGTGACCAGTGATAGGACAAGGGGTAATGGGTGTAAATTGGAGCATAGGAGGTTCAAGTTGAATATCAGAAAAAATTTTTTTACTGTAAGGGTGACAGAGCCCTGGAACAGGCTGCCCAGGGGGGTTGTGGAGTCTCCTTCACTGGAGACATTCAAAACCCACCTGGACACGTTCCTAGGCGATGGACTCTAGGGGGCCCTGCTCTGGCAGGGGGGGTTGGACTAGATGATCTTTCGAGGTCCCTTCCAACCCCTAGGATTCTATGATTCTATGATTCTATGATTCTATGATTCTATGACACCTCTTGCTGAGGAGTGAGACAGGGAAAATTTAGCTGGGAAGGATGTGTGAGCTGTTTGGCCCGACCAGCCATTAAAATCCCTCTCCCAAGGGTACTGCTCACCTGGTTACTGATAAGGCTGGAAGGGACTTTTGCACTGGCAGCTCATGCATCTGGGAACCATGAATTGCTTTGCCAGGCCAGCTGAGCCAGAGAGCTTCCCTGGGCTTGGTTTATGTAGAATTCAAGATTTGGCATCAGCTTTAGCTAAGGACTACTAAGACTTCTCTGTAAGGTGAACCAAAGCATGGAAAAAAGGGATGAGAGGGAGATTTGCTGCAAGCAAAGACACTGCTGAGATGTGTGCCTAACTCAAGGAACAAAATCTTATCTCTCTGTACTGATGTTTCAACTTGATTAAACTGCTCTCTAGCACTTGGAAGGCAAATCTAACAGTTAATAACCTATAAAACTGGTTTCTAAGAAAGAATGGTTTGTATCTATAATTTTGTTCATATGCATTATATAAAAAATACTGTATTAAGTAGCACAGAATCATAGAATGATTCTATGATTCATAGAATGATTCATGTATATATATATGCAAATAGACATTTGCTTTTATCAGTTAATATCTATGTGTTTTAAACTATGTTTTAAAAAATTCAGTTATCACATAAATGGTACTTTGTAGCTCTTCTGTCAATAAATAACATTGAGAAATGGAACTCTCCAGTAACTAAAAGAGAATACAGCTTTTTAATATTTGGGTGTTGCCTAATAAAGAAGTTTTATTTAGGGACAGTGTATGTCAATACTGCTTTCTAATATTTGCAGTTCTGGTAACTAAATTTGGAAGTAATGTTATTAAAAATCTTATTAGGGACTTGCATTCTGCTGTGCTAGCTGACTTGCTGCATTCTATATCCATAATAGTCTGGAAAGTGTTTGTCTTTTTGTGATTTTGTTTTAAAGTTCAGTTAAGTTTTAGTGGATTTTGTTTGGGTTTTTTTTTTTGGGGGGGGGAGTGTGTGTGTGTTGTTTTTTGTTGTTTTGTTTTCCTGAGGTTAAACTCTTGAATTACAACTTTCCACTGCAAAACATTCATCATTTTCAGGAGAGGATGTGATCTTGTCACATTTCCGATTTTAGAGTCTGAGCTTCATTTAGACAAAGTTTTTGATTTTTGCATTTGAGGAATCCTTGGAAATCTGAGTGGTTTTGAACTTTTTGGGGTTTACTTCTCAAAATTCATCTTGATGATTGGCTTTTCAAGGCATTCTGTTCTGTGTGCTGGTTTATGAAACACTGGGAGATGGCACATGTCAGTGGGAAGAGTAGAGTCTCTACCAGATAAATTTTATGATTAATTTTTTTTCCACTTTTAATGATGTGTATTACATACTGTTTATTCCCAACAACAAGAAAAGCAAAAAAGGCAAGTTAAATTGGACAGAAGAATTTCAGGAAGTTTAAAAAGTGTCACGTGATTGGAAAGAATGCTCTTTTTTTCCTCTGGGAACTACTTATTGGGCTTCTGCCTATTTTGAGACTTTTTGCACTCCAGCACAAGATGCTTGACCTTATGCAGCTGAACTTCAGCTAACTTTGAGCTGGTTTCAGTGCAGTTGGGCAGCAAGTGAAACTCTCTTCCAAAAACATTGTAAGGGAGTGAAAGCCCATCAGGTTTCATGGCATTCTGTAGTCTCTCATTGCAGCGTTGGATGATGGAACAGGATAACGTGGATTGAGCTAAGTGGGATCACCTGGAGACAGTTGAGTGATGTTGATTTATTGACCTCTGAGGAGAGGATGCTCTCCTTACTCTGCTGTGTAAGGATGCTCTCCTTACTGTGCTGCTGCATTCTGGGGCACTCATAGGAAAATTGCTTTATTACATACAGACACAGATGTTTGTATGTAGAAAGTTGCAGAAGTCTTACTTACAACAGAGATTTGGGTGGAAGTCCTGGCACTGCTGCCTTCTTTCAACCTTTCCTTATCTCCCACAAGGCTGACATTTTAACTATTCAGGATGTAACTGACTTTTTTTTTTTTTCTATTCCTTAATCATGCTGTTTTCAGGGAGGCTCAGAAGGCACACAGTGTCTGCAGAATGTTTCAGCAATAGATGTTGGTCTGCTCCACAGCTTCATTACTAAGAATAAACTCTGTTTTAATGAATTTTTTAAAATTATGCTGCTGTTCCTAGTAGAAGGGCTTTTTTTTATCAAACTGCTAGCATAAAAATTTTAAATTATTTCTCATTTAAAAGGAAATTGTGTACACTGCTAACTTTGCTTAAGAGATATTTACAGTATTTCTGGTTTTGTGCTTTAGTGGCTGAAGTCAGTTTTTTCTCTGCTGCTGTACAATGCCCCTTGTGGTCCTGTGGTTTCTTTTGGGCAGGTGCAAGCAATAGTTTGTATTTCAGAGCTATTGAACAGTGCTGGGATGCCAAAAGTAACATTTCTCATTAAGGGAGTGGGGATTGTTAAGAAACTAAAGCATCTTTCATAGGAGGAGAGGCTGAGAGAGCTTGGACTGTTCAGCCTGGAGAAGAGAGGAGGCTTTTAGGGGATGTTATACATGTATTTAAACACCTGCTGGAAGAGATTGAAGTGAGGGAGCCAGACTCTTGTCACTTATACCTCGTGAAAGAACAAGAGACTCTTGATCTAGAAATTCTTCAGGACCTTTCAGTAATCCTTCATAATCATGTTGGAATTAAACTGTTTAAAGTTGTTGCCCTCTATGTGCCATCAAGCAGCTTTTGGGAACTTCTTGCTTTTTGATTAAAGCTCTTGCTTTTTGATTAAATCATTCTGGTATCCTTAGTGTCCCTCACATAAGGATGTACCAGCGGCCTGAATTGCCTTGTTTTTTGGGCAAAGAATGAGTTAGGACTGGATAGAGCTGAGTGAATGTGTAATGGAAATTTTGTAGATTTTCTTGGCTTTGTGCTCATTTTCATGTTTCAGGTTTTTTCTGTACATTTGCATTCAAAGTTTCATTTTCTTTTTTTTTTTGTGTTCTCACAGGGAATACTTACTAGTGGGAATGCTTACAAAAGGCAAGCTTAAAGTAGATTGATTATTAAATATGTATTTGGAGCAGTATCATTGATCAGGAATGAACTTGAAATGGACACTTTAACCCTGAGTTGAAACTCTTCCCCCTTTGTAAATAAAATAATTCGGGTGAAAAATAAGCTGAGGATGATTGCTTAGTGATGAGTGCCAGTGGGATGCAACTGAGTTCTGGTGTGACTATGGACAGTGGCCTGAATTCAGGTGACATTTGGATGTGGAATGATATGGGTAAATACAGAAATTACCTTTCAAGTTAAGTTACCTTTTGTCCCTGCTATATCTCCTGCCAGTAAATCTTCCTTTTTTTTAGGTTTTTTTTTTTTGGTTGATTTTTTTTTTTTTTTCTTTTTTTGGTTTTTTTTTGTTGGTGTTTTTTTTTTTTTTTTTTTTTTGGGTTTTTGTTTGTTTTTTTTTTGTTGGTTTTTTTTGGTTGGGTTTTTTTGTTTGGTTGGGATTTTTTGTTTGGTTGGGGTTTTTTGTTTGGTTGGGGTTTTTTTTTTGTTTGGGTTTTTTGTTTGGGTTTTTTGTTTGGGTTTTTTGTTTGGGTTTTTTGTTTGGGTTTTTTGTTTGGGTTTTTTTGTTTGGGTTTTTTTGTTAGTTTTTTTTGTTGTTTTTTGTTTCTTTTTTTTGGTTTTGGTTTTTTGTTTGGTTTTTTTGTTTGGTTTTTTTTGTTTGGTTTTTTTTTGTTTGGTTTTTTTTTGTTTGGTTTTTTTTGTTTGGTTTTTTTTGTTTGGTTTTTTTTGTTTGGGTTTTTTTGTTTGGTTTTTTTTTTTTGGTTTTTTTTTTGGTTTTTTGTTTGGTTTTTTTTTGTTTGGTTTTTTTTGTTTGGTTTTTTTTTGTTAGGTTTTTTTTTGTTTGGTTTTTTTTGTTTGGTTTTTTGTTTGGTTTTTTTTGTTTGGTTGGTTTTTTTTTGTTGGGTTTTTTTCTGTTTGGGTTTTTTTTTTGTTGGGTTTTTTTGGTTTAGTTTTTTTTTGTTTTGGGCTTTTTTGGTTTGGGGCTTTTTTGGTTTGGGGCTTTTTTGGTTTGGGGCTTTTTTGTTTGGTTTTTGTTTTTAAATCAAGGTGGGACAGCTTCAGGTGTCTGTCTGCTTGGCTGCACTCTCCCATGTGATAGTTGGCAACTTCTTGTGCTTTTGTAGCTGCTGTGTTGGAGGTGGGCAGGATGAGAAACCCCTCAATCTGCCCTGTGTCTGACCTCTTTCTACTCCAGTGCTCTCCTGAATTCCAAGGGGCATTGGCACCATTTCTCCTTCAGCCACCCTGCTGGGGCTGTTCTGAAGGAAATCAGCTGTGATGGTTTTGCAGAGCGTGGAGGAACAGCTGTGCCCTGCCAGCCTGGCACTGGAGGACAGGTGTGGGGTTTGCAAATCCTGCTGGAGCCACAGACAGGCTCAGGGATGCTCAGCCTTGTCAAGGCTGAGGCAGTGGGGATGTGCCCAGCAGCCAACCCTCAGGCATGTTGGGACAGCTTGGAGTTGAAAGCTTTAAATACCTGGAGACTTGGAAGCCCCCGGAGCAGGTGTGCAGAAGCTTAGTGTCTTCTGTTTAAAATCCACTCGTGGATGTCTGTGTGTTTTTTGTGAGTTTATGCTTGAATTTTTTTCTGTCATGTTTTGCAGTTGGTCTTTTCTAACCTTCAGCTCGGTCTGTAAAACACTTCATGATGAATTGTCTGGAGAATTCTTGACATCTCTTCCCTGATTTGTCTTTCTCCTCGGAGATAAAGTCACTTTATAATTCCAAAAGAGTACAGATCATTTGGGAGACCAAAAGCAATCAAATTATTTACAGATTACACATCTCTTGTAGCTCATGCTTCGTGTTGTGCAGAATGGTAATGACTAAACAGACATGAAACAATTCTGTTTTGTTAGCCCAATAATAAATTAAATTAAACATATTTAATTCAAAGCATGATGCTCTTTCCTTTTTTTGACTCTAATGGTACTGCACTGTGTTACCATGATACTTTATCTTTCAAATGGTAGTTTTTAACTACATCTCTAAATATGCCAATAGAAATAATTGCAGTAATACTTTAATGTTATAAAACATTTCCCAGTGGGCTTTTTTTTAA
Source organism: Heliangelus exortis (assembly GCF_036169615.1). Lineage (NCBI taxonomy): Eukaryota > Metazoa > Chordata > Aves > Apodiformes > Trochilidae > Heliangelus > Heliangelus exortis. The sequence goes on from NC_092431.1 coordinate 17,207,606, forward strand.
ATCCTCAACCGTCGAAACAGAAGTTCCATAAAAGCAAAACATCTAATTAGTAGAAGACTGAAGTCCTCTTTCCCTTTTCAACACATGAGTTATAGATGTACTTATTTTTGGAACTTTTGAAATGCATGTCCTGTGGTCAGATATGACTTAAAAATGAGGTTCTCTGAAGGCTCTGGAAAAAAAATGCAACTCTCCTAATGCAACACCCCAAAATGCCACACTGGATGCAGCATGACAAGCAGACTGACCTGATGTACTTGTAAGGGCTTTACTGAAAAAAACAATGCTTAAGGATGCTGTTCTTAATTATTTTACCTCCACCTCTTATGGATAATGAGGTTTCTCTATTCTAACAGTTAGAGACGTTTTAATTTCTGTGATAAACCATATTTCTACAGAGGGTCCCCAACCAAACCTTATGCAGAGAATGAAACTGAAATGAAAGAAATTAAACTAAATTTTTAAAATGCCTGCCTGGTGAAATAGATCAAATGTTCAAAACAAGTTAAAGCTGACACTTTCATGTGAAATCCTGTTGCATTTAAGATGGATTCCTAAGTGATTGAATGAGTACAGAATGTCTTGGTGATAGAAGAATTTGGTGTTGGCATTCTTTGAAGGTGAGAATTCTTCACACCTAAGCAGCTGAGGATTATTGGCTGTAGGATTGTGAATGAGCTGCTTTAAAAACTACAATGGCTATCAGTGCTTTCAGCTTTGAGATCTGAACCTGCTGCCATTGAGATAAAAAGCAGCAATCAATACCTATCAATACCTATTTAAATATCAAATATGCCAGAGATGAAGGATTTATTTTCCCCCTTTCTGTTAATCCTTAATTTGTACAAAGGAATTGAAATAATTTGAAATTATTTCTATGGGAAGCAGTCACCTGTATTTTTACATATGTCAATTCATAGAAGCCAAGACATTTTCAAATATAGAAATTTGTAGTCTTGTAACCTGTAGACAGCAGTTTTTCACCCGTGAAGAAACTTCTGATGGAAATTACTGTCTATGGTAAGAGGATCCAACTTTTTGGTATATGCAGTATACTCTGTAGGAATCATTAATATCTTCTCCCTTTAGATCTGTCTCAAAATACCAGCTGCAGACCTTTTGTAAATCTGTGAGTTAAAAAATTTAGATTATGGTCCAATATCTTTGGGGAGATGAGCTGCTTAGATGAGTGTTAATTTTGAAGAACCTGCAAATACAAATGTATGTGCTGCTTTAAAAAGGTTACTTGGAAATTAGATTGAGTGTTAAAACAGCTACAGTCAGCATGGGATTTGTTACCCTGTCTCATTTGTAACCTGTTCTCATGGTTGAGACTTAAATTTTGAAGAAGTCTAGGGCTAAAGGTTATTTCTTCAGGATACGTAAGGAAATTAATCTCAAATGCTTTTGGGTTTGTGGATTACTTGAGCCTTGTCTTCTGGCACAGCCCTTCATCTGTGAACTTTATTTTTGGACTGTCATTTATGCAAATAGATAAAAAAATATATATCTTTAATTGTTAATGAAGAGGTTATACTTATCTCTTGCTATTCCATACTAGTAAGGATCAACTTAATTGTCAGGATGGCTGTTTTCAGATCTGCTGAGGAATAAAGAATTCTCTCTTACTTGGATCTCTAATTGAGGTATTAATCCAGAATTGCCACCCTTTCAGACAAGCCTTGCTTATATTAGAACTTATTCTGCAGCTTGCGTGCAGTTTTTTGAGCATTAATTGTGCATTTCCTTACTAGGAAATTTAATCATTACAAGGCTAGAAGTGGTTATTCTGGATTGCAGAAATCTATTTTCTGCTTTGATCAAAAAAGTGTCTTGCTCTTATTTGACTTGACTCTGAAGTGCATTTTAGTCTGGTTTCCTTTTTAGACATGTCAGAAAGTGTTGTTTTTATTTTTTTCAAAGATGGCCTCAGGCAAACTGGAGGGACTAGTGCTTTGCTTTCTGTTTTCTGTAGTGGACTTTCTAGACAGGGACAACATTTGACAGGCACCTGTGCAATGAGACACAGCTGTGAATCAGCCTTGTGGTTGGTATCCCAAGGGGGGGAGGGAAGTAAAGAAAAGAAAAGAAAGAAAAGTACAATCATACAGCTCAGTAATATCCTGTTTTTTTATTTTTTATTTTTTTTAGGCTGTGTTCTGCTCCACTTGAGCACTACACATGGAGAGTATTACAGCATGCAAACTTTTCTACCATGCTCCCTTGAGTGGTGTTTTTTAGGAGTCTTTATGGAGCTGATCAACAGTACAGCATTCCTCCCTCTTCACTGGGGGCTTCATCCTTGGTGTATGTGAAGGAAGGAACACAAATCTTTTCAGACAAATGAATCTTAAAGCATGTTCAGTTAGGCAGTTGAGCAATAGCTTTGCTTGCAAGTCTAACCCTTGTCAGTCTTTTCTTTTGTGAGTTGCTGTTGTTAATACAGCTCCCTGCTGCATCTTGTGCTGGCACCTTCAGCATGATTGCCTTTTCTATGTAACATTTTTAGTTACAGAAGAAATGAATATTTTACTCACTAGCAGTGCCTCGTGGGTAACAGGGCTAGGGACACATAGTTGATTTACTTATATTAGAGAGCTGGCTCCAGAGAAGTTGGAGAAGTGCATCCTTATTACACTGCTTAGATGTGCTTAGGTCAAGATTAACATCAGTTAGCTTGGGTGGTAATAGCAACACATACTGGGACCCTGAGGTCTGGTCCAGACTGCAGGAGATGCCTAAGGACAGGGAAAATCACTCCCCTACTGAGGTCTGGGCTCCTGTATTCAACTTACACCCAGAATCCAAAATAACTGCTCCACAAGGCATCTCTACTGCAGTGAAGCAGCACCCTAAAAGACTTCAGATTGTGTAGGGTTCTTTGTGAAGCTTGATACCTTCTGTAGCTGCTAGACTTTGTTGCTAGTTTCCTTCCTTTGTTATGCAAGGGAAGCTTCTTTCTTCACCAAGCCTCAAAGTGTTTTGTAAAGATGTGGATGATGACATGGATTTGGAGTAAGGCTAAGCAACAGCTGAATTTTCTTTACACATTAGAGAAGAAGCTTGTCTCTGCAGTGTTGTAAAGTAATCCTGCACATGGAGGATCAAAACCACATAATGATTCACTTGACAACTGGTATAGCAGTGTATAAATGCTTATGTCAAAAGAAGCAATGTATGCTGTTAAAAACAGATGTGGCAGACTGAGAGACTTGGCACCTACGTTTCTTTTCATCTTCTTGTGATATTGCTGTAGGTTTATTTAATTTCTGAAGAGATTTTCAAAGTTCGCAGCCAGCAGAATATATTTTATTTATAAAATCTGAAAGAAATTGTTACGGGTTCTAGATATTTACTGAGCTTACAGTATAAAGAAATGAACAGAAAAAGAGAAAAAGGGAAGTCTGTATGCCCTTTGCTATTCTAATTTTTCAGCAGATACATGAAGGGACCTAAAAGAAAGCTGGGTGGGGGGGGACATTTTATAAGGGCATGCAGCAAAAGGATGAGGGGTAATGGCTTTAAACTGGAAGAGCAGTAGATTTAGGTTAGCAATTAGTAAGAAATTCTTCACTGTGAGAGTGGGGAGGCAATGGAACAGGTTGCTCAGGGAAGTTGCTTCTGTTCCATGCCTGGGAGTGCTCAGTGCTCAGGATGGGGCTGTGAGCAGCCTGGTTTAGTGGGAGGTGTCCCTGCCCATGCAGGGGGGTTGGAACCAGATGATCTTGAAGGTCCCTTCCAACCCAAACCATTCTATGATTCTGTGATACTTAAATTTGTAACTGCTCTCTTTTTGGGATAGTGGTAAATTCCTGAAAGAAATGATACATTTACTTCTTTCTTAGATACTTGGATATGGCAATATTGGGAAAAGGTGAAGGGTGAAATAGTATTTAACTCTGTTTCCAGCAGATTTTGAACATGTTTGTGCTATACTAAAATACCAACAATACCAATATAAAGTACAACCTTGGAATAGCAGGATCAAAATCCCTTTTGATAGGAATAGATTTTTGAAGTGTATTAATGTCTAGCTTGTTTTTGTAAGACTTTAAGCATTTTTTAATTTTCATTCTCTCTTTATTTCTCTGACCAGAATACTAAATTCAGCTTCAGATCCAAGCATAAGTATCTTGAATAGACAGTGCAATTAGCAGAAAAGTTCTGCATAGAAGGTAAAGTGGATGAAGGAAAATCTAAAGGAGCATCAAGAGGTCTGTTTTGCTGTCACTAGGTGACTGCAGCACTTTGGAAAAACAGGAATTCTCTCTGCAGTTAGAAGCACAGTGTGCTCATAAGGAAATGCAGTCTTTGGAAGAATTACTTTTAAAAACCCAAATCTAGCATTATCTGAAAGAGATAAACAGACACTTGTATTCTCAGATATAGTTTCAAGATGTAAGAAATTTAAAAATATTGATCACGAGCAGTTTGTTTCATAACTGAAGGAGCCAGCTGTTGTGAGCAAAGCTAGAAATTCCCTTCACTGACCTCAGGAGCAGTGTAGAGCACAAAGGTGGCAAAAGTCAGTCATATCCAATTGGAACTAAAGCTGGAGGAGCCTGATCATTAGCAGTAAATGTGCTGGAACAGATAATCTAACGTTAGCAATGGATGAATTCACTACTAAAATGTAAATTGTACTGAATGTAAATGTAGATGTAAAATGTAAAATGCATCACCATGCATTTGGTGACACATTTGGTGGGAATATGATGCCTGTGAGCTGGATGTTGATCCAGTCTCCCACTTTCCTGTGTCTCTTGCATCTGCTTTACTTTGTAAATAACTGGGGTTGTCCAGGCTGAAAAGCAAAGCTGCAATATGAAATAGGCCTGTTCTAACATGTCAAAGGATTGAAACCCATGCTCAGGGCATGGATGCCAGTGCTGCTGCTAATGGCAGTGTTAAGTTATAGTCCAAGCCTTTTTTACCTTTTTGGAAAAGGCAGAAAGATGCAGTTTCAAAGTGCTCTACCTAACCCTCTAGTCTGGCATGGGACTACCAGTAAAACACAAAAGAATCACAGAACTCTGAGGTTTGGAAAAGACTTCTAAGATTCATAAAAAACCCCGAGACCTAAAAACTTTTCAGTACTACAAAACCCAGGGCTGACAGGACTTACTCTGAAATAGACCATTCTGGTTTTCACACTGTTAATTCTTACCAGTTTTAGCACTTCATGTGCAAATAGGATCCTGAGTACATCTGGCACCTCAGCTCCTGGGCATAACCTCTTACCCCTGCCCTCCCATCAGCACACAGCATTTTCCTCCAGCAGTGCTCATGTCTACCTTAGTTCAGTGTCCTCTAAACTTCTGTGTTCTTGTAGCAGCAAAATAAGTGGGTAATGACTGATGATTTTCTGGACATTGTATCAATGCATTACTTGGAGTACTACAAATATCATTGGTGTTTGTGGGGTTTTTCCCCCCAAACTTTTATTATAGAGATGTCATAGAGATACTTTATGCTCTATTGAAATTTTTTTTGTCATCTCCCTCTCCTTGGACTATTGGTAGAAATTTTCTCCCTGCTGTTAACTCCAGGCATCTCCTTAAAGACAGTATTTGTATTTCCTTGAGATGTAATGAGGTTACTTTAGCAACCAGCTGTACCTTCTAGAGAACAGATATGTATTTTATTTTTATACATGGATCTCATCCCTAGAGACAACATCTGTGATCTTGGACCTTTTCTTCAGTACAAATCAGTGGATATTTATTTATTTGTATGCATGGCCCAGGTACAGTCTTCCATTCCATAGAGATTCTTTTAATTGCCTCTAAGAATTTACCTGAGTCTGAGCCTCTGTTTTGATCACTACTTTAATGAGTATCCCTCCTAATACATACTTGTTTCATGACTATGTAGCTGTGCCCTTGTTTTCTGATAACATGGATATTACAATTTCTGGGGCTGCATACTTTGATGCTGTGAATTTTACAAGGAGTCTGCATTACAAATTATTGTGGGAATAATTTTTCTGGTCTTATGGTCCCTAGGTAGAGGGGTTCTTCACACACTAGCAAACCTCAGCATTCTTGTTGAGACATCAATGGGACCACTAATTAGTAGTATTTATGGTAAAGCAATTGATAGTATTTATTATGGAGCACTAACTAGAGGGGTGCTCATTAGCACCATTCTGTGCTAATACCAGGCTTCAAACATTTCTCTCTTTTGCTTTCAGGCATGGTTTTCCATGCAGAGAACACATGGCTGTGCTGTCCTCCCCACTCTTGTGGTTGTACTTACAGTCCTAATTTACAGTCCTAATTCCAAAGAATAGCTAAACCTTTCCTGTGCATTCTGAAGCTGTGTTATTCCTAAGCCTACATCTGTGCTTCTCTGAAGCTACTATTTTCAGCAGGCTTGGTTAGCACAGTGTGTTCAGCAGAGGCAGAACAGTGGTGATAGGCAGATTTTTCTCTTACATATCCTTATCCTCCTTATCAGCCCCTCAGGGGGAAGGAAAGAAAACTGTGTACTCTTTAGCGTTCTGCATGTAGCACAGGTTGAAATGTGTGTTCTCTTATTTAATGTGTCCTTTTGCCCCCTAAGGAATAGCTGCACCTCAGTTAATTAGTCTGTCAAGACAGACTGTACAGTATTATTTATAAACTAAGTTGCTGTGGGATAATAGTGCTGCTGCAATGCTAATGAAAAAAACAATTGAACATTATGTTCACATATATATATGCATGTGAAACACACAGGCTTCTTGTCTGCAGATAATGCTGATTTTCTGTTCCTCAAGCATACAAACCAATGTGCCCTGGAGAAAAAAGGTCTGGTGGCTAATTCCCATCCCTTGCCAGCCCCTTGGGATCTTTTTTGGCTTGGAAAATAAGGAATGAAACTGTGAGAAACAGTGGTGTTTCTGTTGTTGGTTAGAGAAGAAGACAACTCCCAACTTGCCATGTGGGCTAATGTGTGCATTGTGTGAATCTCTGTTCCCTCATGTGCTGGGATTTACCTCACTAACAAAAATAAACACGGAAATTTCAGTGAAATTTTCAATTTTTGATGCTGCACTTTGGCCTCCTTCCCAAACATCTCTGAACTCCGAGCTGAGGATGTCTTCCAGTCCTTCTGCTCATATTGGGTGTTCCAGCTGCTGAATCTTTATCAGTTCTGAGAGATGCTGCACCTCTCCATTTTTTTGCCAAATTAATTTCTATTGACTCCGGTGGGGTTAGTGCTTGGAGAAGTGGTGAAACCCTGGTCAAAACTGTTATGGTTTCAGGGAAGGCATATGATGAATTTCCAGACTCTTTGTGATTGTATTTTTGGTTTGCTTTTTTTTTTTTTTCCTTTCTACTGTTTTACAGTCACTGGGATTTTTGTGTCTTTCTCTCTGTGCTCCGTTCCTTTATCCAGACAGCATTTTCAGAAATTTCTCTTTGATCCCATGAATTGGTCACTGGAACCACAAGGCAGGATTCTTCTGTATTTACAGCATAGCCTAATTTTGAGGAAACAGTGACTCTTTTTTTCTCTTCTTTTATTCTTTGTGTGTGCACACATGCACAGCAGGTTGAAGAGGGCAGCCAGCATGTTGGTGCAGCATGAAGAATGGTGAAATACATTCAAGTCCTGAATGACTTGAAGAACCAGAGATTTGCTGGTGTGGTTTGTGTGTCCAGCACACGTGGTTTGTGTGCATTGTGGTTGTACTGGAATGTCCAGGACAATGTACAGGCACTACTGGTAGAGAAGGAGCACTTGTTTCCTGTGATTCATGTAAAAATAATAATTTCATTTTAGTAGTAGAACAACAAAAGTAATGGAAATGAAGTAACAATTAGTGCTACCTTTGCTTTTATTCTTAAAAAAAATGTGTTGGCATTCATTAAAAATTATTTTTAAGGCATTTTAAATGGCAAGACAGTTTGACATGTAGACCACAGAACTCTGCAAAATACCTAACTATTTTAAATATATTTGAGAGCAATTCTCTTTCCTGGCAGCCATTCATCTTGCCCTACACAGTAATTCCTTTGCTCTTTTTCTTTGATTAATAGAGTAGCTTCTTCTTGCCATCCTAACTTTTCTTCTTTGTTGCTGTAAAAGCATTAATTACTCCTAATGCATTTCTTCCTTAAACATTCACTGTACACTGTAGGCCTTGCCAGGGGAATGGATGACTCAGGATTTTACACACTGAGTCAACAGTCACAATGAGTCGATTCATAAACCTTTGGCATCTAAGTCCAAGCTGCCAGTTCAAATCACTGACTTTGTTGGGGACCTTTTCCATAATTAATTGAAGCAGAGTGAACTATTGAAAAATAATGTAACCTATGTATGTGGTCTGCTTTAGATGTAGGTTATGATGGAAAGTGCATTGATGTTGCAACCTGATTTCACTGTGTTACATTTGGAATTAAGACAACAGCCTTAGTATGCCTTTCATTTTTTTTTTTCCTTCTTTCTTTTTGAGTAGTATGTCAATAATGCCCAACAATGTGTTTAAGTATGTAACATATAGCTGGAATTTCACTTTCACAGCCCTGTCATGTGTCACTTTGTTCAAAGAGTGGTGACTGTTATAGAAGACCAAGGATTTTTAGGGACACTTCAAGTGAAATAGTTCAAATGGCAATAATGCAGTGTGGGGCTGTGGAGCTTGCCAGGCTGTGAACAGGATATAGCAAACTTCTGTTCTTTGGCATCAGCTTAAAAGTCATCCTTATTTTTAGTCCTTAGTTTTGTTAAACATTTCAGTTGGGCTGTTTTGAAGGGAAGTGATGCACTCTGGCTCAAAGTGACAAATTCTGTGTCACACCATATCTTCAGTTCTCTGCCAGCAACAACCTTGTTGTGTATCCTCTCTGACTGAAACAGCAGTTGTGAACAGCAGTAACCTAATGCCACTGTAGAGAGAAGTAACTCAGTCAAGTAGATGCAGGTTTCATTTTATTTCTTTTGTGCTGGGGTCTCAAAAAAATTCTGATATTTTATGCTGATCCTCCCCATGAAGGAGATGCAGATGAATTATCCTCATGTCCTCTGTACCCAGTGAAATGCAAGCTGATGTTGGTAAGCTGCCTTTTTACAGAAAAATTATCTAATGACTGAATTACCTCCTTACCACAGAAATTGTTTCCTATGCTCAAGTATCACCAGGGTGGTTTATCAGTGGGGTGAAAGCCTGTGCTCTTGACTGCTTAAATAATGAGTCACAGCTAGGTAACATCTGAAACATTCCACAGTCAAATCATTATGTTTGGGGGGGATTCACCTCCATTCATGATGCACTGGTGCTTTTTACAAGAGTTCAGCTCTATGACTTCTGCCAGGGTCACCAGTGAGGCGGGGTGTTTTGGCTTTTATTTTTGTTTTTATGAAGTTTCTGTCTCTTTCTGATTTTCCCTTCTGGTGCATACCTGTCATCTTTGGAGCTCCATTGACTTGTGAGCTGGTTAATTTCCTTTTTGGTGGGTGTGAAAAGTTTTACTATAACTGTCAGAGTTAACATGAGCTCTTTTGCCATTCCTCTGAGGCTGTGCTTTGCTGTGCTATGTTCTAAAAATGCAGACTGGAAAACTAGAGGTTTGGGTGGTGGCATAAGATCAAGGTTTGTGAAGAGAAATGACTTTATCTGGATATTTTAATGATCTGATCCTGCATCTGTGGTCAGCTTTAGAGATGATATAGATCAAATAGGTAGGTGTCTACCCAACCTTTTTATCCTTTGGAAACTGCTTTTCAGTAACTCTCATCATAATTCTTCAGCTTATATCAGGTAGTGGTAATATTTAGAGTACTTTCAATGATGTGGTGAGCTTTAGTAGCAAGGAGTTTCTGTCAGCTTGCTGTTGAAGTCTGGTGCTGCTGTATTAGCTATTTCATACAGACTTCATCATAAAAAACTTATATTCCTGTCCCACTTTTACCACCAAATTATGATAGGGTCAATTTGAGGTTTACTACCCAGAGATTCTATTGGCAATTCAGGCTAAAGCAGAAATTTTAAATATTCTTTGAAGATAAGATTTAGTAATTTCCTAGTTTCCTTTAAACTGTTATGAAAGAGTGGTAAAAAAAAGTGGTAAAAAAAAAACTTCAGTTTTCCTTTTATTTCCTCAAGCAGCAGGTCCAAGCCCAAAGGAAAGGAAAAAAAAAAAGTGTAAACCAAGCTGAGTTGGCATTTTGTATGTATGAGAGGTTTCCCTGCCTTGGCTTCTCCTCAGAGCAGGTTTGCTTGCAGTGGAGATAATCTCACTCAGTTTTTAAAATGTTAAAGGTCAGCTGCTTCTGAGGAATCCCCCAGTTGGCAATGACTCCCTAGAAACTTTCCTCAGCTCTTTCTTGACAGTTTGCCTCTCTTAAACCATAGCCTTTTCCTGTCTTTCCTCAGGCTTTTAAAATCCCAGTGTAAGTCTGATGCACTTCAGAAAGCACTGGGTATCACAGAATCATTTGGGTTGGAAAGGACCTCAGAGATCATCAAGTCCAACCCTTAATCCACTTCCACTGTGGTTCCCAGCCCATGGCACTAAGTGCCACATCAGTCTCTTCTTAAAAACCTCCAGGGATAGAGAATCCACCCCCTCCCTGGGCAGCCCATTCCAATGTCTGATCACCCTCTCTGGAAAGAATTTCTTCCTAATATCCAACCTGAACCTCCCCTGGCAGAGCTTAAGCCTCTTGTCTTACTGGGAGGTACTTGGGAGAAGAGCCCGACCCCCCCCCGGCTCCAACCTCCTTTCAGGGAGTTGTAGAGATGATAGATCAGATAGATCCTGTCACCAGTGTTCACCTTCATGTATTTCTTGAAGAACATAAGGTGGATAGGTTCTGCTTTTGAGCCAATTCACGTCCCATTAGCCCACACGACTTCTGCAGAGCAGCTACTGATGCATTCCTTTCTTTCCTCCTGTACTTCTTCCTTTGGTGCCCTCATCCTTTCAGTTAGAAGGCATGAGATGTCTTGGTCTGAAGAATGAACTCAGTCACCTGCCTGAATGTGAGCCCAGAATAAAAAAGAATGATTAAAAAGAACTGAAATTCTTTAAGGTAGAATGAGTTTGATAATATGTCATATAAGTTTAACATGTCGTATGTAGATTTTTACTCATTGGTGAATTCTACTAAAAAGTTCATAATGTTCAGAATATATAAATTTACCTAATCCCTGGTAGCTATTAGCTGGTTTAGGATGTGTTTAAAATGTTTGTGTACTGTGGAAATTATCAGGCAAGGGATGAAGAAGTTAGAGATTTTATGGCAAATGAAATGAGTGCTTCTGTAAAGTTCTCTCCCATTGCAGTGTGTGCCTATGTGCACACACATCCATAGACTGGAGCTGAGGAGCCTCTGGCCAGGGAGCTTTGCAGAAGCTGCAAGTATTTTTAGTGGAAACGAGATCTCAGTTGAGTTCTGCAGCATGTGACTTCCTATTTCTGTAAGTTACTTCCAAGGGACTTCCTCTGTTCAATCGACTTGGCTCCGGAGGTTTCATCTGGAGCTGGAGCGTAGCGTGCTTTGTCCTGTGCCTGTGACAGCCTTTTCCCAGAGTCTTCTTTTGGAGGATTTAATTTTTGTTTTGTACCATCTCCAGCATGCAAGGATCTGGTGGCTGCTACCCGTGATCGGAAGCTGAATACGTTCATACAAGTCTCAGTGGTGCATCCAGCAGAGCACGTTGTGACGAGGTATTCCAGCACTGAAACCGTGGAGGTGAGAATCCTTCTTATTCAGTTAATGTGTTGATTATGTGCTGTTCATTTCTTCCTTAGAAAGTGAGTGAAAATTGAACAAGTTAGTGCATACTCTGAGGTAAAACAAGCACACTCTGGCAGTTAGTGAAGCATACCTAAGAGTGTTCTGTAGTTCCTGGCATTTAACCAGGATAAACAGTTAGAAATGAATTTACCTTTTCATGAAAGCAATGTTGTTCCAAGTATACACATAGAGAATGCTCTGGTTCTCCAGGCATAGGTCTGGGATGAAACAGGGAATAGTTGATCTCATCAAAGGACAAGGGAATGCAAAGTAAAACTGAAGTAAAAGGACAGTGAGTTTGCAAAGTATTTGAAAATTACAGAACATACGTGTGTTGAATGGTCTGTTATCTTTCTTGTTTCATTTTTTCCATGGGAAAGTGGATGGTTTTGCAATTTGAAAAATATTAGTCTACTTCTATAATTAGGGAAAGAAGTGTGTATATGTCATGTTTGTGACTTTACATAAAGTAATTAGTAGCTTGCATCATATTTTACAGCAAGTTGTCTGAGGCTGGTTTGCCATTCTTCACTTTGCCCTGTAAGCAGTGTCAGAAGGAGTAAAGAGGCTCACAGAGAAAATTAAAGTGTGAGCTTAATTTACTGGAGAGACTCGTTAAGAAAAAGGAACTCTTATTGTTAACACACTCAATTTTACCAGTCTCGTTTTAAGTGTTAAATACAATGAGAATATTTCATGAGCAATTTGTGTGAGCAGTTGCAACCAACTACTAATTAAATTGTCATGGTTTCAGCCATCAGCCATCCTGAAACTGTTTGAATCAGATACCTTGTATCTGATCAGGATGTTTCATTGCACTCTCTCCGAAATGATGTTGTTCAGAAAATGGAACAGATTTTCTTCTTTTAATAGAAGTTGATGCACTTCCTAACCTAATGTCATGGATCTGAATAAATCCCTGAATTTGTTGTGTCAAGGCTCTCAGCTTCGTAACTCCATCCTTTAGGGCAGGGGATGACCAGGGGCACAGAAAAATTATTTTCTTACAGAAAAACCTCGTTTAGGATGCAAATCCTTTATTTTACTTAATGGAAAATTTAAGATACTAGCCTACTAATATTTGGAAATTAACTATAATTAAGTGTTAAGAAATTATAAGCAACATTTTGTTTGATTCATTTGAAGCAATGATAGTTACTTTTGTGTGCAGCTTATAGATTTAATCATATTGTTACAAAGCAGGGGAAAATTATCTTACTCCACTACTGCCTAAAGAGGGGTATTGCAAGCTCTTTCCCATAAGTTAAAGTCCATAATCTAATATGTGGAGTCTCTATAGAATTTCTTTAGACATTTTATTGTGACTTAATGAAGATCTCTCTCTTGTGAGTGTGCATATACTATACCTTTTGTTCTTTTATAGAAATATGAAATTGTGGTACTTTCAGAAGGCATTGTGGGAGAATGGGAGGGATTGTTTATTCCAGGTTGCATTCCAGGTAATGAAACTTTCTAGCTGAGCTGTTTAAAGAGATGTTGTTAGGCTCTGTTTCAGAAGCATTTGCTATGTTTTCCAGTGAAAAAACCTCAGCAGGAAGTTTTTGAAGCTTTCCTGATGAAGGTTTAAAGTTGCCTGGTTGGATAAAACTGAGCTGTTCTCATCTCCCTGCTGTAGAAAGCAAACAACTTTTAAAGAGGCCACAGTTTCTCTCCATCCATAATGCATACCACACATTGCACAGCTGTTACGTTACTCAAAGTTTACTCATGTTACACAGGGTACAAGAGATCCACTGTTTCTGACTGGTGTGACATTCCCACCGGAATATCCCATCTACGAGGAGACTAAAATAAAACTCACAGTCTATGATGTCAAAGATAAATCTCAAGACACGGTAAGTGCTTTGTTTTCTTTCTTGCATAAATCTCACTGAGAATGAAGTTTCTTGCCTTGCTGTTCTTTAGCTCTCTTTAGGAAGCTTGCTGATCGGGGAAACAAGTTTTTGTACAGTTAATTTTGTTCTTCTCTTATGCCTAAAATGTACTTTATTTTTTGTTACTAGAGAATAGAGAATGAGAACCATGCTCTTAAGACAGACCCTTGGCTGTTTTTTGATTGGTTATGTGAATCAGTACAGGTATTCTTGGCAAATAAAATGTTACTCTTGTGTGGTTTTTTGATGGCAGAAAACATATTGAATAGACTGAGATAACATTACTGTGAATAATTTTTCAGAAATGTGTTTCTAATACTGTTATACTTATCTGCCCAAACCAGAATGATAAGAGCTTGTAACCTGATGTTTAAGGTTAATATAAAATATTATCTCTTGTGTGCTGAGACCCAGCTCTTCTGTGTCTCCTCAGTTATTGATTTTTAAGGGCCCAAAATCTTCAGTGTCACTGCTAAAGTTGAATCATTTTGGGTTCCAGTGTTGGACATTTTTGGTTACACTGTCAGCTTCTTACACTGAGCAAGTTACTTACTTTAGATGATATACAGAGGTCATTGGAACTATTTGAGTGATTGAGCTGCCAAAACCAGACCTTGAGTGCCATTTGCTGTGCTCCAGGTGATCTGAGAGCCTTAGAGAGCTGCAACGTAATATAGGACCTATGAGAGGGCTGTGGGTTGTTTTTTTTTTTTTTCTGTGGCAGCTGGAGTCCAGCTGATAGTTTCCTCTTTGGAATGAAAAATGGTTCTTGACAGATGTATTTAATTAGTTGAATTGCTCTTTACATATTTGTAATTGGCCTCCTCTATGATTAAAGGCTGTGCAAGTTCATGTCAAGACTTTATATGCACTCATAACTTACAGCATGAGGCTGCCTGGGAACTGCTTAGGGTACATCTTTAGAGAATGTATATCATAGCTGATACATTTATTTAAAGTTTGTGAGCAAATAGCTTGGATTTGTCTCCTCACTGTGCTTTCTAATGGGAATGTGTAGAATATTCTAGACACAGATATTCACTTTATAAAATAAAGTATTTTTTTCTGTTTAACCAAGGAAGAGGCATGGACCCACGTTTCACAATGTGTACATTTTAATTTTGGGGTATGGTTTAGACAAAAAGGATTGAAAATGAGATCTCCTGTTTATTTAGTAGAGTTGTCATCAGTGGACAGCTACAGGAACTGAGTCAATTGAGTTTTTTATCCCTTCTCTTCCAGTTTCTATTGTGGCTGACAGAAAATACCCTATTTACATGTGGAAAAGTGGACTTGATTGATAGAGCTCTCTCTCTGTTCTAGTTGCAGGTTTTTATAATCCCTCTTATACAGGACAAGATCTATCTCTAGCCTGTAGAATGAATATGATTTGATACATTTTTGCAGATTTTTAAGAACCCCTTAATGACTGTTCCTTAAAATTGCAGTACAGGACAAGAGTTTCTCCCAGAGAATCCCATGAAGGTAGCTCCTAAGTCACAAGACCTTTCTCTTTTCTCACAGCAGTTATGGAGATCCTGTGTACAACACTATAGATCTGTAGTTTATAGGATAATTTTATAGGTAAGGTAACTGGATGTAGACAAGAAAAAAAATATTAAACTCATTTAAATCAAGGCAGGCTGCAGCATGTGTGAATTACCCTGGGCCAGCCAGGTTGTGACTTCATTTGTGGCAATATTTGGACTTCTGTTTACATCCTAGAATATCTGCAACCATAAAGCTAATAGCATGACATTCTTTCCTATTATTGGAAGCCTTTGCACTTTTCTGTTAATTCAGGTGACTTTTTCAAGTCTGCAGGTCTATACAGATTAAGAAAAGTCAGGTTTAAATGAGTTACAGCTTGATGCCATGGGCAACATAGCTGCAGGTGCTCAGAGCTCACAGTTTGCTTCATGACCCAAGTAGTGGGATGTGTCCCTTTGGCAGCAAGACTTTTTTCCAAGTGCTATGGTTTCACAGTTCTGATTATCCAGGCTAGAGTGAAGCTGGTTTTCCTGTTCATCAAAAACTGCTGCTACAGCTTATGGCCACAGCACATGGTCCCACCATTGCCATTACAAACAGGTAATATCTTTGAGGGTGGAGGGGTATCCAAGGCTGTCAGACATGTTTTGCTCTTCTGGGTCATGTTTGCAGACCTGGCACCACTTCACACATGGGAGCATTTATGGCAGAGTAAGCCTTGGATCTGAGTGCAAAGTATTGTGCAAAAATTGGGCAAAAAGCTACATTAATAATTTTAATTATTAATGTAATAATAATTACATTATTTTTACTGGGGCTGTAATACTCTGGGTTACTTCAGTGAACCTGTTCGATGTAGCTAATATCCCTTTTAACAAATAAATACTTAATTACAGGAGAAATAAGAAAAATTAAAATGAACCTAAAGGAAGTGTACTGTGCATTGATTAAACTCAGCATGATTTTACTGCCTCAAATAAAAGACTTTAGGGAAGGCAGGAAGATGGCAGTGGGGACATCACCCACTGGTGGGTAAAACATTCTTGTTTTTTGACTAAACCTGCCTCTGACTATACAAGAGGAATAGTTCTCATTTGCAAACCCACTTTTTTTTTTTTTTTTTTTTTTTTTTTTTACTTTAATACAAAAATAATTAGATACTGCTTGGTTTTACATGCAGATCTTAATGCTGAAGCAAAGGGGATGCTCTGGAGAGAGACAACCAGAATTTTTTGGATACTGCTGGGATGCCACTTGTCCTGCTCTTTTAAAAAAGATTTAATTATAACCTTGCCATGGCAGGGGGTTGGAACTACGTGATCTTTAAGGTCCCTTCCAACCCAAATTATTCTATGCTTGCAGTCCATGCAGGAAGCAGAGAGTTAACTTCACTCGTGGCTGTCATGGGGCTTATGTGAGAAGTGCTGTTCAGTTTTATTAAAGTCCTGTGCAAGCAGTGTCCCATTCACTGGGATTGGCACACTTGATGTCCTTGCACTTCTCACTTTTTATGCATTTGTCTGATATTGGTCATAAGTGTATTTTGGTTGTGTCAGGTTTTCTGTAATTGAGGCTTTTTAATATAATGATACATGTTTTTATTCTTTTGGCCAGTTTTCTTAAATTAGGATAAGTAGTTACTGTTGTAATAGAAACTTTTAATAAAGACTATGATACTTTAGTTTGATGTAGTTGGGATAAAGAAGTTAGTGTCTTTATGAAATATCATTTAAATATATCCATTGAAGTCATGCATGCAGAATATGGATAATGCCATATTCTGAAAAATCTACAGTGACATCTGTTTCTACATCACAAAGACTTTCTTCTCATATTGCCACCAGCAAATTTATCTTTCACTTGCTTGAGCTGCACTGTCTTTAAGATTTTAGATAGTTTGGTTTATTGTAGTGCTGGGGCTTCACCTTCTTTCAGTCATTGTCCAAGAAGATTGAAATCAGAGACTGATATGCTAATAAAATATTACTTCTGTACCACTTCTGCACAGGCATGCTGTTCCTTCCTCCAGGCACCCAGGTTTGCAGATTGATCTAGCAAGTTTGAAACCTGAAGCTGGATTAATTCTCTTTGAAAATACTGGATAGCTCATATCAGGTACCACTGTCACATGGCAGACCCACAGAAAATAAAAAATAGATCAATTTGTTGTATATTAAGAAGAGGTATATTAGTCCTCATGACTAATCTGGGAGGCAGCAGCCTTTCTGTTCTGTGTTGAGAATATTTAAACTTGTGTCCTGCAGCAAGAGTTCTGAACTTCCTTGCACAGAGCAGTGTGGCTGTATTTTTGGGCAAGCACTCTGATTTTAGCTGTGGGGAGGGGCTTTTTTTGCCTCTATTCAAAGATGGGGTTTTCTGTTGCTGCATATGTTTTATGCTTGTTTAATGCAGTTATACCTGCAGATTAAATTCTTACTATACTGACTTTTCTATCTGTAAAGTGAATTTCAAAACGTTTGCATCTTGTAGGATGGCACTGTTTGTTTTAATACAACAAGATCTCTAGGTAAACACTGCTGCAATGTTCTGGTACAAAATGTACCAAGTTGGGTCCCCTCATTTTCATCCCTGTGTGGACAAGTGTTGGAAGCAGAGGACAGGAGCAACTTGTGCCATTTTGTCTCTGCATTTGCCCTTCATGAATTCCCCTTACCTTGAGGAGCAGGTAGAAACCAGGAATTTTGAAAAGCAGCTTCAAGAGCAGACATTTCATATACCAACAAGGGTCAGAGACTTGACATTTGGTTTTGCTGTTTATCTTAAGGACCAGCAGGTAGATAGAATCTCCTTTGGATGGATATAACTGCTGGAATTCACATGTGATATTGAAAATAGAAACAGCCACTCTAATGGCATCTTCTGAGAGCAGGGAGAAAGTAGCAGTTGAACCTTTACATGTTCTGCAGTCTCATCTTGCATTTTTTACTTCCCAAATTTTCTCTTAATCACTGAGAATAAAAGAAAATTAATTGGTGGTTTTAAAAGCAGTAGGGATGGGAATGTTGTTTTGGATATGGTTACCTAGCTCACAAAGTGACATTTTAGATTATCTAGGCTTCATATTGTGTGTCTTTTAACTCTTGGGTTTTAAATCTTCTATTAAATTTGCTCACTATGAATGAAAATTTCCATTGATTTTTTTTTTTCTTTTTTTTTGTCTTGATATTTCAAGCATCCCTGTTAAAACTGAATCACACTGAGGTGAGTTGGAAATGGAGCCTGCCTGTCTTACAAGAGGCATTTTGAGTTCAGTTGGGAAGCCAAATCTGAAGTGACAGCCTCCTGTGTTGCCTCATGGGCATGGATCTGGCTCACAAAACCACCACAGTTTGCTGTGATTTGCCAAAAATGCTGGAGGGGCCCAGGGCTTGAATAGCAGGAACAGTGCAGAGCAGTAGCTGGGAAGCATTAGCAGCAGGAAATGGGATTGCACCCCACAAACCTGCACTCTGCCTGTCCCTCACTTCTGTGAACAATAAAACTACCAAAGCTGGGTTTCTTTTCAGCTTTAAATAGTGTTGAAAGTGCTCTGCTTTAAATGTTTCAAGAAAAATCAGTTCATCTTTCTTTTCTCACTTCTGTTCACTGTCATCTCTGCAGGATTTACAGAGAAATACTGCTTTAAATTAGAAACCTTTATTATCTCATTCTTTCTAACAGAGCAGTACTGTACAGAGCTGTGCTCTTACCCAAAGAAATATTTGCAGTAAAGTTTTAGATATTCATGTTTCTTCTTAAAATTGTGTAATGTTTTTCACAAATAAATCCTTGATGATAGCTTAAATTTTCCTTTTGCATCAAACTGTATTTTTATTAAACACCATTACTAACCATGCTGAAGGGGAGGAATGTTTTTTATCCTTCTGGGTATGGGAATCTGGAATCCACTTAAAGCATAATTGTCTTTCTCAGTATTTTTTTTTGAAGTCTGGCTACATAAAGGGAAATTCAAACTGCTGAGTTTCATTTTGGTTTATATATATATAAAAAAAAGTCTATCTTTGAAGTGGCTGAGAGTATAATAAAGTTTCATATATCTTAGAGGATCTCTAAGAGAATTGGGGATAAGTGTCAAGATCAGGAAAGTTACAGGTATAGACTTTAAATCCATTTCCTCTTTGCACACAGCCTTTGAAAATTCAATGGAAGGATTTGCATTAAATGTTGGAGAAAAAAGGAATTTCAATTTTTTTCAAAGCCAAGTTCAGTACAAATGGAAATAATGTATAGTCTTCTGAAAATTTTGTTATTTTATAATATTTACCTTTTTTTAAACGTCTTGAAAATCAAACATGTTTTCCTAATCTCTATCATCTTCCTTCATAAAAAGGCACAAATATAAATAAATAAAATAGAAGGTACAATATATTGTAAAACTGGGCCTTCAGTGGCAAAGATATTTCTGCTTAGTATATACTGCATTTAGATTTAGGGAGGATTGAAAATATGAAAGTAAAAGTATATGGAACAGTGGTAAGTCTGCTCCCACTTTTGTGTTATGAAAGCAGGCAGTTAAAGACATTTTGGAACAGATTTTTTTCATTAAAATTTTTGGGGTGTGTATGCATGGAAATGGAAAACAGAACAAATACAGTGTATTAAAACAGATTTTTCTCCCTGTACCATGCATCTCACAAAAATGTTCCTTACAGTTATACCAGTAAATGTTTGCATTTGAAATTTTTTACTTATAAAGTAAAGCTGAGAGAAGAATTCTGCTGAAAAAACAAATAACTAACATATGCATTGGACACGAGACATCATCTTGAGCAAGGTTTTGCTAGAAGGGCATAGTAAACTGCTGTTAAAGTAGTGAAATGTTTGTGTTATGCTGTATTTAAATATTTGATAAATGCACATGAAAGGCATGTGTAATCATTTAGGAATTCCAGTGCTGTATCATTGAATTTTACAGTAATCAAACCCTTCTTGTGTAGCCATTGTGCAGCATATTACAGAAGCAAAGCATAGTACAGAACCCTGTGGCTGAAATTCTCCATGCTTGGCTTTCTTCATGCCAGAAATGAGGATTTTGGTTTGATCCATTCTTTTTGTCCCTTTCACTATGGGGACTGTGAGCATAACAGGAGGCTGAAAAACCCTTCTTTCTGCCTTGCACTGCCTGGCTGCAGTTTGTGTAGTGATGGAAAGCCAGAAAAAAGGACAAATGTAACCTGTAATGTGGTCACAATTTAATGCATTTGGTTCTCAAAAAATCAACAGTCTAAGTGTGAATTAACATCATGAAAATCAGTGACTGAACTGAAGGTTTCAGTGCCCAAAGCTTCCATACTGAACAGAGAATTAGCTTTGTAGTGTTATGGCACTTTGTACAAAGATATTTACTTTCATGAGGAGTAAACTGCTTGCCCTCACCTTTAATTTGTTACATTTGGGAGATCATGGATCACTACTAAGGAGTCATTGGCACAGTGACATTAGGCATGATTATATTTAGTATTTTCATGTTTGTTTTCAGCTTTCTGGGGTGCTGAGAATTTGGTGGAATTTTTTTTTTTTTCTTTTTATCACAGTCATGGTATTTCTATAGCAAGAATAGTTGATTTTTATAACACTATGCAGCTGTTGGTGTTTATACCTGAAGTCCTCTTCTTAAATCCTGTCATATTTTCAATCTCATTAGTGTGAAACGAAAAATCTGCAAGTCACAATTATCCAGACTTTTACTAAGACTTTTTTTTTTTTTAGTTGAGCTCCTACTTGAGAGAAATTAGAGAAATATATTTTGTCTGAAAGTTAAGTAGTTATTTTATCATACACACCAAGGAGTAAATGTGACTGCACCACTTTTAGTGCATGTATTCTTGTGAGATAAGACAATTTTTTTTTTTTAGTATATATTAGATAGATGTGACTTGGTGTGTACAGTCATTTCTCATGAAAACTGAAGTCTTCTCATCACTGTTTCATGTGGTTTCCTGCACTGCTTGGGTTTTTGGTTCTCAGACTTTGGATATTTGTATCACCTAACAACAAGTCAGTAACAAATCACTGGATTTCTTGTGGAGTAAGATTGTGGTGCACTGCCTGATCTCTTTGGGATCTATTAGCACAAAATTAGGCAGGTTTTTATTATCTGACAAGTTTATCTGTACTACCACTGAAATCTGAGAGCTGGACTGGAGGTACCATTGGATGGAAGCTCCTTAGTTTTAAATTCACTATTTCACCCTTCAGAAGTTTTACTGGAAGTATCAGGAGACATCAAGTGGAATGATTTTTTTTCTCTGTTTGTATTGAGAGATAAAAGCCAATTCCATTGATTGCAACAGCATCTGTGCTATGGATCTGTTTTTGTCTTAAAAATCAGACCCACAAGTTTGGATTGGAGGAAAAGCATTTCTCTTTTCAAATCTGCTTCCTGACAGAAAATCTGTGATGTGGGATAGGTGTGATTTATTTCCTGTAGAAGGCAGCAGTCAGGACATCACTAAGATGCTTGGAAGGCTGGGATTATGACACAAAGTTGCCTTAGAAAAATGGAGCAGGTAGGTCCTTGATTTGTTATAGCTGTAGATTCTCACTGCCTCCCTTCCCAGGGAATGACTTGGCAGGTTCTTAAAAGAAGTAATTGCAAGGCTCTTGCTCAAGAAACCCTCAGTGTGGAAGCTCTGGACAGTTACTGCCCCATTATTGCTACCCTGGTCTGAAATAGCATCACCCCTGTGATGAGGAAGCTTCTGAATAATTAACTTGGCCCAAATGGCTTTCAGACTGGGGTGACAGAAGAAATACTGTCCTTACATATAAAATTAAAAGGTAGATATGTCCACTTTGTTCCATTGAGAGGCTTCCTGAAAGAATTTTTCTGTGTATATACAGTGATGTGTGAGACTTGTGTCCAGAGTTTTATCATTTATTAAAGGAACTCTGCCTTCTCAGTTAATATCCCTCTCCTGGTGGATTAATCTGTCTTGGTTTAGAATTTGCCCTTGCATGGGATGTTTTGTAGTAGTGCTACAGTGGATTCCTTTCCCCTGATCCTTTCTTACTGTTCCTCAACTTATTGGCCCTAAGAACAGGCTCCTCTAGGAGAGACCAGAAGCCTTCAAGTTTTCGTGCAATTTTTAGGCATGTGAAATACAATAATCATCATTTGTGTTCAGAATGGAGAAGAAAAAAGCCTGTTGACTCCAGTTGCATTAATCTTGCCTATATTTGAGCCATTTATGAAGAGGATACTGGTATTCCTAGCATCCCTCTTAAACAGAGTCCCTGAAAACCCCCAAACTATCTATTGAAGGAGTTAGTAACTAACAGTAAGTGAAGGGACATCATCTAGTTTGAAAAATCAAACCATTATTTGCCTTGGTTTTGGCTTTTTTTTTTTTTTGTTGCTTGCTTGGTTTTTTTGGTTTTGTTTCCTCCTCCTCCTGCCAGTTGACTTTTTTCCAGATTTGTGGTTTGGTTTTCTTGTAGGTGTGCAGCCTGTTTTGTAATTGCATGCCCAAGATGGGCCATGCTGTTTTCTTAAGGTTTCTGAAAGTCTTACATCAAACTGTTTCTAGAGTTACCTGAATTCTTCCTCACTTTTATTATATTGGACAAATCCATTGAAATATTATTGCATAAGTGTAATCTGGTATTCACACAGGAAAATTGGAAATTCAGGTTATTTACACACAGGAGTTCATATCTCTTATGATCTGAACACTCACCTAAAGTAACATAAAATATTCTGGATTATCAATCTCTTTTCTAAGAGAAATTGTCCTGAAATGTGTATTTACTAGATTTGCATCCATTTTGCATTTCCTTTTTTGAAGAGGGAGATATTTTAATTATTATTTGATTAATATAACAATACTACATTTTAGTAGTACTTATCAGCCTTTGCTGATGCTGTAAGACCCTTCACCTGTAGTAACATCTCAGCTTTCTGAGGATGCAGTGCTTCTGGGGGGACAGTTGGTTTTGGCTCAGGTTTCTGAAGTTAATTTGTCTTCCATCAAATGAAACAACTTTAAAAAAGTGATATTAGACCAAGCCATCTTGAAGTGTTTGAAAAAAAGGTGCAAGAATGTTCACCTTGTGTGTTTGTTTTCTATTAGAGTTTTGATTAAGTTACCTTTTGGTGGGAGGATGCTTCTAGAGGAAAAATACTGTTTCTAGTAAGATCCTTGTCTTGAAGGTACTTTAAACATGCCATGTCTAGCTGACTGGGTGAGCCAAAATTTCCATGTGGCATAATTTCTGGAGCTTGGGCTGGCAGAAAGTCAAAGGGTGGGGTGCTGCTTGCAACCTGCAATATAGGGTTGTTATCTGAGGAGGAATAGCATTTGCAAGAGAGTTGAAACTCTGAAAGGTGCAGGTATTCACATGAAGTTCTTAAAATTCATCTTCAGTAGAGGGTTTACCTTGTTCCCTTCTAATCTCGTCCTCCTCCCAGTTTTCAGATTCAGTGGTTTATTTATTGAGCTGGGTGAAAAGACTGGAATTTGTCCTCCATGGTCTAAAGGAGCAGTGTATGTTGTTAGTGCTCTTTCTCTGTTTTTCTGTGTGTTATTTGTAGAGTCAATAGTAACAAAATCTTAAGGAAAATGGAAATGGTCTGTCCTGAAATTCTGATTAGCATTGAACAGAACATTCAGAACGTTTTCTACTTATGCAGGAGAAACATGTATACATAAATTCACAGTCACACAGTCTTTTAGGAAGTGATACTTTTTGGAAGTAGGATTTCTTCAGGATCTTTAAAAAAAAAAAGGCTGAAATGTAGGCTACCATATCAGGTACCTTTGTTTGTTAGAGCTTTTTTCTATCTCTCAATCTATATGGTCCTAATTACTGCCAATTTAGTGAACTGTCTCTCCTTAGCATTTTGATTTTTAGAGAGAAAATTGAAGTGGAGCTTTTACTGTTCTGTTTGGTTAGCTTTGGATCCAGAGTTGAAATTGTAACAGTTTTGTTCATGAATTCTTTTCTCTGTTATCTGTATCAGAAAGTTGAGGTGTTTGTCAGCAGTATTTCTCTGGCAGTATTAACTCAAACACAGAGTTTTCTGCAGCACTTGCTGCATGCGCTCCCTTGACTCTTCTGGGGTTCTATGAAAGTGTTACTATCTTCAGAATATTTTGATTCTGACTGTTAATTTGCAGCAATTTATTGCCTGGGAACTGTTTGTGCAGGATAGGGCAGTGACTGCCCTTTATGTCTGAAGAAATACACATTCATAGCCTCCTGTTTAATTTTTTTTTTTTTAAAAAAGCCTTCTGGCAGCAGGTAATTATATTGAAGATGTAACTGGGTGTTAGTTCCCTGTAATTGTTATTGTTCTTTTGACATTTTATTTTGTGCAAGATTTTTCCAACTGTATTTTCTCTGTGCATGCCTCTTCATGGCAAGCTTTTTAGACTCACCTTTGTGTAAATCTTTATATATAGTGTGTAGGCTGGAAGAGAATGAAATGTTTTTGGAGTAAACTGGAGGATGCTGAACCCATGGTGTGCATGGCCCTTTGGCTTCTGCCACATTGCTTCTACCAGTCAAGCTCTAACTGAGGCTCCAAATGCCAGTGCTGCACATAAATCAGTGTGGGCAGTGTCTGGAGAAAAGGGCCCAGTGCTTTCCCCTTCACTTTTGATCTGTTTGGACAACTCTAGAGCTTAGATAACCCTGTCCCTAGCATGGATCATCGTGTTTACACTGTGGGAAGCAGGTGAGTCCATCAGAATTTCTATGGAAGAGCCCCAGGAAGTCAGTAAATTAGATTTATGTGAAGTGCTTGTCGTTTTTAGGAAAACTCTCAGAAGTATTTTGCAAACTGAGTCATTGGTTTTGTTTTGCTGTCAGCCCCCCCATCACAAGATGCTTCTGCATGGTGCCAGGGAAATGGACCCTCTTGTGACTGCAGTTTCTGTCAAGTGAGAGAGACTTAAAATTAAGTTTAATATACTCATAGCTGTTTGACTAAGAGATGGCATTGCTAACACACAGATAGGAGCTGAAATCCTACCTTACTGAAGGTGTTGGGAAGCTTTTGGCAGGCAGGAGTAACTATTTGAATCAAGAATGTGTCTGGACCACAGGGAACAGGACCTCTGTTTTGGGAATATATCCACGTGATGAGCAAGGGTGTATTAAAGGAAAATGCTTCCAGAATGAGCAATGATGAGCAGTTTAACTGAATTCTCCTGGTAGTCTTAAAAATAGAGTTAATAGCAGTACTTTTTTATGATGGAAAAGTACATTTGCAATATGGTAGCACAAGCTGCATTTCCCAACTCCTCCCCCAACCCCCAAGCTCTTAGTATTTTTACATGGTTTGAATTGAACTCTGGATGTACTTGGGAACTCTGGGAGTTTCTTCTTAACTGTGGTTGGTTTTGTTAGTTTGTTTCTTATATACTCTGAATTTATATGAAAATTTACCAAGCTATTTTTCCAGAAATAATACTTGAATCCATTTTCAGAAATAACAGGATACTAGGTCAGTAGTTTGTCCTTACTTGTGGGAATTTTGGAAGAAAAGCAAAGAGAAAAAGGAAAGATTAATATCTCACTGTCATGGAACTTCATAAATTTCCTATGAACTTTTGTTATGCTCATGTTTTCTTGCTGTTAGAGTTCCTGTCTCTCAATTCCAGCAACTTTGAGACTTCATTCAATAGTGAATCAAACCTGGTTTGCCATGGCCTCCCCAGCAGGGAGCTCCCTGTTTGACCAGTACAGATTGCACTGGGGCAACCAGCATGGCAGGAGGCTGGTGGTGCAAAGGCAGCAGCTGTAAAGGTTTTACAGAGGAGCTAAAAACTTCACAAAAAGATTTTAGTCAGTTTTATTTGGTCTTCTAGCAAATGCCTGGGTTTCTGAAAAGTGCTTTAAAAATAACAGTTGCTTTTTCAGCAGCTTTATGGTTTGTGACAGCCTCTGTTTCATGGCCCTTCCTGGTTAGGTTGTCTTTGTAGTACAAGGCATTTTAACCTTGAAAAAAAGAAAACTTTTTGGTAGGGATTTCATTGAATGTTCAGTTGGCAGCTGGAAAGAAATGAGAGAGTTGATTCATACATAATGGTAATGGATGGACTTAAGGTATTTCTTAGGAAGGAAAAATGAATTTCTAGTATTCTTTCTTTTTTTCTTCCATATGAGGACTTCCATTGTAGCTGAAGATTATTTTAATGCTTATGGGTTGAATTGATAAAGATGTTCAGCCTGGAGATATTTAGTTACACCCAAAGGTGCCAGTGGGCTGCTGTATGGATTCTAATTAAGTCAGGCACCCAGTTTTTTATTTTTCAGCAATTTGAGGTTTATTTTCCATGTAACTATTTAGGCACTTTTCCAACTGCCTGAAGAAATCTGTCTGCATCTTTCAGACTTTACATAATTTGAAAAACATGACCTGAACTTCTCTAAGTTGGTGTCCACTGCAATATCTCTGTTAGAGTACAGATGTCCATGTGTCAATAAAAAATCTATATGCTTCATGAACTTTCAAGAAAGAGGTCAAGCTCATTCTCAAGAGCTAGCTGACCAGTGCTTTGGGCTGGAACACATTCCTGGCCAGCAGAATATGAATACTTGTTTTCACAGAATCTTTGGACAGACTGGGGGAGAGAGGTGTCTCAGCATCCAGTCCTTGCTGTGCTGGTTATTCTACAAAATCAATTTCAAGAAATCCAGTTATGTGGTTGATTAGCCCTGGAAAAAAAAAAAAAATTAAAAAATGGAAGTTAACCTCAGGTTTTAATGCAGTTGTACCAGGTGCATGATGTACAGTGGGGCAAATACTGTGAGGACTGAAGATCAAGTAAACAGCTTAGGAATATAGAACCTGGAAACCCATGTCTGGCAGATTTACAGAGAGTCAGCAGCATGGCATCAGGGTGAGTTATTTTTAGGGAAAAGCTGCCATAACTGTAATTGAAGTAGTAATTCAGAAGAACAGACTGTTTCCATTGCAACATTTTGGATTGAATTCCCAAATATTGCTAATGTAATATGCAGCTTCATTCACACTTCTGTTGGGAAACTGAACAGGGATCACTGTGTCTCATCTCAGTTGTTTTAACATTGTGTTCTTTATACTTGAACACACAGATGGTTACTGTACCATATTTTTGTCTTATTTTACCTGCACAGAAGTAAATTGTTGAAGTTGGTTCTGATTTCACCTGCCATTTACATAATGCCTTCTGTATTTTGTGGTGGACTGTTCAGTACAAAAACTTGCTTTTTCTACAATACTGTGGAAAATTTGTGTATTCACATCATGTTTGGTTTTGTTTTCTAGAAGGTTATGAAGACTTCTGCTGCTTAGTTCTGTGGGTTAAAACCATCTTAAAACTGAAGTTGAGCTGACCATTCAGAACAGTGAGAAAAGGTGCACTGAATCTGAATGATACTCAGCCTTGAATTTTTGTTTTGAAAGAGGTGAAGCAATAGTATGTGTTTGACAAAAGGGAATTTTATTAAATAAAATGGTTAAAGACAGAAAATTTGGAGTCAACCTGTGTCCTTAATGAACAACTTAGCACTAAACTTTTGAGCTGAGGTGTAAGTAATGCCTTCATTATTCCTCTTAGAGTCACAGGAACATCTGTGAAGGCTGAGATCCTCTTTGCTTTTAAATCTTTCTTATACAGAACCAATGGAAAGGAAATCAGTGTTTAATACAGCAGTGAGAATACATCTATGAGAATTCAGCTCTGTCAGCATGTCCTTTCTAAATTCTGTTGTGTGAGTTTTGCTTGGCATACAGGCTGGCTTCAGGCTAAATAAATACAGATTGAAGGATGAATTTGTAGAAGTATCTGGGAATTTTGATGCAGGAATCTCTTATGATGACAGTGTAAATAGATGGCATCATGAATGTTTTTGTTATTTTTAAAAATAGGTAGTAATTTTTATGTGCTGGAGTTTGGTTTGGTTTGTGGATTTTTTACATTTAAAGTAAATATGGACAATAGGCTAATAAGAAATGAGGAAAATTGTGTTGAAAAAAATCTGATCCAGTGCCCATACGAGTGTGTGTAATTATCATAACAATACTGTAGCTATTAAAAGCAGGGCAATGCTCCTACTCATTCATGCACTTCAGGACCAAACAGGAATTTGGGTTTGTCTGAATCTGTTCCACTGAATATTGGTTAAAAATGATTGCAGGCTTCAGAGCAGGCAGGGTATCTCTGCTCTGGTCCAGAACAGCAGTCATAGCCTTTAGGGCAATGGAAGAATAACAATGGGCAGTCAGTGCCCAAAAGAATTCAAAAGAGGAGTAAAGCTCAAATTTTTCAATTCCATTAAAAATATGGTCTTCTGGAGGGGAGAGTTCATTTCGGTTGAAAATTAATCTTTTCCTGAAATTGAAAGAATTATGTGGGGTCACAAGGTGATCTATCTTTGAATGGTTTGATATTATCCAGGCTCCAGTGACTTGTACCTATTTTATCAGTATATGCTAAGATGTCTTACATCAAGTGTAAGTGAGAACATGAAATTGGAATCTCCATTGCCCTTCTCCATCTAATACCCAGCAGCCCTGGTTTTAAAGTCTGGGGAACACAGTAGCCTTAGTTTAGGTAGGTGGTCTTCTTCTTTCCTTTTGGCTCTTGTTTTCTAAAGCTAAATAAACTTCAGCCATTTTAGTCATCTTAAATCACCTCTCCATTCTTACAGCATCCTTAATCCTGTTTCTGGAATATGAATGGGAAGTGTTCACAGTATTGCTGGGCAAATAGAAATAAATTTCCTGATATATTTGAAGTTTTTTGTTTTGTTTTTTTTTTTCAACTTTGTTCATGCCTCATGCTCAGCATGCTTTTATGTCTTAAAGTCTTTCTGCTTCTTTTTTCTTTTTTTCTGAACTCACATGCCATTAGCTTGTAGAGAAAGTGCTAGTTACTTACTGAATACATTGCCTTGTACTTAATACAGCTTTGCTTCTGTTACATCTTTTACATGTAATTCTTTCTGTATCCCATTGGTGGTTTAATTTTTATGGATTCTGCCTTTTAAATATCATTATAAAACTTCTACAGTTCTTGCCAGAGTGTTAAGTGAAAATCAGAAATAAAATCAGTGCTGCCACTGAGTCTCAAGGAACTTTCATTACCTTTTCAACCCTACCATTTCCTGATTAGCTAGTCTGTTAATCTAATTTCTTTCCAATTGCCTAATAATTTTTGAAAAGGCACTATGTCAGATGTTTTATTGGAGTCCAGAAGATGAGGTACTGCATTTCCTTGCTCTAGACAATCTGTTATCTTATTGAAGTCAAATGAGGAATCAGTTTGCAGGATCTCTGTTTAATGAACACGTTTTTCTTAGGAGAAATATTTATATTTATGTATAAACACCGTGGCATCCATCAGTAATACAGTCAGTCACTGGGAATGCAAAATCATAACCACATCTTAAATTGTTGGAAAGGCCTAGAGTAACTTTTAGCTGTTAGTACCATGGCAACCAGACTGTCCACTCCTGTCAGCTTCCTGGGGTTGGAAAAGTCTAATTGTGAAGAACTTGAAATGCTGTAAACTGGTGGGCTTGAAGAAAAAGAAGATGCAGAACTTCATAAAAAAAAGATCTAGATCATAACTGATGGGGTTCTGGAGTGGTTTGTTTTTTCCTTTTCTGCTCCAGAACATTTAAGAGGCTTGACATCTGTGAAATCTTTGAAATTTGAACTTATATTTTTAATCTTGAGTCTAGCATCCAGGGTTGGCTTCTGGTTTCATCTTAATTGGTGGTTTATATTCCCAAATACATCCAAAGTTAACCATGTCAGTCATAGTTTTGATTTTCTTTTTACATTGGGCAACCCAGCTGTATTTCCATTTAGAACCTACCCCAGTTTATTAAGAAAGTGTTTCCAGCAGCAGCTCTGTTTGTATCTCAGCCTATTGATGTGTCCCCATGGCAGAGAGGTGTTTCTTAGGGGTGTTACTTTAGTGACCTGGATTTGCTTCTAATTCATATTGGCACAGCCTGGAACTGCTTGTTTGAAGCATGGTATCTGCTTTGCAAAATGATGTATTCCTGTTTGGAAAATACCCGTTAAGCAGCACATTTTTCATCACACTTACTGACTTCTCTGATTACTGTGTGAACAAAAATCATTCTTTCTAGGAATCTTTCTTTCTAGCTTGCTGTCATCCAGCTGAATTCTTTTTTCTTAGCTGAATCCTTTTTTCTTAGCTGAATCCTTTTTTCTGTAAGGTGTCTTAAATGGGCTATTCTGGGTGTATCACAATTAATTAAAATGATCTGTAATTTTGTTCTTTTTGTTACGATCTCGAAATTGCAGTTTTGAAATCAATTTCTTGTTACCTTTTATACTTCTTCCTTTCTTAGGTTGGCTTTGAAGAAAATAGCTGTTAGCAGCTTAGATATTGTCAGAGCAGAAATGATACTGGTGCACTGGCATCCCCAGAACCCCTGCAGAAGCCATGTGGTTTACCTTAGCAGTAAAGTAACTGCAGTTTGCACAGTTTGTTTAAATGACAGGAATATTACTGCATCATTTGGTGTTGAATTTAGGGAAGGGAGAGGTGGAAGTGAAATTGAGAGTTAAGATGCTAGGCTGTTGGTTTTATAGTAAAACCTGTGGAGTAGCTGGTTTTCATGTGATAACAAGTTCTGAGATTGTAAAGGAAAGGTGATCAAGAAGCCATGGCTCTTGAAATAATTTCACATGTAGTCCATCTCCAGTCCTAAGTGAGCATCAGAATTCTTGAGAACAAGAAGATGCTCATAGCTCTGAGGTGGTTATTATGTTTTTCTAACCATGTTTCTAAACC
The DNA here is from genome assembly GCF_036169615.1 of Heliangelus exortis. Classification (NCBI taxonomy): domain Eukaryota; kingdom Metazoa; phylum Chordata; class Aves; order Apodiformes; family Trochilidae; genus Heliangelus; species Heliangelus exortis. The sequence continues at coordinate 17,238,510 of NC_092431.1, forward strand.
CTCTGAGGAAATAAATTGCTTGAGTAGCGTGAGGAATGAGAGACAGTGGGGAAGTTCTACACCAGAAGTCTCTGAATAGCCTGGCTTCTAATGTAGCTGGATTGCATGGCCAAGATCCATGTTTTTCTTGGGATATTTCAATTAGGTCTTGGGCTTTGAAGAGGTGTTAGGATAGTGCAGTGGTTGGAATACATAAATGTGTTCCTTGGGGGGGGGGGGACCTCCACTGTGAGCAGAGGAAGGGAGCTGAGTAATCCTGTAGTATATGGAATGGGAGACAAGAGCCTGTGTTCTTAGTTTTGCCCCAGACTTAGTTTTATCACAGGCAAACCACAAATTTTTCATTTCTCTTCTGCAGAGGCTTTGATTTCCCAGAGCATGAGACAAAATATCTTTGTGCACATGGCTAGGAGCAGTGTGTCAGGTAACCAAGCTCAATGTCTGAGCATGGGAACTTTCAGGTTGGGCAGTTAGGGAAGTGGGGGATTGAGGAAGGAGCTTCTGCCTCAATAAAATGTGGGAAATACCTTGATGTTTTCCACAGCAATGCATGCAATGCTCTATGGCTAACATCCCCTTTTCACAGAGGATACTGGAAAAAATGCCAAGCTTCTTCCATCTGTGTATCCTTTTTCATGTTATAAGAGTATTTGGTTGCAAGGAAACTCTCTTACCCAGTACAATTCTGTCATTTTTATTGTACTGTGTAATTTTAAACAGGACTCTGGTAAGTTTGGAGTCTTTGATACACTACTCCTTGCCCTGTTTGGTTGTTTCTGCATGCAGCTGTTGCATGAGTCTGGGATGTTTCAAATGCTTCAGTTTGATTTCTTTGTTCTTAGTTAAAAGGTACCCGTGCTTTTAGGTAATGCTGGTAGCAGCTTGGATACCAGAGATCTGAATTCCAAGTGGAAAAAGTCTTTCTTCCTTGGGATGTCAGCAGACTACCAGTGGCATTAGAACTGAGTTCTTCTACTGGTGCAACAAATGATTTGCACTTGGCTGGGTGCACTTTTTCATCTCTTCCAAAAAGCAGGATGGAGCAAGAGTGCTGTAATTTAAAAAGTGTCTCAGCAGCTAAACCAAAAAACAGGACTGCAATATGTTTGTTATTCTTCCTCAAAGGTTTACAAGTGTACAGTAATAAAGGTGGTAGAGGCACATTGTTTTGTGGCTGGAGTTCCTCTGCCTACCTGAAATGATCTGGCATCTGTCACAGAGAATTGGGAGCTGAAGCATTGCTGAAGCTTCTGGGTTTATTAATCCTTTGCTGTAGGAAGGGATATCTTGGGGTAGGAGTCCTACAAATTGTTGTTATGGATTCTGAAGAGGAACGTGATTAGAGCTGGCATTTAATTTAGTTACTAATTGAGCTACTTTTAATTTAAATGTTATTGGGTATAACCTTCGCTGGAATATTTTCTGTCATCTCCTTTTTTTGCCAGCTACTCCAGTCAGCTACTGGAGACTTCAGCTTGATAATTTACTGCTTCTTGTTTTCACTTCTGAGTGTGGTGGTGTTGCTCGTTTTAATATGCAAACATGTGGAGATTTGTTTTTTCTTTAAATTGAAATGTGGGTGTCAGACCCTGCTGATCTGTTGTACAGGAATTCCTGTAATTTGCAGGAGCACAAAGCCATTTGTGAGGAATTTTTGTTGTTGTTCGTGGAGAGAACAGATCTTATTCTCTGTAAGTAAAAAGCAGGAAAGTCAGGAGTAGGCTACAGAACAATCACTTAACTCCCCCTGGCATATGTGTGTTTTCATGGAAAACAACACATTTTAGAACAGTGATTAAATATTTGTATAACACCAGTTTTCTATGGAACTTTATGAATGCTGGCATGTAACACCCAGGAATATGTTTGGCCCCATGCTGTGGTGAGTGTTAAAAGAAAGCTGAAAGGCATATTTGTGACCTTGCATCATTTTGAATTTGAAATACTGCAGATCCAGTTTGCAAAGGCTTTAATCAAAAAAAGCTGGAAACGTGAAACTTTAGAAAAATGGTCAAGACTTCATCTCTGATGTGAACTTGAGCAAGCCCAGAGTTCAATTTCTGATTACTAAAAGAGAAAAAAAAATCTAAGTAGTGGAGCTTTTTTCTGTGAAGGTGTTCAGAATAACCATGTTGACTCCTAGTGACTCAAGAGCAAATGTATTTGTTACACTTTAGCTGTGCCCCTAGGTTACAAGAGGAATTATTTTGCCATAGGTTTCATGGGTTGCCAATGGAGCAGGACTTATAAAGAATGTGTTGGGAGTCTTTGTTATCAGTGGAGGATGTGGGAAATTTGGGACAGAAAAGGTGAGAGGGAAATATATTGCTGTTCATACAATGGAACTGTGTAACTGGAAGTGGATGGTTTTGTCTTCTGGATGGAGATGCTGCTGGAAACAGACTGAGCCTTGTCTTAGGAAGTGTGACTTTCTTAAATTATATTCCTTACCTGTGTTTTAGTGGTGGGAAGTGTTTTACAGGCAACATTGATGTCTATAGATTTTCTTTCTTAGGAAGACTACTGAGATGCTGCTGCCTGTATTTCTTAGGTGAAACAAAACTAGAATAGTAGCTCTCTCTAGATCTTCAGCATCTGTGACTTAGTGGAGTAACAAAAAGTTAAAATAATTTATATATATATATATAAATATATATATGTTTATATATATATAAAATAATTGTCATTTTTAAGAGTGGCTTTTCAGCAGGGAAAAACTGACAGATTTTATTTCCCCAACTATTCTTTTGGAGTTTGTATTTGGTTCTTGATGGCCACTGTAGTAGTGTCAGGAGATCTCTTGAGTGTAGACACATGTCAAGTGAAGTAAATGACTATAAATAATCTTCAGTGAACACAGAACAATTAATAGGGTATCTTTGGCCACAGAACTAATGATGTTAATGGGAAGTACTAGTATTTTTAAGAAGAAATTGAAGTTAAGAGTAAAATAGGCTCTGTCATTTGGATAATCCATGGAAGTAACAAGCTGATGCACCAAAAAGTACCCTGGATGTATGTGTCAGAAGTATTTCCAAAGGCTTCTACCAGCTGTGTTTACAAACACAACTACAAAAGGGGAAATGTTCTTTTTCTGTGAAGGGATTTTTCCCACACACTTCCTTTTCATGCATATAATATCAAATAGGGTAGTATTTTCTTTTTATTTTATACATCTATTGTAAAGCTTCATAATAATTGTATGAAAAGACTTTTGCAACAAGCCTCAGTGTTAAATTCTTGGTAATGAGGAACAGAGTGGAATTTTGGCATATCAGCTCAGGAAGTTTTCTATTTGGAGGAGTGCATAAATCCTGGAATATTACTCCTGGTGTCTGATCCTTAGTAGTACTGTCAAGGCTGAGATGTAAATATCAGCTTGCACCTCTCTGTGTTCATCTCATGGTTGTGGGAAGGGAAATCATTCTTCTAAGGCAAAAAGACACCAGAAAGTATATATGTTGCAGCTGATATGAGTTTTGAAGACAAGCACAGTGTTGGTGTTTGGCATCCAACCAATTGGTGAGCCACTGAGTGGTCCCTCTGTCACATCTGGTCAGTTTGTCACTCTTGTGTTTGTGAAACATTCTTTATTAATTTCTTTCATAGGGTCTTGGTTTCATGGGGTGCTTATGGGGTCTTGGTTTCTACTCTCTTATAAAAGAAAGCAGGCAAGTATTGTGACCTCAGAGTAACCTTCAGATTTCTTGGGCTCTTGAGGGGCATTTATATATGTTCTTTAAGCTGTCCCTCTCCATATATATGCAAGTGCAAATTAAAGTTTTGTGGAGTGATGATAGTGCAGAGAGCAGTGAATAATTCACTGCCTTTCTGTGCCATGATCTCTGTGTAGGAGGATGAGAATTTTAAGCTACAGGGTTTAAATCAGATCTATCATACCCATTTCTTTACACTAAATATTATCTTGAGCTGAAGCCTCACATGCAGTTTGAATCAATGCTGGGTTTTCCTTTTAAAAGAATATTCAGCTCTTATCTTTAAACGTGGACTTTCAAAGAAGTCCATATGTGGTTTAGTTTATGAAGGGAGTGATGTGCCTAAGTTCCCTGATGCTGGTTTTATTCCACTCTGATATTTTCAAAAAGAAGGGATATTGAATTTATAAAGCGTGTGGGTTTTTAGCTGCTCTCTGAAGTTGCTTATACTGACAAGATAAAAACTAATGTTCTTGAAAAAGTATTAAATTAGGTATTATTCCAAGATCTCTTGTTCTTAAAACTGAGTGGAATGACTTCATGAAATCACAGAATTCAATACAAAAAATACCACTTTTAGACTGTGTCCACTGAAGTTTTATAAAATGAGGTTGTATACTTTGCTTTAACCTTTCCTTCTCATTCTTGTAACTGAGTAAAGATGACTTCTTATGATTTCTTATGCAAATAGAATAAATTGTAATAAATATGTATGGGAATATTTTTGTTGGGGTTTTTTTCAGTTGAATTCTTATCCCACTATGTTTTAAAATATTTTTCCATTGATAAACATTTGTTAGTCAAAATACTGGAAAGCATTTTGCCCTCATATTCTTTCTTTTGAGAAGTGGAAAGCATAGAATGAACCTATGCATCCTTTATAGGAAGTTTTACGATGGGGAAAATATTTCAGTATTCATTGAAAACAAATTCTGACAGTAGTGCTGTGCAAAATAATCATCAAATTGGGTAATACATATAAAGAGGGGTTTTTTTTCAGTCTTCAGAGTGGTGTAGTATCTTGTTATACAGGCAGTTTTATTAATGAAATTTATAAAATGTCTCATTCCCTTCTTAAGTTATACTCACTTTCTACTGCATTATGCATCTTTTCATAAAGTGTCATTTATCATTAAGCAATGTTTTCCATTCAGATTAAGCCATTGCCTATAAAACTAGGAAATTCTTTTTTTTATTGCTTTTGCTTTAAGTTCTCCTTTGCTTTCATTTGGGATAAGTGCTGAAATGTTACCTCAGAATAGAATGCTTTACTGAATTAGGATGTTCCTGTTCTCCTTATCCCATTTCTCATGTTCCTCAGCTTTAGTTTGGAATACAGACAACTTGCAGCCTATTTCTCTGGTAATTTCACCTGTCCTATATTTAAATTTCTTTGTAGTTGAAAAAATGCCTTGGTAATTGGGAAGGAGGCCCTGACTAACACAGTATTTAACACAACCCATAATACAGTGCAATTAACTGTTCTTGCATTTGATTAGTAACAAATTTATCTGACATGAGAGCAATAAATAAATGCAGTATTAGTCAGAAGTTCCCTGGCAGTTAGTGAGCCTGACTAAATCTGTGGTATCAAAACAAGCCAGTCCCACACATATGTATTGCATTTCATGTACTTAATGGTAGAAGAGCATCACACAACTCTTATAAGTCCTCTGCCATGACTGATATCCAATTTATTTTTCTATATATCCACTTTCTTCTGAGCTGCTTTATCCTCTTCTCATTTGTAAAGTAATACATCTGGGGGAGTGGATGAGAGTGGTTTTGGTTTGAAGATAAAGTATTTCATGTCATTTGCTGAGGAGGTAAGAGGGGAGTCAGAGGATGTTATCACCTCAGCAAGCACTGTTGGAGGCAATGAAGGATGAGAGAGTGAAAAATAATACTCTGCATCAGAAGTGAAAGAGCAGCATGGAAAATATGAAAGAGGGGAAAGCTGTCACTGGAGATGATGCTATAACTTTCCTGTCTGCTGGCTGGGGCAACTTTATTTAATAAGCTGTAGTGCTGGGCCTGACATTCAGGTTTTTCATAGGAAATATCTCTGGGGGCTAGAATGGAGATGGCTTAACTTTGAGAAACCAGGAAAAATGACAGTGTCTATTTTCTTACATAAGTTACAGCAATTTGAGAGTGGCCTAAGGGTCTATAGGGGTTGGTAGCCTTTTGTTAGAAGCAGGTACAATGGAGGGAAAAAGTTTTCAGGAGCAAAAACTTTCTTGAGGTTATTATGGAGACTGTGCCAAAAAAGTTTTGTTTCATCCCGTCCCATATCAGGTCATCTAATACCATGCACTCTCTTTCCCAGGAATCAACATCTTACTGGATTTCCAAATAAGAAGTTGCAAGATCAAAGCAAGGAAAAAAATCTGTAACTGAGTTGTAAAAACAGAAGCACAGTCAAATTCCAGACCTAAATATTGTTGCTAAAAATCACGTTCCTAATATTTTCTATTTGCTGATAAAGCATGGGAAACAATCCCAGAAAATTGCCACTTCTCAGTTTTAGGAAAAATTTATTTTTTTTTTAAGTAGTGAAAAATATTTAAATATATTTGGCATTTACTCTGAACCTTGGGATCTTTTTGCATCATCACTATGTCAGCTCTGAAAGAAACAAATAATTACATCAAAATATTTACATTATGTCTTTATTTACACTTTGTGATTCTTAAGAATCAGAATATAATTATTCACTACATATACAGAATATAATAACTCACTGCAGGCAGTCATGACTATCAACTTCCTGACCCTTAGTTATCAGGCTGAAAGTAGGGTGCTCAGAGTTTAGTCAGTTTTAACAAAGAGCTCTGCAAGAGCTTAATCATAGCTACAGAAAAGGATTTCTGTCTTGCAGATTGCAGTTGTGTTTTTTTAAAAATAGACAATTTAGTTGGGGGGAAGAACCTTTTATCTTAATACAGCAATTAGGCAGAGTGACACATACTCAGGTGAGAAAAAAAATAGTCTTTCTGTAGAATGTTTCTGAGATCAAAAGGATGTGCATTTTTATGGAAGAGACTAGGAATATAATTTCACTGATAAAACAGTGAAATATGAGGTAATCTGAACATAAACTTTTCTCTGTTACAGCTTTGCATTGAGAAGTAAAGGAATGATGTGAATTCTGCCTTGTGCCTTGTAGGTTGAAAACCACATTGAGGTTGCTGCAGAGTCAAATAGGCCCCCAGTGGTACCTCTTCCACTGGTACATCCTGCTTCTTGCCTTCAAAGCAAAAACTTTGATTTTGGGAGAGATGAGACATCTAGAAATCACTTCTGAAGCAGCAGGGAATTGATTTTGTAAATAAATAAATACACAGCCCCCCTTTCAGTTTATCTCAGAAAACAGGGGGTTGTGCAAGGGTCTGAGCACTATCAAAGACTGTTTAAAGATGGCTTACTAGTAAGTTATTTGTTTGAGTATTTATGTACTTAAGACCTTAATTCCAGTTATGTAGATTCCTGTTTTATCCCAAGAACAAAATGCTTTCCCAAATGAAAAAAAAAAAAAAAAAAAAAAAAAAAAAAAAAAAAAAAAGAATTTGTACATATTTTCTTCATAGATAGTTTTGGCAATTTTTATATTTGGATAGTTGAGGATGTTTATTTTCCCAGGATCTTCCAGAGGTTCCTGTGAGAAAATTCCTTACTCCCCTCAAGGGTTGGGAGGTTAGCAATGGGAAAAAGCATGTGGGAACCTTAAGCTCATATTCCTTATGTCACATTCTCATAACAGTACTGCAGTCCTGCAGGTTGGAAGAACCATTATTTAGGGAAGCAGAGCCATAATCTTGTTCAAATTGACTGCTTTTAATAGAGGATTCTGTCTAATAAGGCAAAGAAAGCAAATCTTATAGCAAGCCTGGGAAAAAAAATGCACTCCCTTTCATCTAACCTATATTTATGCCTTCTGCCACAGTAAATCTGATGAGCAGTTTTACCCAGAGTTCCTCAACCCAGGAGTGAATTACCATCCCTTAGGTACTTCTGTCAGAAGAGCTTTGTCTTCACTACTTTTAAAACATTATCACCAACTGTCATAAGCACAAAAGAAAAACCTTTATTGACAAATCTCATTTTCCCTGTTTTTTTTTTTTTGTTTTTTTTTTTTTTTTCTTCTGGAAGTATATATGAGACTTCTTCAAGCTACGATTTATTAGAGAAAAATTTGGTATGTGCAGAAAGTTCTCTGCCTCATAAAGAAATAGGAGTTGCCAGCTGAGAGAATTTTTTTTACCCAAAGAGCTTCTTCAAGGCACTCAGTCTTGAGAACTGGGATGAAAAGCAGGAGTTGCCAAGTACATGAACCTGTGTTTTCTACTAATGTGAACTTTTTTGATGAACTGAGACTTCATGCATGGGAAAAGAAAAATTACATGAAGGCTAATTAAGGTAAATTAGTTGATCCAAGTGTGATTGAGCAGCAGATCTAATGCAGTGCAGAGAAGCAAACTGGATTCCCAGAAGAGTCCAGAGAACTGTGTTAAATACACACAGGTAAGGTCTCTTCTGGAAAGCTGCCAATAATGTGATCATTCTTGTTCAAGGAAGATGAATTAGGAACAGATAGGGTGGTCTGGGGAATGGAGAGGCAATTGTATGACAATGTATTGGAAAAACTTGGCTTATTATCCTAACAAAATGAAGGAAGAGAGGGCACATGATTCCTTTTTCCTTAATACATCAGGAGGCCAGTGTGAGGAACAGAAAATCATTACTTAGCTAAAAGACCCCGTTGGCAGAAGAGCAAATGAATATAAATGCCCCATAAATAACCTGGGCTGCAAATTAGAAAATTACTCTGAGCTACTATAGCAATCATTTTTTTGGAATGATCTTCCAGTCAGAAGGGTGGGAGAAGAAATTAAAATAATTTCAAGGTGCAGTTAAAAAATGTTTGAAGGGGATTTTGCTATGTAGTGTCTGTGACAGTCAAGTATTGAAGCAAATGATCTGGAGGTTCTTATAGCCCTGTGCTTTTTTTTTGGTTTTTGTTTTGTTTTGGGTTTTTTTGTTCTTTTTTTTAAAATGTCAGGGTCTTGATTTCTTCTCAAACTTCTATGACTGTTTTTAAGGAGAGTGGACTTAGTTAGAAAATGTGTACTCTACATGGTTTGGGGTTTTTTTTTCATACAGTAGGGCTAAAGCAGCTTTCCCTGCTTCTCTCAACATCTTCTATCAATCTCCTCCATCTGTCCATAGGAATGTAGATGGATTCTGTAGGGGGATGTTGTTAATTGTTTTAAAGTCTCTGCAAAAACTCTTTCTGGTCATAGCTCTGCTGAAGATGTGTGTAGGACTGAAGGAAAATGCATTGCTGGAATTCCCTGAGAGTCACCAAGGTGGAAATGAAGAAGGTAGAGACTGAGTGGCTGAGCAGAATTGATCAAAAATGTAGTCTGAAGAGTATTTTATTTATAGTATTGAAAGACTTGGACCTGTTTAAGGCAGCAAGGTTTTTATGTGTTTAGTATGTGAATACCTTCTGCCATTTGAGTGAAGGTTGCAGTCAGCTGAGGAGCTAAGAGTGTTGGAAATACCTGTACTAGATGCAAATATAAACTTTGTTTGATTTCTAGTAAGATTTCTGAAGAACTTAGTGCAATTTTTATGGCAGTAGATACCAATGATGAAATGAAGATGGTAGCAAATGCGAAAATATCCTGTTTCTTCAGTAAAGAAAACATGGGAATTTCAAATTGTTTTATCAAGATATTCAGAATTGGAGTAAAAATTTACTGAAGTTTTCATGCAGGAGATTGTGCTCTGGTAATTTAATAATATTGCTGGTGAGCTCATGATCTGATCAGTCCAGCAATATTTGTCTTCATTTGGGTTGTGTGTCATGTATTAAAGTCAGACTGTATTCACTGGCTGTTCATCAGACAACTGGATGTGATTTCTCCACCTTTGGCTTATATCCTCTCAAGTGGCCACTTAAATACATGGTTAGAGTACAAGTTCTGTCCTTGGCTTCTCTAGCATGATTTTTTGGCACAGGTTCTCTGATAATCATAATGGAGTTGTGGTTTGGTTGTTGGTTTTTTTTTTTGATTTTTTTTTTTTCCCTGTCCAGCTACCTCAAGCTCTCAGCAGTGCTGAATACTCATTCTAGGAAGGCTTTTTCTCCTGCAATTCCAGCCTGAACACTTGGGATATAGTCTGCTCCTTCAGGGAAGTGCTCAGGCTGACAAATTGCCAGATCAGTCCTGGTTTGCTCAAGCAGTATCCACAGCTGAGGGTGAGGAGGAAACTGTGAGATAAAAGCCTATATAAATATATATATTTCTGTGTTCTATTTTTTAATGTGTTCTGGAGTGAGTATTCTTTGGGATGTAATTTGTCAGAATATCTGGGTTTCCCTGGCTGCTGCTAACTCTTGCCTTTTTCCATATTGGATTGTGGAGTCTGTCTCAGTGATCTTTGGGTGATGGAACTGAATAACCAGCCTGAGGTGTTTGCCTTTGAGCAAGTGACAACTCCCCATAGGCTTGATCATGCAAACGAAGAGCCAAAAAAGCTGAGGGATGCTCCACCAGTAGCTTGCTGACAGAATTTGCCTTCTGGGACATTTCACAGTGAAAGCAAGGAGGGGAGAGCAGACATCAGAAGCAGATGTTTGCAGTGTGCAACAGACTTGAAAGGAATTCCTGGAAAATCAGGGGGGAAAGAGCAACTGGCCTACTGGCCTACAATTACTAAAAATATTATGTTGTTATATTGTATTAATAAGTAAGGAAATGCCTTACTTACTTACTACAGAAGGTTGATTTACATGGCTGGGCATTGTTCAAAAGAATTGAGAGATTATTTCACTACTAGTGGTGTCACAGTTTAACACTGGCCTGGCAATTAAAGCCAATAACAGATGTTCTCTATTAATCCCCTTTTCCTCCTTGATAAAGAAAGGAGAGAGAATAAGGGAGAGAGACTTATGGCTTGGAAACTAAACCACACAGCTTTAAAAAAGTAGTAATGATAAATAGGAAAAATTACTAAATATATACAAATATACAGGAAAATTGGTACCACCTTCCTCCCCCCTTCCCCTCCAATAACTCTCACGTCACCACCGAGGCTGCAGGGCAGCCCTGGGAAAGTCCAGGCTGGAATCCTGGGGTCAGCAGCAGTTGGGAGCTGGAGGCAGGAACACAGGGATTCAGGCTGGGATGGATCAGGAGCACAGGCAGATGGAGGGATGGAATCCTCCCAGGATGCTGAAGCAAACAGGGACAGGGGAAGCAGGAAGGAAAGGAAGACGGGGTTTGACCCTCGTGATCCCTCAAATTTATACTGAATATGACATGTATGGGATGGAATCCTCTGTTTGGTCAATTTTGGCATCTGTCTTGTCCATTCCTCCCCAAAGGAGGGTTTCAGGTTCGACCTCTTTACTCCTTCTCTCCTTCTGGAGGGCAAAATGCTCCTCAGAGCTGAGCAGTGTCCCTGGCTCTGCACACCAGGCTCTGGCTGTACCTATAACCATGGAGTTATCAGTCCCAGCAGCAGCCACTGACTGAGAAACTTGCTGTTAATTCCAGCAAGTGCAGCTCCTTACAAGAGACTGAGCTGAAAGCAAAAGCACAAGACAGAAAATCACCTTTATCCTGGCCCAACCCAGGACAAGTGGTCATTATAGCAATTGTAAAAATTTTACTCCTTTAAAGAAAAGGGTGACTAAGAAGCAACCAACCAAACTGCAGCGAGTTATTGGCTCTGTCAGTCACCAGTTCTGCTGTGGCACTGCCCTGTCCTGTCCAGCTGTGTTGCAGCAGAGCAGAGATGGGGTTTCAGCCTCCTGCAGTGCTTTGAGCCATCACTTGTTGTCATTTCTCCATGGGTGCAAACTGTGTGTGCTGAAACCTCAGTGCAAAGGTCTTTTGCTAGCAGCACAGATCTGTAGTAACTGTTAGCTAAAGGTTAACTGGGTACCACAATCCACGAGTTTTTCTTCTCCCTGAAAAGCAGTATCCATCAGCTGGCAGAGGCTCTGTACCCTAAGTTTCAACAAACTAATTGCTGGTAGCAGATGAGCATGTAATGGTGTTAAGGCTCAAATGTTAATTAGTTCTAATTTTTAAAGACCATTTTTTGCTTTTCACTTTTAATTTCTCATCTGACTTTACAATTGACAGCTCTTTCTCAGTGGAAAAAAAGCTGTTTGAAAAAAAGTTTAAAAAAATCAAATCTAGTGCTTATGCTGTGTTCTACATTAACAAGGTAAATAAACACTTTGTTCCTTCTATTTTTTTTTTTATTGCACACACTGTAAATGTATTAAAGATTATTTAGATTTATATGGATAGATTTGACAGCTTTTTCATATTTACGTTGACTCCAAAAGATAAATCAAAGTTAGGACTTTGTCTTCAAGGACTAGTTATTTGTCATATGAAGAGATGTGGAAAAGAATAGACCTAGAATAGAGGGAGGTGGTTAATAACTGTGCTTCAAATGTGTGATTTTTCAGCTTGGTGTATTTCAGTTTTGGGGCATACTGGGGAAGAAGCTGTGTGTGTGATGTTGGTGTTTTGTGAGAGAAGAGCATTAAGAGGAGCTGCATTTTTTCCTCCCAGCTTCAGTACAATCTGCTCTGGGTTGTGTTTGTGAATTTGCAGACTGAGTGGCAGCACCTGAAGCTGGGACTTGTGTGGAGTTGGTCCTGTACCTAAGATGTAACCTGCTCCTGGGTTAGGAGGAGGTTACAAGGATCTACAGTGGCTCCTTCTATGGTTGCAGTTGGAATTTTTGGCACAGAGGCAGAGGGCAAGGCAGTGCAGCTCTGATGTGGCTGGCAATTTTGCTGAGTTAATCAGTTGTGGTGGATCTGAGCTGTTTTTCTGCAGTGTGGCCCAAAGCACTCGTAATGTATAGATTTTTCTGCCACTTGCTGTGTTCCAGCATCCATTTGGATGTTGCAGAGGTGGTGTGTTTGTTTGTGATACACAGAGTTCCTAAGCAATCTGTTAGTTCTGGACTGTGGATTTTAGTTTTTTGCAGGCAAGTCTGATCCTACGTTCAAGCTATGATCCTATGTAAAAAAACAGACCCTCTCTCTTTGTAATTAGATTCAAGGCTACTCTGGTTTTTCTCTTGTTGTTCATTCACCTGGCTATGCACCTACATCAGCTCTGAAATTCTGTTAAGCTTGGTCTTTGCTCAGAGGAATCTCATAGTGCTTATCTTGTGTTGGTACTCTTGGCTAAGAAAGCACACAAAGATGCAATCTACAGAGAGAAGAGGAAGATACTCAGTTATAGAGAGGCTGGAGGAAAAAAAAAAGCAGTTTATAATGATGCTTAGAAACTGGGAAGCTCATATTTTTTCTTATCTTCATGTTATTTCTTTAAAAGTGTACTTTGAGGTAGTAATCTTTGTGCTGCACAAATGAATACTTCTAACTTCCCATTCTGCATGACATTTATATAACAAATATTATATAAATATATATAAATGATGCAAAAGCATTGCATTAAAGTTGATGTAGCTTATTAGTCTTCAGTGATTTTTCATCCTTAATTATAACATGTTAGTGTCTCTTAATTTCCCATTGAACCTGTAAACCCTGCAACACCATGCACATGCCCATTGAGAAAAGAGTTTCTTTTTTGCTTTATATGGACTCTAGGAAATAATAGTGCCTTAAAGGTTGGAAAATGACTGTATTAGCATTGTCCTCCATCCAATAAGCAGGAATCCAGCAAAGTACTGAAGGAAGTGTTTCACTTTGCTGACCACAGTATGTTGATAGAACTTATCAGCTATATGATGAAAATAAATAAGTTGAAAATGTACAGTGCCTTGTCAATATTTTATTTAAAAAATGAATGTGCAGCACGTAGGATGGGATGTATCTTGTCAAGGCTGATTGATATTGATATTATTGCAGAACCTGGCACCAGTTACAGCCTTTCAGCTCATCCAGCACATATGGGTGAAGCTTGAACTTTTTTGACTGAAAAGTTACAATACAGATACTCTGAGATTTTGCTGGGTGATGAAGCAGGGCCAGCAGGTGGTGATGAGGATGGGCACTGACTGTACATAGGAGCTGTCTGTGGAGCTGTGGTGGTTGTGTCAGCTGAGTTCAGTGCTTGCTGTAGGTGTAGAAGGGTTGGTGGTGGAAAAAAAGGTGCAGGTGGTCACTGTTCCAAAGCACCTTCAGCTAATCTAAAGGTAAAATTGTCTACTGCCAGGATTATTCTGAGGGAGTGAGTTGTGAATGCTTTTCTGAAAGGTGTTGGAAGTGAAAGTCAGTTTTTCAGTGACTTTTCAGCAGCCTCTCTTAGTTCTGCTGTGATGTGGTGTGTGCCAAGTTATTGAGAGGTGCAGGGAGCATGGAACAGTGGTGACAGAACAGAGCATGGGAACAGCCACCAGCAAGAACTGGGAGGTCAGTGACAGCCACTGATGATGTGATGAGGTAAATCTGGTTTGATTTGATTTAATTGCATGAGGTGAGAAAGGATCTAGCATTATTTCTTTGCAAAACTTCAGTGCCTTCTGAGTGTGGCCTTTGATCATAAGATGGAATTCCAAGGCTTTAACTGAGTTTCACACACAAGAGTTTCAGTAGTGATCATGATTCAGTCATCTAAACTCTGACAGGGTTGTGTGGATGTGGCTTAGATTGCCATGAATGAGTGAAAGAAGTGTTCTTGTTCATCATATAAAACTTCCTTATACTAAAGGCCAGTTACTTAAAGCTGAATTTAGCATTTCTCCCTAGAGGAATTCTATTTAGATTTGTCTGTCTATAAATGCACTCAAAAGTACAAGGAGAGCTCCTCATTGCCTGTAAATGAAAATGAAATGTATCTTCAGAATCCACTCTGGTGCAGGAGTGTTCTCCCTGGTCTGACAATCTGTACCCTACACAAAAAAACTGGATTGTTTTACAAACTAAATTACTGGAATCAGTACTTGTCTCAAACCTTTTGCACTTGCCCTAAGTGGCAAGCTCTTTGTCTTTCCTACTTTTCTGATCTCTTTTTCCATCTCTTCTCTGGGAAGGTAAGGCTGTGATGGGTGTTATTCCAGGGAAATTTCTTCTCAGCTCAGTTCAGAGGTTTGCAGTTTTTCTCAAGAAGACCTAGAGGAAAAGAGAATACTGAAATTCTAATGGAAGAATGAATATTTGAGACTAAAATCTGCCTTTTTGGTTGGATTTTTTGTAGTTGTATTAGAATACTATTCAGGCCATTGGGGAAAAGTTGGTTTATGGCAAGGTATTAGAAAGTACAGCACTTTGTTTAATCAATGTACTGGGAGACTTTTTGCTCCTTCAAATACTTTGTATTTCTTTTGTGGGGGTTTTTGTTTGGTTTTTTTCTTTCATTTCATGGATTGGGACTAGACTTCATTTGTTTCTTATGTTTGATATTTGGTTGTGAAATATTTGACTTTGTGTTTGCACAGACGTTTGCCTAGACCTATGTGGACATCTCATAACAGGACTCTAAAATTGCTGTGTTTTGAGAATTAAGGAAGTTTGGTAGCTCAGCCAATAGGCAGCAAGAAAGGGACTAGGTTATGTGTGTTTACATACACATATATGACTTTTTAATGACTCATATATGGCTCTTTTTAATGAATATCCTAAAACTGTGTCTCAAAAAAAAACCAAAACCAAACATGCACACATTTGGATTAAAAAAAAAAACAACTCCAATTTCCTTTCAAGAGGAACAGGTTTAGGAGGGAAGAGAGGGTCAGTGTAATGCCAGTGTCCCCAAATGCAGTATTTAAGTATATTTGGCTGTATGACTACTGGTTATGAAGTGGTTAAAACAAAATGGAAACCAAACAAAACTAGTTTAGAACAGAAAACTGAAGTTTATGGATACTTTTTCTAGAGTTTTCATTGTGAGATTAATGAAATTGAGCTTGGAGCTGATACAAGCAACAGAATTTTTTTCCATATTTAACTTAATTTGGAATGACAACACGTCTTTTGGTTATATGGAAGGCTTGTAATTGTGGGTTTGTCAGGTTTTGTCATCTCTTCCCATTTTTTAACTGGGTCAGAAAAATAAAAATAAGTTCTTCTGAACTGAGATTTATACAGCAAGAGAAGGAATGAATAGTCTCTGATTCTAAGGGAATGTTTAATTCTCTTGATTTCATTAAGTGAGAGGCTTCTTGCTTTAAAGTACCTTTGTGTCATAGAAAAACAAGTACATATTTTTAAACACTTGCTGAACTGCTTCTGGGTTACAAATACATTTTCTATAAGTCTGTGATAAAGAGGAAGATTAATTCTTAAATAATCTATTATTTTTTCTTGAATAAATACCCATAATAATTAGAAAATGGAAATAGCTTTCTTCCATGGTGGACCAAATGTTAGCTGTTTGAAGTAGTATATAGTACAGATTTTTAGCATCTTAAAATGAGGCAAATTTTTTGGTCTGGTATTGATACCCCTTCTTTCTTTTAAGAAACAGTTCTGCTTTCAGTTATTTCCTCCATTGCCCCAGACCCCAAAGAGGTAAAACAGGTATCACCAGCAAGGAAATATCAATAATTTTATCTTCATTTGTCACTGAAGTATTTACAGGTAATTTTTAGACAAGAATTTTCTGTTGAAAATTTTGAACAAATGTTCTGTAGAAAACCAGATGCCTCAGAACTGCTAATGTTATGCAAGTGGAAAAAATCCAAACATAAAATTACATCCAAATGAGGACTCCCACAGATTTCTAAAGTGTTTTTGCCTTCAGTAAATTAATTACAGCATTTCTTTACTATCTTCAGCCTTTTGTAGAAAAAAATATTTTCACTGTAGAGAGCCAACAAGTAAGAGCTGACTGAGAAAAGCTATGGTTCTACTTTGTCATGTCTCTGTGGTAGATTTTGTGGCCCTTTCTAATAAATTTTTGTCTAGGATACCAGACAAGTAAATTTATCTTAATTTTAAAGGAGAGCCTTCTTTCTATAGTAAGTTGCAACAAGAATAAAAGAATTAATGGACACATTTGAGGGCCTGGGTCAAAACGAGTCTTTTGCTGACAGATGTGCAAAATGAATTTGAGTTTGGAAAATCTTGGAAATCAAGCCAAAAATTTGTCCTGGGGGTGGCCTTGCTGTGAATGGTTATCTGTTGTTCAGACTAGGTAACCAAAAAGATGTGAATGCTCAGTACATGTCCCCTGGTGTCTTGCTGAAGCTGGCATCCTTTTTATCAGCATGCTAATCCCAAAGGCTGCTTTCACTCAGGCAAACCATGCTTGAGGGGTGTTAAGAAAGGTTTCTTACACTTTTTCTGTCTCATTTTTCCTGTTTAATCACTTCTCTGTTCTCAGCCAACATTGAACAAGAAAATCATATAGTCACTAAACCCTCTCTCCCCAAAAATCTGTGCCCTATTTTGGGAAATACAGAAGGAAGTCAGGTTGCCCAATACCTTTTCTTATGAAGTAGTTCTGTACAGCAGCAGCTCTGCCCTGCAGAAAATCCAGGGACAACTGAATGGTTATTACAGGGGGGAATACAAGGACTTTCCCACTCTGAATGCCTACAAATACCTGTCACCTCTAGGATGCTCAGGAGACAGGGCTGGACCTTTTGTGAGACTGGGGATCAGGATGTGTTGCAGATAATCCTGCAAAGGCAAGAACTCATTTGGAGAAAATGTACTGTTTTCTTTCATTCCTGGTTGGAAATTGTGGTTCCAGATAACTCTAAATGAAGAATTCTGGCATTCAAGTTAGGGCTAAAGAGTCTGATTTAGGAAAGGGAACAACTGAGAACATTCTTTTTCCTTTTAGAACATCAGGAAAGTTCACAGTGATAAATGGGTATTAGTGAGAGACTTTCTGCACAGAAAATATTGTGCCTAGATTATTAGTTTTTATTAAAATATCTATGCATATGTACCTCCCTATGAATTTACCTCCAAAATATATAAAGTATGAAGAAAGTGTGTAGAAAAAATGCACAACAGAAAATAATTTTTCATGTTCTATTTCTTTTTCTTCCTCTCTCAGGTCCGCACCAGTGCCCTACCTGACCACAAGGACCCAAGAGCAGATGTTGGAGTAAGTTTGGTGTTTATTTTTTTTTTTCCAATAATGATTTTTCTTTTTTAACCTTGTCAACAGACACAGATGCCCAATGAAGAGAAATGGTATTATGCCAATGAGCTGAACAGGAGCTGGCAAGCTTGTTTAATAACAGAACTTGGGTTAAATGAATAAAAATCAAAGCAGGAATAATAGTCTCAGTTATCAAAGTAATCTCAATCACATATTTCTTTAAAATCCTTCTCAGCTGGGACTATCCTGAGGCAAGCACAGCTATCTAGACTTCCTTCTACTCCCATACAAGCAATCTGTGTGAGATTCCCAGTTTGGAATGGAATTTCCTCAAGGAGCCTGGCCCTGTTGCTTTCTGGTTTTCGTGTGCAGGGTGTAAAAAGTTTTGGTGTTGGGCTTAGGATTCACTTTAAGGCAGTACACTGGTTACACATGGAGGTCTTATTTTTCTGTATAGGTCTGGAGAACTTCTGGGGAAGGGGTTGGGATGTCATTTCTGGGTCTGAGAAGGCTGTAATCTCCCAGATAATTATGGACACCTCATAGAGGTGGGAAATACTCTGCTGGACCAGACACTGGTAGTGCAGGTGTCAGACTTGTGTCTGCAAACATTCAAAATAACTGGATTGTGAAATCTGTATCTTAAGGTGTTGACCTTCCTGCATTTACCAGGGCTTTGTTGGCAGAGTTTCCAAAACTTTAGCTAGTGTTTGAAAAATCTGTAGCTTGGCAGCAAGTTACTGAAATAATCAATGTGTTTCAACTTTTCATGTAACAATTAGAGACTTTTCTCTTTGGCTAGCTGAGATTATTCATCAAAGTACCCAAGGCACATATCTTAAGATTTATAATTGTTAAGTAGCCCACCAGCAAAATTACAGAGGAAGATTACTCTGTAATTAGCATTAAAGCAGCAGTTCTGTTTAAAGCTTACTTTTCAAGCCTCTCCACGTCACATGTGCAAGGTTAGGATGGTTTGTAGGCTGACAGTTCAGGCCCCAGGGAAGACTATTCCCATCTAAATCCATGTGGAAAAGTATTTCCAGCATTTGAAATAAGGCCCCTTGAACAGTTGCTAGCAGAACTGTCTTCATTTGGGTCATGAATTGTTCACAATTTTATTTAATTTTATTCAGTAATGCAAATGACTCCTAATTGAATTGTCAGGAGAAGAAAACTTTATTCTAAACAAGCATTAAAATACAAAACAGACAAGTAAGTAGAATTTTCTAAGCCCATAAAATGATTTTCCTTTAATTCCATGACCCTGGACACTTGAAGATGGTTGGTGGGTGCTGTCATCAAAGCTCCTGGAATGTGTGAGCACAGAGTAATTGATTCTTAGCCCTGATCATACGAGGACTCAGATTTACAGTTTTTAACTAGATTTATAGTTGTATTATGCTGCAGAAAGAAGCCTCAAGAACCTTTCTCAGTTCCATTCCAAATATCCCTCTTCCCCTTTCCAAATGCTAAGGTTGCAAATAGAAACACTTGAATGACACAAACTGCCAGAATAAAGACTGCTGTATGGACATTTTTTTTGGGAATGTGTCCTTTCTGTACTAAGAAGGATACACTCTGGTAAGGAGGTAACTGAGCTAGCCCTGCTACCAGGGAGTTTTAGTGCAGAAACTCTGCCATGTTGACTGATCTGCAGGAAGACAGAACTATCTTTGCATATCCCTGTGAGTAGCACCTTGGATGTATTTCTTGTAAAAATACTTTTCATTTTGGCAGTGAAAACTAAACGTGATCTTTGCTTGCACACCTGGGATATTTTTCTCTCTCTATTTCCTGTAGGCTTTTTTTCTTCCTCACTTCCTGTTCAGCACTTCCCAAAGACTTCCTTAAGCTCTCAGATTGTGTCTTTTTCTTTCTTCTTTGAATACTGAATATCCAGCTGGCCTTCCTGAAGGAAAGCAGGCTGCAGGGTTTTATATTTTTTTAACCAGAGGAAGTTAAAGCTTCTTCATAGCAGCAACTTTTCTTCTGTCTTTCCCTGGGGGAAAGTTACTCTCTGCATGCAGCCTCAGAGTCTGTAATTCCTCTTGAATTTCTATGTCCAACAGCATATATAATTTGCCCTAAAATTTTACTTTGCCATTTCAGTAGCATAGTATAAGTAGTATAATGTGATAAAACCAACCTTTTTGTACTTCTTACTATTTTCTTGAAATAGTCAATATGATCTTATGATCTCATTGTAATCTACTAAAAGCAAGTGATACTGAGTTGTATATTTGAAAGACAAAGGGATAGAAGAGGGCTGTAGATTCTTATTTCTTTCCCACTATTCCTAGGGCAAGAAGACTCCTGTTGGCCAAGTTGTCCAAATGAGATTTTAGCACTATGCAACAGAATATCAAGAGAGGTTAAAAAATAGCTAAATATGAAAAGATGATGCATTTGTTTTCCTCTTTGCAGTTTTCTTGATGATGTTGTAAAAATTATTTTCATGGAATAGTAAGAACAATGTTGTTAAAACACAGAAATAGCATTTATTGTAATCTAGAAATTAGAAATAGAAATAAGATAAAAAAACGTCAGAATTTATTTACTGATAATCATGGTGTTACAAATTTTTATTGCATGGCATGTCCAGATAGTATCTTGGAAAGTAGTAATTTTCTAGGTATTAAAGAAAGATTCCTAAGTCTTTCTGCTTTTTTTTTTTTGTTTGTTTGTTTGTTTTTTTATTTTTTTGTAGCGAAGCTTCCTGGGCTGTACAACTTTTAAAGTAGGAGACTTGGTGAAGTCAAAGGAGCAACAGCTGACCCTTACCCTCAGGTAAGTGTTTTCCTCTGTTCTAGGAGTAATCACTGCTGACATGTGAATGATTGCTGCTCGACTGTGTTTGAAAATTCATACTGGTTCAGGTATATTAGATGTCAACTTAAAGTGCTTCTGTTTCTTCCATGCACAAAGTCAAAAATGAATACCCATTCTTTAATCTGGGATTTTCCTTGTGTCAGAATAGAAAAGGTTAGTAATTTCTCAGTATGATAACCTCTGGAAGAATTGCAGGGAACTTGAAATAAAGGGATTTTCTCTCAAAGTTCCCTTTAGAAAGGAACATGAGGTTTCCAGTTTCATTTGATGTATGTGGTCTTATGAATTAATATTAATTAATATTAAGGTGATGTATGATTCTAATTAAAGACATTGGGTACAGAGCTGCAGTACAGTCAGACCCAGTCATCAGCTGCTAAAGCTGGGCTGAACTGTTGTTTCTTAAAGCTGTGCACTGAACAAAAAAATTATGCTTTCACCCCCAGTACTGGCTTGGATGGTTTAAGATGAAACAGGATACAGATAAAAACTTTTTGAAGATTAGGGGGAACTTTTTAGGTGGTGATTTTTCAAACTGAATTCATTGGACTTTATACAATGCATGGATTTTCTTGAGCTGATTTTTGCAAGCACAATGGAGGTTTATTTGGGATTCCTGGGGAGGTACATGTAAGCTTCACAAAGCAACTGCCCAAACTCACCCTGTTTCTATGCAGGCAAAATTTTGGGAGGAAGGAAGCTCTGCCTAGGAAAACTGAGATGCTGGTGTATGTTCTCTCTGGATTGTTGTACATTGGTGCTGTAGAACAGTTGTGTCACATTCTTTATCCTGAGCACATGAAGCCATCCTTGAATTGCCCCTGTGCTCAGCCCTGGGGAGGCCACACCTCGAGTCCTGTGTCCAGTTCTGGGCCCCTCAGCTCAGGAAGGAGATTGAGGTGCTGGAGCAGGTCCAGAGAAGAGCAAGGAGGCTGTGAAGGGATCCAGCACAAGTCCTGTGAGGAAGGGCTGAGGGAGCTGGGGGTGTTGAGGCTGGAGAAGAGGAGGCTCAGGGGAGACCTCATCACTCTCTACAACTCCCTGAAAGGAGGTTGGAGCCAGGGGGGGGTTGGGCTCTTTTCCCAGGCAACTCTCAGCAAGACAAGAGGGCACAAGAGGTCTCAAGTTGTGCCAGGGGAGGTTTAGGTTGGACATTAGAAAGAATTTCTTTCTGGAGAGGGTGATCAGACATTGGAATGGGCTGCCCAGGGAAGTGGTGGATTCTCCATCCCTGGAGATATTTCAAAAGAGCCTGGATGTGGCACTCAGTGCCATGGGCTGGGAACTGCAGCGGGAGTGGATCAAGGGTTGGACTTGATGATCTCTGAGGTCCCTTCCAACCCAGCCAATTCTATGATTCTATGATTTATGACCCATTCAGCAATGTTGTAAGGCTGCTGCACTAACTCAAGGATGCTGCATTTCTCTGGAATGGAAGCTGCTTGAAGTATTTTGGCTTCATTACTGCACCTGCCCTCCTAGTATTACAGTAGTAGTTGCATGTGTTTACAATCCCTTAATTTTAATTTCTCCCAAACACAGATGTTGCCAAAACCAATCAGATAAAATATGTATTGACCACTCTGTATGGGAGTGTGTGGCTGGATAAACACATACAAGCATAATGTTTGTAAAAATCTGTCTTTAGAGAATTTCAAGTGGTCTCAAGTACTTTGGGACTTAGCCTCTCTAACAGACATACTGAAAACTTGATCTGAAAGGATGCCTCTGAAAGATGCCATGATAATCGACAGATTTATTTTCAGGAAACTTTAAAAACAGTAGTATTTTGTAAAGAAAAAGTTCAGATAAATAACTAGTAAGCAATAGATGACAGGTTGATAGGTTAGTTTCAGCTGAACCTCTAAGCCTTTTCAGTTTTGCTTTTCATTAATGTTTATGGCTTTGTATATCCTTTTTATGCAGCTATTGGTAGATGACAAATATTATTGAAAATAATTGAAATAAATTTGCAGATATGGTAAACAATAGGTTTTAGTTGGTTGGATTTATTCTAAAGAATAAAATCGTGACCTTTTAAATGTGGGATTGATTCCTGATTATGGCTTTTTAGTAGCACAAAATCAGAAGAAATTATCTGCTTTTCTTCAGTGGCAACTTAACCAGAGCAGTCTAATCATCTGAATTTGCTTTCCTCTAATCTCCCTGCTGTATCAGTACCCATCAGGATAGGGGATGTATCCAGGGCTTTGTCACTGCATGCAGTTCTGTTTAATTCTTCTTGATAGATTTTGTGTGGGAGTTCACCAGGGAGTGCCTGTGATGTAGAGATACTGCTTTGTTAATTCTGAAGTAGAGATTTAAGGATCTGGAAATATCTCCATAGTGTGCTCTGTAAATATTGGTGAAATACTAGAATCCTCTTGCTTTTTCACTGTTTTTTTCTGTTATTATGTCTTGCCATTGTCTTTCTGAGAAATATGTAATATTATAAAAGTGGTTTAAAAGGAATGTTATTGTGTTTCTCTGTTATTTTATGGAGGGCTAGCATACATCTATGATTCCTTACTGTTGACAAGCTGTTCTCTGCTTTTTTCCTCTTCCCACCACTAAAACTTAGTAGGGACACCAGCTACAAATCTCTGCAAACCAGGTTTTTACTTGGATTGTTTACCAAGTGTATTGATTGCAGTAAGCTTCACTGTGAATTCACAGAATAAAGAGTTCTGTGCAATAGATTACTGATTGCATATTTCAAAACATATTGCAGCAGCAGGTAACATAATTTTCTGACAATCTGTACATTAGTCTGTAGTAATTGCATGTATTTGTTATTATGCACAGGAGAAAGGGGCTGCCTGATAGAGTAAAAGTCAGCAAATTTACTTTCCAGGCAGTTAATCCCTTTGTCATTGATAATTAACACAGTTATGCAAATACACAGTCCACTTTCTTTGTGTTCATGAGCCTTTCTTTAATTTTATTTTATTTTAAGAAAGGTATAGCCATGGGTCACATTAGCAGGCCTAAATTTGCATATTCAACATGCATCAATGAGAACAACATTGGAGGTAAATGGCTGCTGTTCTCAGTCCATTTAACTCCCCTTTTCCCCCATTAGCTGGTTACCTTCTTGCTCTCTGAATGCTTGGGTCAGCCTTTTATCACCAGATGTACTAAGCTGGGCATAGAATCATTCTGCTTATAATAGGGCTGGGTAGCTCCTTCCCTCACATTTGGGAACTCATAGTGACCTGGTGATCCTTGGGATGGGAAGGAAATCTCTGTCTAATAAACATTAATAACATTAGTAAGTAATTGTGGTTTAAATCTGAGCAGGTTTCATGATGGCTTCAAAAGTCTCTGGGTTTGGCTCAGTGATTAGAACCCAGTGTTTTTAACACAGAGAGAAGTTGTGGGGTTTTTTTAAGTTTAAAACACTACTGTTTCGCTCACAAACACCTCCCCAGGCTTCGTCAGATGATGGATCCTTCGTGACTCCAGCTTGGAGTGCCCCAGGATGATGGCTGTGGAAGGTGGAGTGAGCAATTGTGTTGGACTGAATGGTTGGGAATAGACTGGAGCATTGCCAGCTTGGCAGCCAAAGCCTGCATCCTGGGATACTGGATTCTAAATCTGGTTTAGGAATCAGTCTTGCAATCCTTTGTCTGATTTTCATTGATCATATTCCAAAGGCAGATGCTCTGTGGAAAGATATCAAGTGCTTCTTGTCCCCAGCTGCTAAAAAAATCCAGCAGTCTTCCAACTCCATAAGCCAAGTAGAGTTTGGGCCATTTATGCATTTCATCATGATGATGCTTTTTATAAAAAATGTTGCTCTGTACCCCATCCTCACTATCTCTACACAGGCTTCTCAAAGTGCAACCCTTCCTCCTGTGGGTGTGGAGTATCTTGTCTCACAAATGTAAATAATTTGATGCAGGGACAGTCTTTGCTGTACCATGTGAGTGCAGAGTGTGCTTTTCAGCTTTAATAAACTACAGCAAATAGGCTGATTCTATCTAAATGCATTATGAAGTATCCTAAAACCAATTAGTCTCCTGATATTCCATTTAGGAGTGTGTGTTGACTCCTTCTCTCTGTCCAGACAAATGGCATAAAGTGTATACACGTATGTCTGTGCATGCACAAGACTGCTTCTGTTACTGCAGTGCAAAATAATACAGATTTTAATCTTATTTAACTGTGACTGTTAGGCTTTTTTTCTAATTTTTTTTCCCCATTGCATCATTTCTGTTTCTCACTTTTAGTTTAGAAAAATTTTAATCTCCTGGTGTTGCTTGATAGTTTTAAAAGCAGGACATGTCTGTTGTTCAATACCACACCAGTGATATTTTAAATTCAGTGTCTAATGCAGGTAATGACACTTTCTCTCTGGATGTTTATGGAGCTCTTTGTTGATTTGTGTGCCTCTAGCACACAAAGGAAAGTGTGGGCTTCCTGTTTTTCAAATTTTGTTTTCATATTTCTATGTGGAAAGTTGAGAGAAATGGAAGGTGAGCAGCTACAGTGCAGCAGTCCCACTGTTAAACTTTACTGTGTTGCATCACCTTCTCTTGCAAATGCTGTGTGTTTGAAATTGTAACTCTACAAATATATGAAAGTAAAACAGGAATTACTTTTGAGAAGAAAATATTTGAAAAAAAGTCCAATTAGATCAGTTGTATTTTTGCATGTGAGAAAGCTTCAAGTATGGAGAAATCTTTCAATAAATGTTGCTGCTCATGCATGCAAGCAATTCAGTGCTCACAGCTGTACCGAGGCAAAGCCTGTAATGACAGCAGCTGGGGGGAATATTTAGTGTGCTAAAGAAACACTCAAAGAAACACTAAGAAAGTGTAACTGGCATTTCCATTTTTATTTTGTTTTCTTCAAGCAACATGCCTCATTTCCTTGTACCTGTTCATTTCCAAACTGACCTCTGCTTTGCTAAACATCTGTTTATGATTTTAATTTACCCTGGTGTACTTTTAGATCAGATCTGGTTTATATAGGTCAGTCTCAGACTTCCAGGTCTCTTTGGCCTTAGCAAAATGTGTTACCTAAAAATGGATGGGGAGGATTTTACTTCTGGAAGTCAAATGTATGTTTTCCTTTCAGACCAGGGTTAACAGTAAAGTGCTGATGCCTGTTTAAGTCATCCTGATAATGAGGTGTTCAGCTGACACTTGATCTGGCACAATGTATACCAATTTCTAAAGGTATATGTCATTTGCTAACATTTGTTGTGTTCCCTTTTTCCTTGGAAATGCTGGACTACCTTTGTTGGGGCAGCCAAGTTTGCATACTGGATTGATACAGGAAGGAGAAAACAAATGAAGTAAAGCCAGAAAGCTTAAGAAATGGGAAATGTTTTTCTTTGAGAAGACACTTAAGCTCTTCTCGTGCTT
Organism: Heliangelus exortis; assembly: GCF_036169615.1. Taxonomy (NCBI): domain Eukaryota; kingdom Metazoa; phylum Chordata; class Aves; order Apodiformes; family Trochilidae; genus Heliangelus; species Heliangelus exortis. The sequence goes on from NC_092431.1 coordinate 17,264,493, forward strand.
TCCAAAGTTTTTATGAACTTCTGGTCATAAACACCCTTTGGACACTGAACCCATCTTCCTCATTACTTTTGTATACTTTTTAAATTAACATAGGCTTCTTTGGTTGCTAGGCTGTCTGGAATTGGTTCTTTTTTAATAGTCCCTTTATTGTCAGTAGTTAATTTGGCTTGGAGCAAACAAAGTAGTGACACATGTAAAATATGAATAATTATTTTTCTTTTGCAAGGTTTTATATAAGAACATATATAATTTGATTTGTTGCAAGATTAGGTCGTTCTACTGAATTGCATGTTAAAGGATAATGGTTTGCAACCAAAATAATTACTTAAATGTGAAGCTTGAAGATGGCTCACTTGAAAAAAAATTAAAGTTTTGCTTTAGTGTGATTAATAATTATCCATTCCTGGGAAAGACTAACCTGGGAGCTTAACTTATAGTCAGGTGTAAAGAGCTGGTGTGTGCTCACTTAGTGAAGGTCTTATACTGTATGCTGAAATACAGATTATAAAAACTTGTGGGAGATCTATGCAGACATGGGGTCCCCCCACCTGGGACACAATTGAGGACTCTGGGAGAGGCTGCTTGTGGCAGAAGGCAGCATGGAAAATCTGAGCTGGGGCTGCCCTGCCTGGGAGCTGGAGATGATGGGTGTTGGTATGGGGCTGCTCCCAGCATCTGGAGAGGATCTGGGGAATTATGGGCTGCTGAGCCTGACCCCACTGCCAGAGAAAGTTATGGAACAGATGAGTGTCATCATGTAGCACGTGTAGGACAACCAGGTGATCAGCCCCAGTCAGCATGGGTTCATGAAAAGCAGGTCCTGCTTGAGAAATCTGATCTCCCATAACAACATGACCTGGGAAAGACTCTGGATGTTGTGTACCCAGGCTTTGGTAAAGGCTTTGACACTGGATCCCACAGCATTCTCTTGGAGAAACTGAATGACTGCACTGGTGAACACTTTGCTGGGTAAAACACTGGATGGATGGCCAGGCTCCAAGAGTTGTGGGGGATGCAATTAAATCCATCTGGCAGCCAGGCACAAGTGATGTTCTCCATTACTAACAATGTTACCTTCCATCACTTTTATTAAGTGATCTGTCACTCTTCTTTCTTTCCTTTCCTGAAGTCCAGCTGCTCAGATTAAGTCAGGGGAGACAGACTGTGCCATTAACCTTGATGTTTTGCTACTAGTGAAAGCTGAAAAATCTTCCTTTTTTCTTTTTTTTTTCTTGAATTTAAACTCCTGTTTCTTCCAAAGGTAGTGAGCATTACTCTTTGCTTGCAGATATAAATCTAAATTGCTACTTATTTGTGCCTGATTGAAGTAAACTATTTCTGGAGATGATAATAAAGGAGTTTGCCTGGACTTATTATCTTCTCCCATATAGTTAAAGAAATTGGACTTATTCTGAATAATTACTCTGTGGAGGAACTGCAAATAAAAAGTGATATTCAGATTAGTTTCATTATTTTGGTTTAGCAGGAGATTTATTAGTGCACTGAGCATGTTCTTTCTTTGCAAATCGAGGTAGGAAACAAAGCAGCAAACTGTGCTGTGAGGTTGCACATCATAACTGGGATACTGGTGTGATAGGTTACAGCCTCTTCTCTGATGATCCACAGGCAGAAAAATGTTTAGAATGAAATCCTGGCAATATTTGTGGATTCTCCCACCATTTCTAGCACTTACCCATCCTCAGTTTCTTGGCAAAAACTTGAACTGTGATGAATGATTTAGGGAAAATTCAGCAAGCCTCATTGTTAACATTTTCTTTATGATTGTAAACAATGAGTTCAATGCAGGGGATGCATCTAACAGGATGGAGAGGGGTCTGTGTGTTTGCTGACAATATTTTCACTAAAGGAATGCAGTGCTGCAGGTGACCCAATGTCATACTGTATTTTTCCAGGACATCTGATGGTGGAAAGACAGTTGGTACCATTGAAGTCAATCTTGTGAAGATGAGAGAGGTAGAAGATGGGGAAACAGACCACATTGCAACAGACACCAAGGATCAAAAGGTAGAAATTAAATTGTTTGCACAAACCTAGTTAGAATGATTAGCTGTACTGAATGCCTACATTACTCAGTCCAAATTGCATTAAGAATTTATTAAAAAAATTCTGGAGTAAAGTACTGTGTACACTTAATCTCCCTAAATTAAAAACAGTTTTTCATGAAAATGTACGAGTTAATCTCTGCTCTGAGTTTCCAAGTCTCTTGCCATCTTGAGGAAAAAATGAGCAGATTTTGACCTCAACTGACCATATTTAATCACTTCTGATCCAAAATCCATCCATAGGGATGCCATAAAATCTGACTTCTTTTTCCTTGGTCGCTTCCTCTGTTTTCTGCCTTTGAAATCCCATTCACATGGCTCTTTATGTGCAACCTCTTCCCAAAATACTGAAAGCCTGGGAAGAATGACAGACAAGCCAAAGAAGAGGTGAATCCTCTTGGAAAGGGGCAGGTTTAGCTGCATTTCATGGTGGGGAAAAACAACAGGAGGGATGTGAAGAAGAAATGGGGCCTCAGAGTGCTGGCATAGAGCAGTGTATGGAGGAATCCTGAGTTTGGGTGGGTGCTCATGTTGTGGGATGAGAGGAAAGACTCAGAGCAAAAATGCTCTTGAGCAGATTGTTGCAGGCAAAAGTGTCAGAGAAAATTTCATCACTAAAGGTGATATGGGGGGAGTTGATTTGAGAGGGGTGGAGAACCAAAGGAAGGAGTGTGGAAGAGATGGTTTGTCTCTGTGATGACAAGAGGTTTGGTCTTGGGGTGGATAAAAAAAATAGCTCAGAGTGAGGAAGTCAGGGTTTGAATGTCCTGCTATTAGTAAGAAGTCTCTTCAACTGGTCCCTGACTGATGGCAACTGATGTACCTGCTCTGGGTCCCCATTCTAAATGACAGATTTTTTACAGTACCCAATACTATGGTGTACAGCTATACATTCTAATGTATTCCACACTTCCTGAAAACAAAAAGAAAACCAAAACCTATAGGTTATGCTACAGGGAATGTAAAATGTAGCATTTATTATTTATAGGTAATAAATAAGAACGTATTTTTGGGGAAAAGGGAATTGTTCTGAATATCTGTTCTGCTCAGCCAAAGCAGCCTGCTATTGGGACAGCCTCTGAGGAGAGATTTTACTTTTTTTTTTTTTTTTTTTAACCATTTTTCTCAAGGGACCTTAACACTCTTTTAAAGCACTGGACCAGTGGGACCAGTTCTGATGAAGCCAGCAAATGCTGTGAAATCTTTCTGGGTTTGCACTAAAAAAATTCCACAAAACATGCAGCATGAGCTTTTTTTTCAGTCTTCTCTTTCATTTTGCTTTTCTTCCATTCCAAATGTGGAAAGAGACTTCTCACAATTATTTGAGATATAATGGCTAAGCTGTGACTAGCTTGGGAGAACAAGAAAGCTTTGCTAGGATCTTTCTAGGGGTTTCTAATACTTACCAAAAAGACCAGCCTTGTGACAGCTGTGGTTTTTGGTGGTTTTATGGATTATTTGCCTTATCATGGAGTCTTGGTTTATGCATTCATAGAATACAGTTGTGAGAATGGGGAGTTATTGAATTACTTGAAAGCAATAAGGTCTTAATTCCATTTGCTAACTCATTAGATAAACTATGTCCAGGAAATTGCTCATAAAAGAGCAAGGTAATATTTAAATTCAGTTTGAGATAGCAACTAGGAGAGAGTACCTCAAGTCTTGCTTTTTGCTTCGGTAACAAGACATGGATAAATGGGGAAGCCCTGGGGACAGAGAGCTCACTGTCACCTTGGAAGGATGCTTTTCTTCTGCTAGGGAGAGGAGAAGCATTAAAAATACACATCCTTGTGCAATTAACATAGGTTTGCACCTCTTGGTTTTTCCATAAACTTTTAATACATTTATTTTATACACCAGTCTTATCAGAGAAATCTTCCAATTCACTCATATAACAAATTACTTCAACCATAAACGTCAAACACGTTTTACAGACTTCTTGTGCTTCCTACTTTTTCCTTGTTGAAAAAATCATGGAATGCTTTCTTACACTGTGCATGTGAAAACTGCCTTGTCAAAAGAAAGCTCTCTTCAAGCACAGAACTTGTCAAAAAATATTTTGACTTCTTCCATTGTGTTGGTAGGAAAGCTGTTTTATTCTGGAACAATATTTTGCCATTTTCTCTGCTGTAATTCCGGTTGTCTTGCAGCATATTGGAACAGAAATATAAAAATGAAAATTATAATTAAGTGTTGGAATGTTACGTTATCAGAGATTTTTTTCAGTCTGCCCTTTTTAAAATGCTCTGAATTTCCTTGTGGTAGCTGAATGTGTTACATTAGTGCTCACATTTCTTTTGCAGTGTGCATTGGTTCGTGAGTGTACAGTCAGTGAAGGTGTAAGTGGCAAAGACAACTTGCCTTCCCTAAATGCAGGTAAGAATACAGCATCCATAAAAAATGCCTGTTCCAATGCAGTGTCAGATCCTGAAGAAATCTCAGAGATTTGGGGCAGAACTCTTAAGACTCTAAATCGTGCAGAAATTTCAAGTTTGACTGTCAGATATGTATAAAACACTGAAATGTATCATTTTACTGAGAAAATTGGAAAAAAAACCTCTCAGAAGTGTCAACTATGCTGTCTGAAGCTCTACTAAGACTTCCCATTCCTAAATCTCTACTGTTCAATGATTTTCAATTCTGTCAATTACATGGAGTTAACCTTCTAAGTTTTGTCATGTCATTGGGTGACATTCTGAAGAAATTATACATTATTTGCAGCTGAATACCCCGGAGAATTAATCTTTCTTGTAGCTGATGAAGAGGCCATTTCAGTTTGATCTGGAAGCTGTGTCCTGAAATGAAGGAAGCTGTTGGAAAGGCATTCTCAATTCTAGGTCAAATCTGGGCTCGAGTGTACAGCACTGAATAGATCTATTTCACTTTCATTATACTCAGAAATATTACATCCTGATATGCTGCACCATAAAAGTTTTATTAGCCTGAGTTTATGAATCTCCATTGCTCTGCTGTAACAATGTCACAAATGAATTATATAGGTCATCTGAAACCACCCTGCTGTCAAGAATTCTGTGTATTTGCTGCATCCAGTTAAAAAGAAATTTTTCTTAAGTTTCAAAACCTCTAAAAACCTTTACTGAAACATTTTTGTATGACTTCACTGTTAGGACAGGAAGCTATCAAACTACCTTTGTGGCCTGAAGGAAGCTCTAGAAACCTAAAAACAAAAGTTAAAAAAATTTCCATGTATGTATGAATGCTTTTTTTTTTAATTTTTTTCTGTGATTTTTGAGATTAGATCAGAAGCTGGGAAATTTTTTTCATGTGACACTAGATAATGTTTGTGGAAAAAATATTCATTTAGTTTTACTAAACACACAGGAACTACAGCTGGCTCTGAAATACCAGAACTGAAAATAGCTGGAGAGAGTGAGAGTATCTTGCATCTCTAGATAGTTATTTATCTTGGAGATAAATTTGAACAATTGAACAATTTTGTTACCTCAGTGCAGCCATTCTCTGATTCTGCACATCATATGGATGCATAGATCTTAAAGAAATGGCATTTCTGTTCAGAAAAAGCTACTGATTCACAACTGATTTTTTTTCAATTTGTTGCCTCTGTTGGGTGGGTTTGACTGAGGTTTTCTATGGGGTATTTTTTTTTAATGAGAAAGGCTTTGTTTGGAGAATGCACTTTGTTATAACTTGGAACTTCCAAGGTAGGTGTCAGTTTTATGAATAATGAAGTTTTTTTTACTTTGTCATGAGTATTTGCATGTGATTCTACAGTACCACTGTAGAATGTACAGCACTTATCTTTCCTACATTCATTGCTCTCATTTATAAATACACAACATAAACCCCAAATCCCAGCCTATCCATAGCACGAGGGTTTATGAAGTCAAACGTAGAACAGAGGGGTGATTTTGTCTTTTTTTTTTGTCACTTTTTTGTTTTTAAAAAGAGTTGAGCAGACCTGCAGATGCATATATAAGTAATGACAGCAGGCAGGGATATCAGGAAGAGTTTTCAGTCATAGGAAGTTCTAATAAATACTTATTCCTCAGCCTGTTTCCTCTACTTGTCACTTCCTTTTTGCACCCCAGTGTTGCCTCCACTTCCCTGCTGACATTTGGCACCAGTTCTAGGTTTGGTCTGTCCCACTCTTTATTGAAATCTCAATTTTTCTTTGAAAATTTTCTCCTTTTATACTCAGTTTCTGCTCTCAACCAGTCAGACTTCTTCCCCAGCAAGCCTCCCTGACTGGGATTCATGTGGATCAAAGCTCTCTGTGTTGCCTGGAGACTGGGTTTCTAACATGGGTATAAATCCTGCCCTTAAGCTTATTTTACTACCCACTAACTCTGCCCAAAAACTTATTCACCCACTCTGAAGGAATAGCATGTGCACAGGTTTGTTGGTATTAGAAGCTGGGAAGGATGAATTTTCAATAAAGGTGGAGTCTTGGTGTGTTTTTGTGGTGTTAAATTCAAGTTTTGAGTTTTTACATGCTGAGATTTCTTTCCCAAGGCTTATGTCAGGTCTGGGTGGATTGCCATGGATGTGGTAAAATGCACATGTCAGAATTTAATTTTATAAAGCACAGAACCTTCTATTGCACATTTCTGCCCTCGCTCTGTGCAGCTGGAGCATCTTAAAAATTAAAAAAAAAAAAAAGCAAAAAAAAAGCCAGACAAACTTCAGTGTGGCAGAATTAGAGGCAGTGAAAAAAAAGGACTGAAAGGAAAAGAGCAATATCAGTAGCACAGTTAGAAGTGTGTTAAAGGAAACCTGATAATGTCAACCTTGCCTGCACTGCTTTCCCAAATGTGTAAATACAGAAATATTTACAACATATTATAGATTCCATATGCAGATGTATTTAGTATGTGTGTATCCTATTGTAAAAATTTCTGATTCTTTGCCTCATGTTGTTTATCAAGCATTTAAACTAGGAAACTGAAAAAATAACCTTATGTGAATCCTTAAGCCTGTAGGCATAGATGCACATTTTTTTCTTCTGGAATTTAAATCTTAATGTAAGGAACTCTCAGCTCTTAAGTGACTTATAAGGCACTTACTGAGTGACTGGGAATTAGCATCATATTTTACAGAAGCTTATCACTGTTCCATTTATTCCCCAAGAGACTGAATTTATATTTCTCTCAAAATTCAGTTATTATTTGTAACACTGTGGAGAGTTTGCCAGTCATTTGGATGTAAACATATTGCACTTGAAAAGCAAAAAAAAAAAAAAAAAAAAAAAAAAAAAAAAAAAAAAAAAAAAAGTGAAATTAAGGAAAAAATAAGAAATTTCATATTCTTGCTGGATATCCACCTTTACCTTTTTAGGAGGTAGAGAAACTTTTTAGGAAATAGAGATAAAAAGGTAAAATAGAGGAAATAACCTCTTATATCAGAGGCATCATTTAAAATTCATGGTGAAAAGCATCAAGAAAAACCAACAGAAAATTATAAACTGACCATGGGAATGGTCAAGTTTCCTTTAATGTAGATCCCTTCTATGTTGATGCTTCCATGTGTACATATCAGGGAGAAGATGCATCAGACATAGCTGAACTCTGAGGCTTGCTCACTGCTCCCAGGCAAATTATTATCAATGGGACTGGTTCTAGCAGATGGTGAGCAATGGAGTTTGGGAGTTTCCTGTGTATTTGTGCATTCCATTTTTACAAACTCTATCCTGATTGTTAGGACAGAAAACATAATTTACATTCTCACTGCACTGAAATGCTAAATTCACATGATACCTACTGCGTGGGTAAAATGTGATTTATGTGCTCTACTAGCATCACTTTGTCCTCCACATGCTGCTGTAATAAATTAAATGAAAATTTAATGTTTTTAATAGAATTTTAATGGTTCTGAAATTCCTTCTGGAAGCAAAGGAGGAAATAATGTTTTATTTGGGGGTGAAATTGTTCTCGTAAATTTTCAGAGAGTCATACAACCACAGTAAAGCAGTGATGTAATTTTTCCTCTCTGCAGTGTTAAAAAACCCAATTTGTAAGTTATATAGATTCCCTACTTCTGACAACAAGTGGATGCGGATCCGGGAGCAGATGGCTGAGACCACCCTCTCTTTCCATGTTCCCAAAGAACTGATCAATCTGCACATAAAGGAGGATATGAGAAGGTAAGGAAGAGGTGGCAGTAACAGGCAATACAGAATTTTATTTTTCTGAGCTGGAATAATGTAACTGATGAGCTAAAAATCTTAATTTGTGGGATTGAATAGGTAAGATATAGTTATTTTTTTTGGCTGCTAAGGAATTGCAGCTGTTACTGAATTGATGGCTCAGGATTTGGAGGGATCCAGGGACATCCTAAGGTCTGAGCAATGATCTGTGTTAGAGTGCAGTCCTGACTTCAGATGTGTGAGCATCAGCAGCTGGTTAAAAATGTGAATATTCTGAAAAGTTCACATTTTTTAAAGCAGCAACAGATGGCAAAGGTGTGAGCAGCATTGTGGTGTGTTTGGGATTGGGGCTGGGCAGTTCTATTAGCACAGACAAACATACAGGCAATGGAAAATGACACATTTATAGTTAATAAAAGAGTTTGAAACATTTGTTTGTTTGGCCTTGTGACCAAGGGGACATCTGAGGGTCCTTACAAGATGTATGGTTTGGGAAAAAAATGAGGACTGGGAACAAAACGTGTGCCAAAATCCTTTGTGTATCCAAATTCCAAGTGGAGCATCGGAAATGGCATTCTGACTCCCAGGTTGTGCTGACAGAACTGCAGAAAGCAGCAGTATTTTAAAGCAGTCCAGGGCTTCCCTGAACCCATCCCTTCTTTATCCATTTATCATGGGTGATGGAGGTGATGATGCTGCCTCTTTCTCCATGAAAGTCACCTCAGGTGGAGGTGAGCATCTGGTCTCCTGGAAAAGAGGAACAGCAGCAGGTAATGTTGCATCTCAGAACCATCCTCTGCAGTTTCAGGCAGCTCCCTTCATCAGAGCCATTTCTTTGCCTGGGGTTTTTTACAGTGGTTGTTTGCCCTTCAATAGGAACTGCTCTTCTTTTTTTACTCACCCCATCTGCTGCTTCTTTATGATCTTTTTATGCCAATAGAAGAGCATGTGGGAGAGCAGAATCTTGCTTTTAATAAAGTTAGTGAACTGATACATACTTATGCATGGAGATGATAGGTTATAAAAATGGTATGAATTGTTATAATACTTTATTTTATTCATTTAATGCTGTGTTTTGGGATTTATTGCCTGATCTTGTTTGAAATAACTAATGTGCAGGGAGGTTTTTTAGTAAGCAATAAAAATGGATTATTCTGACTTGCACAGTTCATCCACTTCCCAGATTTCCATTTGCCCCATGGGTAAATGCCTTTTAAATGCTAGGGGATTACTTTAACCAATTTTACTACTGTTGTGTTGCTGTCTCCAAAGGCACAATGTAAATAGTGTTTGCTATTATTTCATATTATAGTTTTCCCCTCCTTGGATGAAGTCACAGTAAAGAATCACCATAGCTTTGGGTTGGTTTTTTTTTTTTTATTTCTTTTTTTGGTGGTGGTGGTGGTGTTGGCTTTTTTTTTTTAATGATTATTCAATACTTACCAAAATAAAGAAAAGCTCTGAGGAGGAAACATAAGTAAAATTTGCTGAAGTATTTAGTGTAAAGGCAATTGATTCTGATTTTCCTGTCTGGCAATGCTGTTCAAGTCTAGTAAAAGGTGTGGGGGTGAGGGAGAGACCAAGTGGTTGTGTCAGTCCCAGGGAGGAATAAAGACCAAGCAAGAGCAGCAGCAGCTTTTAGTAGGACACAAGCAAGGAGTAGGAGCATCTGCATCACCTCAGCTTAGAAGTGTGCAGGTTGGAACTGCAGCTTTGGGCTTTGCTTTTTGAAATAATTGTGCTCTTGTGGACTCTGCATATTTATAAATTAGTAAAAGACTGTGAGAAGGATATTGTGTTAGTTTTCTGAACTTGAACAGAGCTTACACTGGAGCATCTTGAGGCTCTTCTCAAGAGTTCTCTGCATCTTTTTTCCCTACTTAGTGTAGAAGAGTAATTTTTTTTTTTTTTTTTTTTTGTTAATCTCTGGCCACTTCTTATTATCCTCAGACAGTTTCATTTTATTCCTATTCTGGCTTGAGTGTTGACAGATGTGAAGCAATTACCTATAAAAAGTATCCAGGTGAAGAGTTAAAACCATTCAGTACTGTATCTTAAATTGTAATTTAAATTTCCTTTTTCTGATAGCTCTTAAGATTGTTTATCTCGTGATAAAAACTACAGTGTTAACTACAGTTACCCAAACTTGAAATGTACTGATGTGACAATCTGAAATATGTAACCCCTATGCATGTGTAATTTTTTCTTTTTTTTTCCTTTTTTCTTTCTCTTTTTTCTTTTTTTTGCTTTTCTCTTTTTTCTTTTTTCCCTTTCTTTTTTTTTCTTCTTTTCTCTTTTTCCTTTTTTTTTCTTTTTTTTCTTTTTTCCTTTTTTTCCCCCTCCTCTTTTTTCCTTTTTTCTTTTTCTTCTTTTCTTTTTTTTTTTTTTTTTTTTTTTTTCTGCATGAAATGTACACATCCATTCAAGATTTTATTTTTCAAACCTCCTTGGAAGAAGTTTCAATAAGAGCTATACAGTCTTTTTTCTTGTTCTCATAATGGTCATACAGTCTGCTTTGCTGGTTTATGTCAAGAAATCATTTCTTTTTCCTCCTCAGTGTTTTCCAGTGAATTCTTTCTCTCCTGTTTTTTAATTTTTTTACACAGAACTTCTCAAGATACTTTGCATCTACCATGCAATATTAGCCAAGTAGTTCTTTGAACCCAATGATTATAAAAAAGACTTTGTATTAATAGGCTTAGTCTGTCTGTTTCTTCCAATGTCTCTGCTTGCAACTGCAAAGAGAGAGACAAAAATAATCTGTCACCCATCATCCCAAGGCCCTGCAGTCTCTTTTGACAGCCCTTGGACTAAATAATGAGGCTTCATCACCACCTACATGGAAGTTCAGTAATTGCTGTGGCCATCAGATTACTACCAGCTCAGAAGCTTCCTAGGGATGTCCTTAACGTGGTCCCCAGGCAGGCAGCAGAGTTCCCTGGAGTGCCCTTCCACATCAAGATGATGTTTGTCTTAACTCCAAAGCTCTCATAAATATTCAGATCTTTGTTGCCTTTTTAATGCTATAGAACTTTTGCAAATATAATCTGCAGAAGTCTCGTCTTGCTTTGAATACTGCTGAGCACTTTGATTCTGAAGTCTTGTGAAAGTGGATTTCAAAATCGGGTTCAAAAATCACTGCTTTTTTTCAGTTTTGATTTTGTTATGTTTGCTTCACTAGGAATTCCATCACTGGGTTTTGGAAGCTGCATGAATCAAAAGTTGGGATTTTGACTTCATACAGCATTTGTAGTTTATGCACTTTCATCTTATGTCCTCTTAATTATCTCTTTTTATAGAGATATTGATCTTTTCAACCTCATCTTTCAATCTGTGAATATTTGAGCTGTGTTTGTAATGATGCAAACAGCTGTTCCTGCTGTTCCCTTTTCTGGGACAGAATAATCAGATTCAGATAAGTTATTTGAGGGAATTCCCTTCTGACTCATCTTGCTTATCTTAATATCTTGCTGCAGTTTTATGCTTTCTTTGGATTTTTTTTTTTTTTGTCACTGACCACAGGTTGCCACCTGGGAAAAGCTCAAGTCCCCTACAGGGCAAAGTGCCTACAAATTTTAACTTTGTAAATCAGTAAGTTATGCAGAGTAAAAGAAAATGGTTTTTAAGTAGGAGCCTGAAAAAAAGGTTCATGACACTTGTAATAGTACTGCAGGATCCTGAAGAGTCTCATATCTTATTCTTAGGATTTTTTATCTCTTTAAAATTGTGTCGTATTGGCACTGGTAATCATTAATCCTTATTCTGATGATGAGTGTGGTAAATTGTGTTTTCAGCAGATTGGGATCCAATATTGATTTTTTTCCCTTGGTGAAAGTTGGGATTATTCTTTACTGAGGGTAAGAATGGCTATGGAAAGGAGAAATTACCTGAAGAATTTTGGGTTATTTAGCTCATGTCTGAAGGTGGAGAAATGACTTTATCATCTGCAATCTGGTTACATGCAACTGGAGCAAGATTGTGACAAGGCCACCTAGGAAACTGGTGAAGTAATCAAGGCAGGAGTCCAAGTGGAGGCTCTTGGGTGGGAATTTCCCTTGTGTATTGACAGAAAAGAAAAACCATAGGAGAGTTTGAGGAGCTGAACTGAAAGAAGTTGACAAAGCTTGGATTTGGTTCTGTAAGGAAGACTGAATGTGATGCTGAGCACAGGATCTATCATGATGATAAGTGCAGTTACCTGGAAAAGACTTTTTAGAGTGAGGTTTTGGAGAGTGGGAAGAAGATGATAAATAGCTCTGTTTCGAATTATAGAGCTTGCTCTGAGCTTACTGCTCTGCTGACAAGCTATCCAAAATTCCATGGCTCCCTTGAAAAGTGAATCAGCAACTTATTTGTCCTTCATAGAACCTATATATATTATAAATTATATATATATTATAAATACTGTTCAGTGAAATAAGTTTTGGTATAAGTATTATAGTTTTATGAAAAGAAAATGAAGATTTTCTTTCATATTATCATTCTGTGTATTAGTATGAAATATAAACTTCCAAATATGATAGATATATTTCTTCAGTCTGTTTTGCTTTTGGGAGAGGCCTTTCATGATGATGATGATAAAGCTTGGTACTATGGAATATTCTTGAGAGAGCTAAGTTACAGGAAAGATAATTCTTCTTTTAGCCATAACTGAAGGGAAATAATCAACAACAACAGTGACAAATACGAAGGAATCACAAGGCACCAATAATATCCTAAATCTTAATATATTTGTATTTGAAAAAATAGATGTAAAATGTGTAAGAAGGCTACTTTGGAGGAATAGTGCCTGTGCCATATAATCCTGTTGTCTCATGGCCTTGATCTTTCTGTTTTTAAATTAAAATTTAAAAAATTAAACCAAAAGGTGGTATTTAAAGTTTACATGCTATGTAAGCTCTAGGTTAGTATAAAACTTCACACTTAGACACATTTTTTCTGCAGTGTTTTAACAAACTGTTAAATGCTGTGGCTGTATTTTGACCTCAGTGATGCAGATGTGTTCTGAGATGTGATAAATTCAAGCCTTGTTGACATCAATAAGAGCAGGATTTGAAATTCCTTGAAAACTTAAGGTTAATATGGTAGGATTTGAGCTCTCCCTTCCTTTTGCTGTTGCTGTCAATGGAGTTAGCTCATAGCCAGTGAAATAATTTTGATTTTCAGTTGGTAAGGGACTACCTGAATCTTTTTGTTGGCTTGAGCATTGGAGCAACAGCTCTCAGAGTGGGTTTAGATAGAGGTTGGAGAGCAGATCCCAGGCAGTGGGATTTCCACTGGAGAGAGGCTCTGAATATGGGGTATTAATGTGCCCTGCAACTCACTGTGTGGTATTTTCCAGTGTCTGCAAAATACTTCATTCCAGTATAGGAAGAGCAGCAAAGTTTTAGAGCTCAGCCAAGTTCAAACATTGTTCCTAAAAGTATTAAATAAGGCAGCATAAATATGAAGGGCCAAAATATCTTCACTACAAGTCAATAAAGATGTATACCCTGCCAGATTTAATTTAATGGGATATCTAATTTTAAACTGCTAAAACGTCCAAGGAAAATGGTGGGTTTGTCTTCTTACTACTGAGGATTTTTATGCTACAGCTTTGCCAGTTTATATCAGTGCAGGACTGTTTTACCTACTTCTGTTTTTCAAATTGAACAAAATGGAAAAAGTCATCATATGTCATTTATAAACTCCCAACAAGTTCATGCATTGTAATCTTTTTTTCCATTTTGTCACTTCCAAGGACAGAGGTATAAACAGAATGTATAAACAGAAGGCCTTAGCTCTGCTTCCAGTGCAATCTGCTGGATTTTGGTTGTTTTATTAACCAGGAGCAGAATTATTCCTAAATACCTTACTCTAATACTGTTCACTCTAATGCAAAGCTGATAAGGATGTTAACTCATTGTATTAGTGTGAGGCTTTTCTGTTCAAAAATAATTTGAAGGCTTTATTTCTAGTGGTCAGAACCTGCTGTAAACAAACCTGTATGTTCCTCTGCTGGAGTCTCATAGGTAATTTCCTCCATGGTTCTGTCTCTTCTCCTGTTTTGTTTCAGTTTTCCCTATATGCCAGAGATCTCCTCTGAAGTCTTCTTTGTGACTTTAAAGACTTGCAGTGAAACAGTCTGCTTGATACCTTGCAGAAAATGAGAAAACTAGTTTGTCATGTTGCACAAGTTTTCTCCTGATCAACTCCAAGTGTTTGAAGACTGGAGATTTTTCAGTTTTTAAAAGGAAAGTTCCCCCAGAGTGGCTCTGGAATAGATACAGGATGAACTTGGCAAGTGCTGGAAACAGTCCAAGCCCAGTGTACTGCAACTCTGCTTGTTTGTGTAGGAAATTAGTGTGATCTCTATTTCACTCAGGTCAGCTGTAAAGAGTGTACAGGAAAGCAGATAATTTGCTAAAGGATTTCCTTTTGGATTTCAGTGTCATGTTTGGTTTCCATAACACTTCTGTTTTCACCTGGTGAACGCAGCTGGAATGGTGTTAAGTTTTAAAGAAACGTGTGAGTGTGTGTGTGGGGGGGAGGTTCTGTTTGTGTGTTTTGTTTTGGAAATTAAAGAAATGTGGTTGGTGTGTTGGTTAAACTGACTTGTAGGAAGCTGTTTTAATTGTCTTGATGATGTGTATGAAAGGATGCAGAGAGCAGAGGGTGTGAAAGCAGCTGTGCTGCAAGTGCTGGAGCAGACTGTGTGTTCTTTACAGGGGTGCCTAATATTTCTTCACAAGAAGTTACTTGCTGTGAACAGCCTGGAAGTCTTCTTACCTTTGTGGAAGAAATAATATTCAGGTTGCAGACTATTAGATTTGGAGCAGATGAGTTTTGAACACTGCATTTAGTGTATTATTCACTGATTTGACATTCTTGTCAAACTGTAGCAGGAAATCAGAGCCAAAATCAGCAGATTTTACAACATCACAAAGACATTTTTAATTTCAATTAGGAAGTGCTTTTGATCAATTTGGATCGATTGAATTAATTAGTATAAATGTTCAATGGATCAATGAGCTAATTAGTGCCTCCATTTTTTGGCTTTTCATCCAGGAATCAGGAACTGAAGGACTTGGGAGAACTTGCTCCTCACTGGGACAACATGCGCAGAAGTGTTATTGCTCACTGTGACCAGATGCTGAGCATGTACCAGGATACTCTGGCAGAGCTGGGGAAGCACACAGGTAGGAATTGATGATTCCATAAAAATAGTCTCTTCCCTTGTGGAGCATTTCAGAGTGAACTAGGTTGATTGTTATTAAATGCTGATGACTGCAGCAGAAAGTAAAGACATGAAAAGAAATACTTGTAAGCATATTTCTGGGCTTCTCATAGGTGCCCTGTTTCCTTATCTAATTTTTTTTTTCATGCATTTCGTCAGTTTTTCAGTTCACATGGTAAGTGGTTACACAGAAGGAAAAAAAATTGAGGTGTGTGTGCATTTTAATTGTGTGTTCCATTGAATATGCTGCTCTCCTAGTTTTGAAATACCATCTGCTGATTGAAGCCCATATCAGAGGTAGTTTTGTCAGTCATTCTTGAACCTTAGATCACATTGAACAGTCTGCAGGATAACAGTAACATCTCCCATGCTTTGCATAATCTTAGTGAGGTAGCTGTCATTTACCTTGTGATAAAGAAGCAGAGAATTGATATGGGATGGGCAAGCTGGGGACTTGAATATTTCTGAGAAAGATACACATTGTGGTTATGAATATTTGTAAAAAATAGACATAAAATTATTATAGCCTATTTTGAAATAGCTGATATATGTTCAGGGAGAGTTTTCTGGGTTTTTTCTTAATTATTTCTACATAGAGGAAATCAAACTGTGTGTGTGTACTTGGTAGTGGGGGAAAAAGGTTTTAGTTCAATATACAGCTAAAATGCATATCAGGGTAATTTCTTCTTATAGAGAATTGGATACATCTGCTTTTATGATAATGAATCTACTGTCTTTAGTGAAACACAAATCTTTCCTTCCAAAATAGGTATTAAAACTATTTTTAAAATACTTTTACTGTTTATCCATCATTTTCTAGTCCAGGACTGAGCATGGTATTTCTTACTCCAGATTGCTCTGGGATAGCTTCCTTGGTCACAGGAAAAGAGAAATCTGTTTTAGTGAATGAATGATAAGTAGTCTCTAATTAAAAGTAAGCATTTTAGGAGCAGTTATCACCTGCTAAAATATGTGTGGGGAAAAAAAACTCATCTGTAATACTAAAAGCTCTATGTAAAATTGTATTTTTGTTGCAAAAGTGTGAATTTCTTTAACTTATGATTGTTTCCATCATCAGAATATTCCAGTTTGGATTTTGGCAGACTGCTGTCTGATCTAGTATGACACTTCGTATGTTTTTGTGTTTTGACATGTTAGTGGGGGGGTTTTTTATGCTTTGCTAATTACAGTTTGAAAGCACTCCCTAAAGTTATCACATGCAAGGCAATAAATAAAGATTATCAGTGAATCGTTGTAATAACTATCACTTGCAGGAAAACATTGGAATGATCTTTTGAGATAAAATAATAATAAGAAAAGGTACTGTAATCTATTAAGCAGAAAGCTTGCAAGGCCTGTATTGCACCAAGTGAATTTGAAAAGGGTTGGTGCTGCTAAATGACCTTAACTATGACCTTAACTGTGCCTTAAGAGAACTACAGTGGACCAGGGAGCTTGAGATTATTCCAAAGACAAGCAAAGCAGAAAACCAAAGCAACCCCATGATTGTAGCACAGATGGGAAATAATTAGGAGGCTCTAATTTGCAAGCCAACACTCATGTGGAAAATAGAAAAATTAGAGATATGTACAACTTGCATTCAGACTCCTCAGGTCAGCATATTGCAACACAGTCTTTAGTTTCCTATTTTCAGAGATGCCAAAAAAGATTTTTCCTAACAGTTCAGGTTGTACTTTACAACTTTACAACTTTATGTTGGTCAGCACATTGCCTGAGTTTGGCTTCAGGCAGTTTCTATTCTGAAACATCTTGAAAACTGCAATACTCTGGAGTACCTGTGCCTCTGCTGGGGATACCCAGATCTCCTTGGGACCAGGCACCCAGCCTGGCAGTGAGAGTTTGCAATCAGCAGCATTTCTGCTTAAGACATTAACAAGGTGTTGTTTTTTTTTAAACTAGATCAGGCTTCTGCTTTCTGGCCTCAGATATGGAATTCCTGAGTGCCTTTCTTTTTCAGTTCAACCTGAATTACTTTTTTTTTTTTTTTTAACCCCTCAGATTTATTGCTTTTTCCATTTCAGTCATCCTGCAGTCCCAGAAGAAGAAAGGACATTCTTTTTGTTTGTTTGTTTTTTTTATTCAAGAAAAAGGTTGAACCGTTCAAATTAAAAAAAAAATAAGTAAAAAATAAGTAAAAGTTGGGCTGCCTCAGTGAGAAGATAGGAGCACATATCTTTCCTAATTGACACCCTTTTATTTCATATATATATGAAATATATTATATATATTTATATATATAATATATAAATTTAATAATTTATAAATAATTTATAATTTATAAATATATATTTATATATATAATATATATAATATATATATTTTATATATATATATATATGGGTCTGCTGTATCAAGAAGTCTCTCCAGGTAAATTACATCTTCATACTGTCAAGCTTTGATTTCTTTATACCACCATAGAGTTACTCATAATCTTGTATGATTTGAAGTATGCAACCAGATATTTTCCAGCATTGTGCTTCTTATGATTCTGGCTTTTTCGAAAGAAACCTAACTTTTAGCTTTTCTTAAGCTGGTTAAAGTTTTTTTTTTATTTGAACTTTCTAGGGTAAAAGCACAGCCTAGTCAATTGAATACTTTGGTTTTAAGAAAAAAAAGTTACTTGGTGAAAATTAGGTGCCATCATAGCTCTCAACCCCTGTGTTTTTAGCACATAATAAGCCCAATGCACAGGAACTGTGGCTTTGTTTCTGGCAGCTGCAGACTGATTTCACATAGACTAAAAAAAATGAGATTGCTTTGTGAATTAAAATCTGTTTTGTTACTTGCAATATGGATCCACGCTGAGATTCAGTTAGTGAACCATTCTTCTGCTAATACACAATTACACATTAAAAATAAATTAAAGAACACTGCTAACATGCAATTATTGTCCTAGCATTCAAAAGACAATAAAACATCTGCTGGGTGCTTCAGATAATGATTCTTTGAACTTTTGTTTTTCAGGTTCTTCCTTTAAATCAAGCTGTAGCAAAGGAGAAAAAACATTAGAATTCATCCCAATAAATCTTCACCTGCAAAGAATGCACGTGCATAGCCCTCGATTGAAAGGTATTCTGCAAGGAAACTCTCCAAGTCTGAAAAAATACACTTTGAAATACAGTTATATTTGCAACTGAGAGGCATAGTTTCTATTTTAGCCTTTTAAAAGATGTAAATACCAGAATATATGTATCCAGTTGTAAGGATGAACATTAGATGGACTTGCCTTTAAGTGAAAGCTTAAAACAACAACAGAACCCAAAGGTTGGGCTGTTTCAAGCCTTGAATCTCATTCACCTTGAATGTGTCACTGGCAGGATGCTGCTGGGACATGTTAAGATGCAGATAAAAAGAATGGAAAGTAATATTATTAAATTGATTTATTTTATTTTTTTTTAGGAAAATATGTGTAATTTAGACTTACGGATGTGAAAGAGTGCTAAATAAAAATATCACAGAAAATAATTACTTTTGCATAAGTTTGCATAGTATTAGCTTGTTTGTGAGATTCATGCAGGATGGCTTGATTCACAGGGCAACTAGATTGTTGCTTCCTTTTTTGGTTTATTCAGCAGTTGTTTTGGCTTTTTAATAAAATCAAAATCAAGCTTCCAAATTCATTATTTAAAAACCTATACTGCTCTGGAGGTTTACAATATTTCATTTCCCAGTTTGTTTAATGGGCTCTGGAAACTTTAATAGGCTCTAACTTGTAGTTGTTTTCTGCATTTATTTTGTGTATAAACTGGGGATCTGCCTGTTTCCTCAGGGGTTTGATTTAATTGTCTTACGTTTGTCCCTCTGTTTCTGAATCCCAAACTATCAGTTTTTGTTGTTGCTTTGAATATTTCTGGAGCAACTGAGGATGCAGTGTCTGTAGAGGACCAGTCTCAAGTAAATATTGAGGTCAGACAAGTGACCACCTTTGGCCATCCTCCAGATTTCTCTAGAAACTCTGAAACCTGCACCAAGGTTTTACTGCTGCTGAGATTAATTAGAAGCCTTGAGTCCGTGCTGATATTTAGGAATCAGGTCCAAAATTAAAGCTTTCAAAGGGATTTCTCTGCCAGATCTTCTGGAATCACAGGTTTTGAATATTGCTTGCAGATCTTGGAAAACTGAGGAGTAGTTAGCTACATTTCTTTTAAGTTCTGCTTTTAATTCTCAGTGTTGTGCCCACTTTGTTTCTAAGACACTTCAAACAAGTAAATCAATGCAGAATATATGATCATTGAAATGTACTGGTAACTTCTGCATGGCTAAAAATATTCTTTTGTAGCATGAGAACCAATACTCTCATGATTGATACTGATGCAATGTTTGGTAAGAAACATGTCCTTCTAGGACATCAGCCTATTTTTCCATTGTGATCCATAATGTAGTGTAAAAGCCAATCTTAACTGTTGCTAAGGTGGCTTGTTGGGTTGTTTTTTTTTTTATCTCACTGTGCCACCCAAGATAATAATAAAACTCAGTATCTTTCCTGCCAGATATCACTGGGATGAACTCTCTAGCCTGGGTGATGCAAGGAGCACAGTTATATTAAGGACAATTTTTACTTCTATTTCTTAGCCTTGATGAGCCAAGTGCTGCTTGTGCCTAAATCAGCTTATTCAGTGCTTCCCTGTTCCACATAAGCACTTGCTTAGTGTTCATTGCAAATGTATCACTTATTATGTTGAAAATATTTTTAATACTTTCTGGAAAAAGCAATGAGATTTTGTAGTGTTATCTGTTATTCTGTTTAAATCAGAATGCTTTTGCTGCTGCTAGCATGTAGTTTTAGCATCATCCTTTAGCATCATCATTTGCTGTCACAGTAGAAACATGGAAATGACACTCTGTAAGGTTTTTGCCTTAAAAATGCACTCTGAATCTAAGCAGATTTTAAAGCACTAAGTATAAACAATAATTGCAGGTGTATTATAGTCTGTACTGCTGGTGTTCATCTACTTCAAAGTTGGAACATGAGGACTTTATATAGTCTATTGGTTTGGTATTTCAATAGTTCTTTTACTAAACAGTGGTTCCTCTGAGCATTTTAAGAAGACGTGAAATTATGGTGACAGAATGTGGTGGCACAATTCTAATTTAGCTAATATTTTTCAGTTAATTAACTCAAAAGCATATTTAGATTTTGTAATGACTCCAGGTGGACAGAATTTTAATTTAATGTCTTTTCAAGAAAAGCTCTCTGGGAACAGGGCATTGTATTTTTATTTGCTGAATCAAAAAAAGAGGAATGAAATATGTCACTTGCTTAACCATCCACAGATTTTCCACTACTTGAGATTTGTTTTGGTTTTAAGGCTTTTTATCCTTTCCCCTGCAAAACAACTTTGGTTTTGGCATGTGGTTAACCCATAATTGAGAAGGATACAGAAAGAGGTAAATGTTAGAATCATCTTATAAGCTGAGAACTTTGTTTAAATTATAGAACTCTCCCTTTTTTCTTTTCCTAATATTCACTTCCCTGACATGAGAATTAGATAAGGCTATTTGTGTTATATTTCAGTTTAGAGATAGCAAAAAATTAATGAAGAAGACTGCCCAAATGTTTGTGGAAGACTGAAGCCTTAGTTTTTATTTCTCTGTTTGCAAAATGGGTTTTTCAATATGTTTATGCTATTGTTCCAGCACAGGAGTACAAATACAACAAAAAGGAATTGAAGATTATTATTGTTCACCTTTATGTTCACTGTTTTCTTTATCTATCACATACCCACTGTTCCACCTCTTTAGTTTACTGAAAGGTTTCACTTTATAAGCACCAAAGAGCTGTCTTCTGTGAGATATGTACAATTTGTTTGTAGGAATTAACAATCATTCTGGTGTCAGCAGCTCTTTGACATCAAGTTGGTCTTTCTAATCATGTGTTTTGCTTGGCTTAAAACAAGGAGCACCTGGAATACAAAAAAAAAAAAGAAACAGCATGTAAACATTCACAGGGGTGGTGATTACACAAGATGATGAGTTGTGAAGCTGTCATTAACCCTTACACAGTCAGATATCTTAATAGGTTTTAATCCCATCTTGTTTACAATATGTGCTTTATCTTTTTTTTCAACATGTTCAATAACAGGTTTTACTTTTCCTGACCTTTGATTTGGGTTGTTGTTGGGTTCTGATATGGCATAGAAAATACCTCTGTGTTTAAACTTCCAGTAGAAGCAGCTTTGAGAAGAACAGTATTTCAGTAGGGGAGAACTGGATCTATCCATTTGAGTAACACCACATTTTGCTCTGTTCATCATATTACAGAAATTAAATTTATATATTGCCATAGCTTTGCTTTTGTCCCTCATTATACACGAAGTGTGCTTGCTTTAAATAAATCCAGTGAACTGATGTCTATTTTGCTTTTGGCCATTGTGAGACACTGACTGCCTCCTGTGAAGGCAAGAAAGTTGCTTCAAATTGAGATTGAGCTATGCTTGACATAAAAACCCCTCAGTGCTTGAAACTGGTCTTGGTAAACCTTAGGTTTCTGGAACTTCTGTGGTGTCATTGTGGTTATCACAGTGTTGCAAAAGCTGTTTTATTCAGGCAGGAGTGGTGAGCAGGTAGGATATATTTCTGCCCAGTGAAGAAAATATTGGGTTTTGGTGAGTGTGTAACTGGTCTTGTTTCACTTGTATAAGTAGGAGGTGAGTGTGTTGTTGATTCAGAATAAATAGTATGAAATGATTGATTTAAAGCTCAGTTTCCTGACATGATAATCCTTTGCATTTTCGTCCTTAAAATTCTGAAGTAATTATTTGAGGAAGCATTGAGGGTTTTTTTCAGCATCCAACCTCTGTTAATTTGTGATTTTGGATGAGTGGATGAAAATATGATAACAGCCTCTGTGAGGCACTGCTGGATTTTAAGCTTTGTCTCCAGAAAGACAGAGAGCTGCCAGCAGTAGTTCTTGGATGGCTGAGTAACCAGAACCTCCCTCTACCAGTTCCCTCATGCTGATAATGCTTGTGCTTCCAAGAGGAGCTGCACTGATGTGTAAATGGAGCACATCACAAGTTCTCTCTCCCAAATCTTGCAGCAATTTCTGGTGTACTGGGCTCTGGGAAGTGGGAGGGAGATTGCCCCATGCCCCTAACCAGGATAAGCAGACTTCTTCATCCTCCCCATCCTCACTGGCCCATGTTCAGTTGCATGGGGCAAGTGCCTAGCTGTTTTTGGGGTGTTTTATGTCTCAAGCAGCTGCTTCTTGACCATGCTAAGCAGAGGCCACAGGCTGAATGAAGTCTTTCTTCCATGTAAAGCTCCCCCTCCCTCTCTCTCTACTAAATTTCAGTAGCTGTAAGCAGTCACTATTTTTAATACATTCAGAAAAAGCAGCAGACTTGAGTCTTTTAAATGTAGTTTCATTAGTTATCTGTAAGCATATGCAGAAGCCCTTATCTAGTTAAGCTGATGTCTTAATTTCTTATTTTGTTTTAAAGCCACCATTGTTTTAAGCAATAGAATGACTTATTGTCAAGTACTGATGGAGCTCTAATAGCCCAAGATTATGTTTTATGGATAAATCTCAATGAAGACCTGAAAGAATGGGCTCTTGAAGAATCTATAAGCTCACCTGAGGCTAATGAAATTATGTCACTTCTCATTTTAAGTGGAAATTGAAGTCACCAATTCATTAAAGTTCAAATCAATTTCAGTGGATATGCCTTGAGATTCAAGTCTGGAAGTAAAACATAGTTCATTAACTGTGAATCATTTGAACAGTGTTCTTGCTTCTTAGGGATATTTATGATCAGAATGCAAGGAAAGTTCTATTTTAGCAGGGGATTAGATTTTCATTTATACAGAAAGCTCCCTTGATGAATAAAATAGTTCACAAAAAACCCACCTTCTAATGTTTCTTGACCTGTATTTTAATAAGTCCATTGAGGTTGGGCACAAAAGAGGTGCTGCTCAGTGCAAGGGTAAATGCTACAAATGTAAATTTCAACTTCAAAGGAATCATTATTACCATTTGGAATGTAATTAGACCTTCATCTCTGCATTGAAAATCAATCACAGGTTGTTTTTAAAAAGGTTCTGCAGTTCTGTAAGCAGACATCCACAGGAAACGTTCATCATGTTTGTCACAACACCTCAAGTGCAGACAGAGAATAACAATAGTTTGTTGTCTCAGCAAAAATTTCACTAATATAGTTTATTTCCCATTCTGGAAGCTTTTCCAGTGAAAACAGCTGCCTTGCACTGTGCTCTAAGCTTATGTAAAAATTAAGTATAGGTCATAGAACAGAGCTCTTCAATTTAGCATTAAACAGGTAATTATATCTGAAAGTGGTAAAAGGTAAGAAGGTAAAAAAATTCAAACTAGAAAAGAAGTGGAGAATTTTAAAAGTCTGATTAATTTTTGGAGCAACTTCTCTGTGAATCAGCGAATCCTTTTCACTTGAAGTCTTTAAATCAAGATTATATTAAAAAAAAAAAAAGAGATGGCTTCACCCAAGCAGGAGACAGTCTTGATGCAGGATTCATTGGCAGTAATTCTGTGGTCTGTTTTAGACTATTTCATCATAATTGTCTCTTGGTTCTGAAATGGAAAATCTGCATCTCAACCTGACAAGTTAAATAATGGGGAAGGGAGTAAAGTGAAATCCCCAAAGTTACTTGGCAGCTTTGGGAACTGCAGAGCTGGAGTGTTGTTCTAGTGTGGAACACACTTGAGATGGAGAAATAAATCAGGTGAACTTTCTAAGATGTATAGGTGGCTCTACAGAAAGATGGATTTAGCTCTTGGTTCTCCTTGAGCCACAGATTCTCAATTATTCCTCGGAAATGGCACTGATTTGTTGTCCTCATGTCTTGTAGAGTAGATACCATGGTGTTGCCATACCTTGTGCATAAGTACATGGAAATCTCTCCCTTTTCCAGATGCTCTGTATGATGTGATCACCGTGGGAGCCCCAGCAGCCCATTTCCAGGGATTTAAGAATGGAGGTCTCCGAAAATTGCTGAGTAAATTTGAGGCAGAAAGACGAAAGTGAGTATTTTTGGAACTAGCTAGGAAAATAGCATGAAAGTTGCATTAAAGTGAGTTAAACTGCTCTGTGCATGGAAGATGAAATGCTGGTAGGACTGGACAAGTACTACTTCTTTCTTTCATAAGAAGAAATTTAAGTAATAAGTTCAGTTTTCAGAGAAAGAACCTTTTCTCATTTTTGTGGTCCTGCAGCATATCCACATTGGCAGAATGTCCTTTCCCAGAATGTAGGGTAGCTTTGAGGTGATGTCTGTTCATTGGAGAAATAAGGGAAAATACCTTCTGGGAAAGACTAGGTTGTCTTGAGTTCTTCCTGGGAGAACACTTAGTACAATATCTCATAGGTATGAATAGATAAAGCCCTTTTTTCTTGGTTGCACATAAGATGGGAGAGGAGATGTGCAGGACTCTTTTCTTTGGCTTCTGTGCAAAGCTACAGGTCTAAAGGCTGGGATGGCAAAGGATGGTGCAGCACAGCCTCTTCTCATTTTCATTCTCTCTTATTTTACTGTCTCAACCATAAAGCACTAAGTTGACAGAGGATTGTGTTCAGGAGCACTGGGAAATGCTTTGTGCAGGCTTTATTAAGGTATCTCATACCTTTTTCAGGAATCTGCAATATGTTCTTAAATAAAGAATTCTTAAATAAAGACCTCATAGTATGTGATCTGAAGCCAGGTCCATTTCTTATGACCTGCTCACTGTCTTTACTGTTCTTGACTTGCAACCACAAGACAGATAAGAGGCTTCACCTCTACAAGCATCAGCATTTAAATTAAATAATTGAAGTGGGATGATTATTGTCTGCTAAATCATTGCAGAATATTAGTTGTGTAAGATACACAACTTATTTTACAAATAAGTTACTTATTTTACAAATTTTTTTCATGGCCCTGGAGTGGTTTGTTCTTTTTTTCCCTTTCTTTCTTCTAGCTAAAAGAGAAAGCCAGTCAGTTGTTCAGATTTAGTCTTTTGTTGTCCTGCTAGTATGGATTACTTCTCCTTCCAGCAAATGGAAGGAGTTGTCTTCTCACCAGACTGGATGGCACAGCAAGTTATTATTTTTCAAGCTCAGTTGTGCAGGAATGTTTTAAGGCAGACACTCACTGCTTGAAACATTTGTAAATCACTTTCAAGATACACCAAGGACTTTTTTTTTCTTCCTGAAAATCTAACTTGATGATCTATGCTTTAGCCAAAACACACAGACATGTAATTTAAAGATTTTCATTGCCCCAGTACTAACCATCAAGAAAAGCAGAGTTGCCCCACAAGCTGAATTAGGTGCTGTGGTCCAGTGTGGTTGTGTACTCCACTTCTGGTAAGTGCTTTAGAAATGGGACTACTTTAAATTAGCACAAACTTAAAGCTGGATAGCACTGAAAAGGATTTTAGGTTGATTTTTTTTTAAAGCCATAATAATTTAATTTAGGTTTTTTACTGTCTAAAAGGACTTTTTTTTTTTTTTTCATGAGAGTTTTGATCAAGGTGTAAGGTGTGTGCTCCTTCACTCTTGTACTCATTACCAGAGATGATGGTAATCCAGAGATCTTCAGGGTTCCTGTTACCTGGGTTTCATCACCTTCAGACCATTTCCATTCTGTGAGGAACCTGCAATCACACTGTTTCACAGAAAATCCCAGAGATGGTGAAATAATGATTTCTGTTTGAGTTTTAACCTTCATTGCAAAAGGGAACCGTGGCCTGTCACACAGAGCACTTTTGGCAGAGACATTATTCTTGCCTCATTTCACCTTTTTTTTTGTGTGTGTGAGTGAGAGATTCGACTTCATGGAGATGAACATTCACTGGCTATAAAATCAGTCAACTAAAGGTGCTGGAAGTTTTGCTGAGAAACTGCCAAAGTTTGTGCTATTCAGTAAGATGTAAGAACCTCACCAAAGTGTTTTCCAGCTGCCAGGCTCTCTGGACAGAGTTGTCTGAATGATGTCTGTAAGCAGAGAGGGGTCTGGCACTGGAAAAAGAAGGGAAGAAGGAGTTGGGGAAGCTTTGCATGCAAAAATTAGAAAAGAGGGTATGTTTTGGAGAGCAAGAAACTGTTCCATATACATGGGCTCCAGGAGTGGCAGGAGGAGAGAGGCTGCATGGCTGTGCGATTGGTTCTGTAACAGAGACTTCAGCAAGGAAAAGGCTCCTCTGAAAGTCACCATTTAGCCTAAGATTTGTAGTGAGGCACAATACTTTTTTTTTTCTGATAAAAACATTCTCAGTTAACCCTGCATAAGATTCTTCCCTAGGTTAAAGGGAATCTTGATGTTTCTTTTCACTGTAACTCGTGTCCTATTTCCAGTTGCAGGCATTGATGCAGAGTTATTCCAAGATTCTTTCCTAGGTTAAAGCCTACTTGCATATT
Source organism: Heliangelus exortis (assembly GCF_036169615.1). NCBI lineage: Eukaryota > Metazoa > Chordata > Aves > Apodiformes > Trochilidae > Heliangelus > Heliangelus exortis. The sequence continues at coordinate 17,291,286 of NC_092431.1, forward strand.
TCCACCCATGTAAAGATACTCTAAAATTAATTAGAAATACTGAAAGGCTTGCCCTAGGGCTTCAGCCTTTGTGGAGTGAGACTTCCCAGGAAGATTCCCTGTGAGATTGAGCTATGTCACTCTGACACCTGCTCTGCTGGGGTCTCTAGAATGCTGGTAAAGGGCAGCTTGATGTTTCTTTTCACTGAAACTTGTGTCCTATTTCCAGTTGAAGGCATTGATGCAGAATTATTCCAAGGGTCAGTTAGGAATGAAGAAGAAATAGAAGAGCAGCAAGAGAAGCTCTGTGTGTACAGTGTAAGCCATCACTTCAAGATAAGGATTTGTGGGCAGCTGGGCTTTATAAATAAAGATAAACAGAGCTAAAACATGATTTCTTTTTCCTCAGTATTTAAAGTTAGAATTTCAAAGTTTGCTAGGGAATTCAAAGGAAATAAAAACAGTAGTTTGAACTTTCGATCTCTGGTTTCAAAACCTCAGCACTCCTCATATGGTTTAGTTTAATTTCTTGAGGCAGTGAACTGTCTTGGGGGGTTTTATGTAATCAATTTATTTTTGATCACAACTACCCACTTTAGACAGAATACATCAGATGCATAAGTAAGCCACTGAGTTGGTATCTTCAGTTATGTACATAAGCTTGAGGTTATTTAGGGTTAGAGGTTCTCAATGGGTGTGATTTAACTGGCTTCTTGATGCTAATGTCTGGTTTTGACCGTGAAAAATGTGGGGTCAAATGTTCATTATTGAAAGAATTTCACCCAGGCCCAGATGGTGGCAATTTACCTCAGTCACACAAATTACTTGGTTAACAGCAGGAGTGGAGTTAGTTGGAGTGTTGTTAAAAATCAGACATTTAGCATATTGCAGTATTTATTCCCAGACAAAAACTTGATTAATTTAGAGTTAAAAATGCAGATTTAATCAATGTAATGTTTCTTCAAATCACATGACAATGTCATTAAAACACTTCTAAAATTGAAATGATGACTGACAGCCAGGTGTACATCATTAATGACAGTGGCAATATATGGAAGAGATTAAGTGTGGTTTTATATGCTTAGTGAAAACTTTGAAACTTAACCCAGAAGATATTATTTTAGACTTTTCAAAAGCTATGTGACTAATCATATATTTTACATACCAAAGGTACATTTTCATAGTGTTACTGATTTTCTGCACTGGACCTACACATGGCCTTTGCCCTAATGCAAAAATTTCCTCATTATTGTAATTCCCTTCATCTAGTTCCTACGTTAGGATATGTGAAAATCTTATGTTCTATTGGTTGCTTATTATTTTAATTAATATTATTTACATATCATAGCTATATGTGGCAGCAAGCTTTAAAAATAGATATTTATAAGGAAAATAATTTCAGTGAATTGAAAGTAGTGATGTCTTCTCATGAATGATAAGGCTGGAGAAAATTTCAGGCTATTTTTAGATGCAGTAGTGTCAAGACACAAAAATTACTAACTTGAGATACTCCCAAACATGAAAAATAATTGCACAATTTCTTGTGTGCAAATTCTGTGGGGAAAAAAAATATTTTAAGCCATGTCATGCTTTCTAGGGTTGAGGAAGTGTTAAAAGTAGCCAATTAATGAGTTGAAAGAACACATCAGTCTGAAGAAAGAGCCATTCTCTCTTCACTATTTCCTTTATTTGAAAGCTGTGATTGACTTTATTAGAATGAGAGCTACCCCCAGGCTTAGGATCTCTCTTCCCTCTTTCTTTTCTTGCAGCATTGTCTGTTGCTTTTCTGCTGCAATATTCTGTGGAGCTTAGAACTGTGGGAGAGCAGTGCAAATGATCTGGGAATTAAAAGCTGAGGGGAATCCCAGAAAGGAATATGTGCATGGTGAGCTTGATAACAGTGTTAGCCAGATTCAGGCTGCAAAAAGGCTGTTTGATAAAGGGAGAAGCCTGAGGGGGAATTAGAGAAGATTATTTAGCACTGTGAAGTATGAAGACTTTTAAGGCTCTGTCTTCATTACAGTTAGCAGAGTTTTACTCTTTTCCCTGCCCTGGCTACTGACTGCTTGGGAGTTGCAGTGAATGTAGAGGTAGATCTAACTTTGGAAGTTCATATCTCAGAGGGACAGGATTTTTTTTTGCCCATTTCATTAAGAGAGACAGGTTTGATAACTGATTTTGTTGAATTACTCAGAGCTCTGACCTCTGCACTCATCAGACTTGCAACTCAATTAGTGGACTGCAAGTTGGAGGCACACAGTGACTTTGGTGTGGTTGGTAGCATGATTAATGGCAAAACTTCCCTGACTCAGATGCTGTTCATCCTGACTGCCTCTGCAAAGAATTCTATGTAAAAATTGAGACAAAAATAGGATGGGGTATTGTGGGATATTGCACTGTAATTTAGCAAAATATAAGAGGCTTAATTTTAAGGCTGCCTGAATCTGTCTTTATTTGCCAAAAGAATTAAGCCTTTTAGGTTTCTTGGAAGTGATTTCATTTGAATTCTGAATGTGCATATGTTCTTTATTGAATTAAATTTAATTTCTAATATATAGAAAACTGATGAGAAACTGGAAGGGACACTAGAAGACACAAAGGGGAAATGGGGGAGTAAAAAGATCTGGAAAAAGACTGAAAGGAAACACAGGATGTTCAGAGCATTGTACTAGTGTCAAAATTCAGGTCTTGATATGCAAAATTGAGAAATTATTTAAACTGAAGGGGGGAGAAAGGCAGGGGTCATGGAGTGTGGAAAAGACTCCAAGATGTATGAAAGAAAGACATAAGAAGAAAGAAGAGTGATGTAAATAGTATGAACATCACTGGCATTGGTGATATTCCAGGAGCTGCTCAGATATGTTTTTTCCTGTGTTAACATTACAGTTTAATCTGAAACAACAATATTGGTTATTTTCTCTGAAAGAGTGAGGCAACTTTACAAAAGTTTTAGATGGAAAGTTGTATACTACAAAGAAGATCCAATATGTGTGTGTGTGCTCTCTGAAATGGCATTTTGGAATAAGAGTAGAAAAGGGTATTGAATAAATAGCAAGTGCTTAGGAAAAAAGAGGGCTAGGAATAGAAGACATGCAAAAGAATTGTAGTAGTTTGTGAACAGTTAAAGGAATGTAGGAAGTTTTCAGTATGAATTTTTATGGTGGTGGATTTTTTAAAAATAATTGACTCCCACACTCCATTTCTGTGTCTTTTCTTGTAAATTAGGCACAATTTATATTGGAACTAACTCTGGTTATCACCACTTTCTGGGCATCACTGGTGCTAATCAAAACGTAGTGTGGGCCACTGCTGAATTAAACATGAATGACTCATTTTGAAAGCTTTAGTTAATAATGTGATGGGGAGTTGCACTGGAAAAATAAGGAACAGTAAGCTCTTTATGATTTTGACCTGGTGGTCAAACTTCTCATATCTCAAGAATTACATTTTTAAATAAGTAAATAGAATGTTTTTCTTATTTTAAGACCAGTCACTTAGAGGGTTAGGTTGAACAGGTTGAAGGATTTCGTGGTGGGGTGTCCATTATTCTCCATTATTCAAGGAAGGATTTGGCTTTACCCTTAAAGGGAGGAGCATTTCCAGCTCCTCCAATTGGTGTTCAGGTATATGTTTTTTTACAAAACCGTTAAGATTTTTATCACATTAAGCATTTTTATTCATAGCAGAAATGTTTTTGACATCATGTGACTCTTTCTGTACAGTACTGGATATCAATGTATTTACTACTCACCTGAAAACACAGCCAAGGCAAAAGAAGTTCTCAGCAACATCAGTCACCTACAACCTCTCATATCAAGCCATGCAGACCTGCTGCTTAATTCTGCAAGCCAGCATTCTCCAGACAGCTTGAAGAATTCCTTAAAGATGCTTTCAGAAAAAGTAAGATTCAAATCTTCACAGCAATAGAAAATAGAATAACTAAATCTCTAACTGGTGCTGTTTTTTTTTTTTTCTGCATTAAATTGACTTCAGGAAATGTTAAATAAGCTCTGCTAAAATAAACTTCAAAATGTTATTAGAAAAGGAATATTATTTAGCATTTTCGTGGGCTAGAAAATTAATGAAATATATCAAGGTTGTCTTTATTTAAAAGTGTAATTATTTCATGTGTCTTTGTTATCCTCTAGTGGCCACATACTGAGGTTTATAAAAAATAGATTACTGTAAATAATTTTGTGGGGTGATAAATGATTAATTTAGTTGGGGTTTTTTTGTTGATACTTCAAACTACTGTTTGTGGGAGGTACTGCAAGCCAGGTTTGTGCATAAGGTTTAGTATATAAGCTTGATCAGTCTGGAGGAAAAGGAAGTTGGCAACAGGAGATCTCAAATGTTAATCCTATTCTTTTGCATTCCTCTTTAGCTGTGGGCTCTTCTTCATCTTTAGCTCCAAATTAAGGAAGATATTTTCCACCTGTTTCACAGAATGATACTGGAGATTAGATGAAAGCTGAAGTACTTTTAAGCATGTGTTATCCCATAAAAATATGAAGTACTAGAGCTATGACCAGAGGGGTTGAAAAAAGTTTCCCGTTGCTTTGTGGGCCATACTTTCTGTACTGAGATCTCCATATGGCTTAATAACCCCATCAATAACCATTGCAGTATATCTTCAGCTATTGGGAAGTGGCAACCCCTGTGGTCTGTTAAGCACTATTATCCCAGCAGCTCAGTGCTCAATAGGAAAGTTTCAAATCTGAATATTGAGCTCAGCCCCAAACTGTGAAGGCATTGACTGGGAGCCCCAGGGAGGAGGTAACCAGGGCTCTCAGTTATAGATGTGTAAAGCCAAAGTAACTCTGAGAGTCACTGGGAATGGCAGGGGTACATAAGGAAGTAGAATTCATCCTGGAATCAAAAGGGAGAAATTTAGAGGAGGTTGTGGCAACGAGAGCATCCCTTCCCATTTAGTGGTGAAGAGGCTGTTTTTAGCTGCCCATAGAAAAAGTGGAGATGCTCTCCTAGGGGTTAGTTCAAAGAGATATTCATAAAGGAGTAAAGGCAGTCAAACAAAGCAGTGTTTGGTCTGAAGATTGAAGACCTTGTTGCCAGGAAATGTGTTTGTTAGCTGTAGCCATTTGCTTTTCCCTTCCCACCATTGCCTCTCTGAGCAGGAGGAGCAGAGAGTTTCAGAATGGTTGCAGGAAGCCCTGATACCCACTGTTTCTGACTAAAGAAAAGACAAACCATTTAGTTTGGAGAAGTCTAAGATATTTTAAGTTGCCAGGTGGTGCTTTAGCTGGTTCCTATGAACTTCTCAGGGCTAGGATGAAATTGCTGGTTAGTATAATAGCACAGGTCCCAGAAGAGGAAGCAGGTATTTCACCTGATGGAGTGCACCTGGCAGCCCATAGTTTCTAGGTAGCCTCCACCTTTTGCTTGGAAGAGGTGAATCCAATTGTTTGAACATGAAGTACATGAAGAGTTAAATACCTGCTTCCCTGTCTGTTCCCAAATTTACTCTGGGGAAAAAATAATAATCAAGGAATAGGGTGGGACCATTGCTGAGGGGGCTCATGTAGAGGGAGAGCTGCTTGTAAAGAAGGGAAGAGAGTGGGGGAGGAAAGGAAAAACCAAGAATATCTCCTTCCCTGAAGGGTGTATTAAGTTCAAACTAACAGAAAATGGAGTGAAAGCACAGGGTGCTGCAGTTACCTCCCTCATGGTTAACACAGAGCATCCTCATGATACCCTGAGATAACATCTGTGTCACCTGGTACAGTAGGAGAGAACCAGAACTAACAGTATCCCTGGTTCTATTTAAAAAAGGTTGGCATGATCTTCTGAATAGAATTCTGAGATGCCCATGTGTAGTCATGAGGCACATGAGCTGCTCCTGTGCTCTCACCTTTATGTTTTTATATGTAAAAAAGAAACATCCTCTTACATTTTAGCCTGATAGAATTTAAGAAATTAAACATCTGTTTGAAGAAGTTGTAAAAATTATTTTCCTGGTGATTAAATTCCTCAGGCTTATTAAAAGGCAGATCACTTTCTATTTTAAGATAATATTAAGCTTGCACTAGAGAATAATTCTTAAAGCATTAGTTAGGAGTAGCTATATCTGAACAATCAATAACTTGAATTGCAGTTAAGTGTTTACATTGGAAGGACTGGATGCATGCATTGAAAGTAGAAAATTAAATCCAATAATTCCACTGTTACTGCTTAAATAGAACTGGTTTTCTCATATTAAGCATGGTTTTACTTCTCCATAAATATGATCTGCAATTTACTACAGTGTTTTCCTGAGACAAACCTTTTATCAGCATTTTCTGTTGTAAAGAAGACTTTAGCTGTTGGCAAGTGTATCAGCATTTGCAGCTTGCAGAAGGCTTGATAAATTCCTTTTCCAGCTATGCCTATCTTTGTTTGCAGAAGTATTCTTTAGTCAAGTACCTAACAGAATTTGCCAGGTTTTAATTTCTTTGTTATAGACTCTGTGTTTTCAATACAACTTTATAAATAGTCATGTTTTGCAGATTTAGCTGTATTGAGCTGTAAAAAAGTGTAGTTAAAATGTAGATTGTTGTTAAACCAATTTAATTACAGAAGCATTTTGGGCTCTACATGAAAAAATGGATGTTCACTTCCATGCTAGTTTACTTTTTAAAATGAATTTTTTCAAAAATATTTATATTAAATTACTTAAACTTTTGAGATAGCTACCCAGTACACATTGCAGTCACAGTGGGCCTTCCCTAGCTCAAGCTGTCCAATACTTTCTTAAATTTAAAGCTTTTTTGAGCGTACATTTTGAGACCTGAAATGATCTCAAGGAGACTTTGTGGGGGGGAGAGGTAGAAAAACTCAGCAACACCATAATGTTGTCATTTTTAAGGACAGACAAATGGATTAGTTTGGATTATTTTGATTGTTAGTAGTAAAACAGTCTTGAAGAGGAGCTCTGTTTTTACCATGCAGGAAGAAGTCCTTATGTTGGTTTAAAAAAAATTATGATTTAGCCTGGATGTCACCAAGGTTTTTATTTTGAATTTTATTTGCAGCAAATTTTCAGCCTCTCTATGTGCAACCATTAAGGATCAAAAGTACCTTTTTCCTAAACTTTGTAAAATTGTGAAAAAGCAGAAACTTCTCAAGCAGGTACCTAACCAAGCAGCTGGAGCTTTAAGAAAGCCATCGATTATTTAGAATGTTGTGGTCTACATGTCAGTAAATTTTTGGGGGTGTATTGAGGCAGGAGAGCAAGAAGAGTTGTGGGAGAGGCAGGTAGAAGTGGAGCAAGTACTAGTTTAAAAATGAGTGAGAACACTGGGATTGTAGAATGTGATATCATCTCCTTGTTCATTGGTCTGCCTGAAACAAATGTTCTCTGTGCATAAGGGTAATTCAGTGTTAGAGAAGTTGCAGTGTTGCATTCTTGGTCTACCTTTTTTGGTCTAACCTTTTAATTTTATTTTTTTTTCCTAGACAGAGTTATTTGTGCATGCATTTAAGGATCAGCTGGTCAGAAGTGCCCTTTTAGCACTGTACACAGCTCGGCCTGGCTGTGTCCTCAAGAACCCAGCTGTGCCTAGGAATAGTGCAGAAGAAGGGGGTGATGTGCAGCATCAGGAGCATCCTGCTCAGATTAAAAGACAGGATTCAATCCCACATCATTCTGAGTATGATGAGGAAGAGTGGGTAAGTAGTTGGAAATTCTTGGTTGGTGCTCAATCCTGAACCCTGCAAATCAGCATCAACAAATACAAGCCCTGAGTGTCCTTGTTGCATGTTACTGGGGGAGAAGGAGGAGAAAGGAGAACAAAGCTATGAAATATTTTTCAGATGCATTGTATGTTTTGAAACTAAAGTGGAAAAAAAAATTAAGTTCTGTGTGCTTCTGTGTGACTGGTTGTACGTTTAACACTGAGGATGATAAATATCTGAATATTTTCTTGCCCAGACCTCTTTGCTCTAACTTGTGTTCTTTTTCCTAGTTGGGCAGATTTAATGAGCCTGGGCTGGCATACACTGCTATGATGAAAATTCTTTTTTGTTTTTCTTTTTTTTCTTTTCTCAATACTGAGTATAAATAGTTTAAATACACATGAATTATCCCTCCTCAAAACAGAGCTGTTCTCCCTTAGACTGTGTTGTAAGAGGATGTCTCAGATTGCATAAAAGCATTAAACATGGCTTCTAGATTTTAACATTCTTAGCATATCTTTCAAAGTTTTATATTATTTATATGGCTGAGATTTTGTAAATTGTTTTGGTGGACGTGCTCATTATAAAACTGCTTCATTTTTGCATACACCCTGAACTCCAGCTATTTTTATTCATATCAGGTTCCTACTTTCAGTTCATCACTGTATTCTCATAAATGTAAAGGATGCCAGCATATTAATCTTTATTGTATATAAATAATAATTTGTATGAGCTACAGTACTCAAATCTGAACTGAACCAAGAATAAGGGAACAAAAACATGTTTCTTCTAGAGAAAAGACAATATCTTTAACTATATGCATTAAGTAGTCATAAGATTTAACCATTAAATAAGTAAATCATTCTTTTATTTGTCTTCTGGTTTTAGAGCCTTAAATTCACTTTTTCATGTTTTCTCAATAACCTGAAGGGCTAGAAGCCAAAATGCTTATTTCCACCTATTGAAACAGTCAGAAAAATAAATATAACAGATTTGATACGAAGGAGAAATTTTGTATTGGAAAAATGTCATGTTTGTGCAAGTTGTATTTCAGCTTAATGCCCCTGTCTCTGCAGAACAGCTCTCTTTGCTGTATTTCATTATTGATGGTTTTGATTTTTTTTTTAAAAATGTAATTCTGCCAGGCACTTGGTCCTCATCTAGTAAAACATGTAAGCACATTAATTTATAGTTTATTTTTTCTGCTGAATTAGTAAGGTTACCTGCTTGATTAAAATTAAGCTCATCTTTAAATATTTTCTGAGTTAAACTGAGTAAGAGTCACTGCCAAATTTTGAGGTAGTAAAAAACTTGGAGAAATTTTGGCTTTTACTAAACTTTAAAGATTGGGCTGCTATTATTTTTTCAGGGTTTGTTCTGTCAATGGTGGTAGTAAATAACACAATTGAATGATAAAATAACATAATTAGAATGATAAAAAGAGAAGAATAAATGCATATAAAATTTGAAAAAACATGTAATCTACTCTGTAAGTCAACCACAAAGGAATTAAAACTTAAAGATACATTGTTTAATATGTACAGTGCTGTATTTTTCCCCCCCCATTTTTTTTTTTTTTACAAACACTAGAGTAGCATTTTACAGCTGGAATTTCACTTTAACCATGTGCAGGGTGCTCTTTTCTTGAGTGACCAATGTTTTCTGTAAAGGCTTCTTATAGCAATACTGAGTTTCACCTTTCTTCTGTGATACCAGGTGCACATATTCAGCTGCCAGCAGCATGGATTAAGCTATTGATATTGCTGCACTACGTGTAGTTAAGTATTATTCTTGAAGGGAAAATATTTGAGAATTTTAGGTTGGCTTGAAGTAGATATTCTCTTCTTGTCAACTGCTTCTGCTTTCCTAGAGCCTTCCTGCAGGGTTCAAAGCAGGTTGCCACGTATAATACAAGAAAAGGTGAGCACGTTGCCACTTGGAGCTGTTTCTGCTCTATATTTCTGACTCCTTAATGTGGTTGGTGGCACACAGAACAGGAAAAATGGCATTTCCAGTAAGTTACATGTAAGTACTGATCTGGTAGTCAGAGATGGCTCTGAAATGCTGACTTGTGCATGGCATCTTCCTTTAAAAGCACTGTCACATTATTAAAGATAATTGCTTTATCTAGAAACTACCTATCCTCAACAGGACCCTAAGGTAAGAGCACAGAACTGTAGTGGTTTAGATGGAAGGACAAGAGATGACTGAGGAGCTCTGTAGTGAACTGAGAAAGTCTGAGCATCCTTTAAAAATAAAAAGGCAGCTTCTGGGACTCCACTGGCAGTGCTTAGGAGGAAGAGATCCAGTTAGGTGCAGTGACAGGAAAATAGTTTCCACTCCAGCTGTGTGAAATGAGGGCATTGAATTGCTTTTTAATGTTACTATCAGAGTGGAAAGAAATGAATTACAGGTTTTGAATTGGGTGGATGAAAGAGAATTATTTTACAGGTTCACTTTTAAATGACTTAAGAAAAGTGCCCAGTTTTCTGGGATCCCAGCTTTTCCTGGAGATCATTCTGAGTACCTATATATGCCTGCCAGTGCCACATTAGAGGCAGTAAGAGAAGAGCAACTATGGCCATTTCTAACTAGCAACACCTAACAACATGTCCAAGGTCTTCTTTATGTCCCAAATTGCTTGAGAAATCCAGAGGTAGAAGATACCAATGTGCTTTTGCTTCATCCCATTCTGCTTTGTCCCTGTGGGGTGAAGCCATGTGACAAATTTCCACTTCCCCAGTCACTGCTTTGAGCTTAAAGAAATATTGATGAGAGGGAGCCAGAGACATCATTTCTCTTGTTCTTTCACACCCAGTAGTAAACCTACCATCCACATAGCTCCACAGCTACTGGCAGGAAAACTGGAAAGAGGGGAGAAGCATCCTGCTTAGGAATCTGAGGTCTCAATACTTCAGTGGAGAAAGAGGAATTACTTTCTGTGATGCTTCACTTCACACAGAGGGCTTATAAGAATGCTTTCTTGAGAGGCTATGGGTGTATTTTGTCCTTTAACCTGTCACATACTGTGCAAAATGATCACTTGGGAGTTAATTCTTTGGCAAATTGAAAATAGAGCACTGAAGATGGTGAAAGGTGGGTGGAAAGTGTGCTGGGCTACAGGAAAACTTTATGGGAACGGTGAAGGGCAACAAAGAAAAGATGGATTTTTTTTTTTTTTTCCAGAGAACAGTAGGGAGCCACTTGATTTTCATTTATTAGAAACTGCATTGGAAAAATGTGCCCCATCTTTGGTGCAGACAGAATAATGTCAATGAACAACAGAGGCACCTATTTTTTGTCTGCCTCTAATGATAGCTTCTCCTCCATAGGGAAAAAAGAGTTTTGGGACAAGACCTAGCTCCTTCTGTCTTCCTTGCCTACATGTAAAAAGCCTGGATACATGAAAATAAAAGTGAGCTTTCTGTCCAGAGTTGTTTATGCATTTTGCTTCTAAACACTCAGGGAATGTTTGTGTGAATATTGTACAGACATCATCTCAATTCTGGGTTAATCCTTGGTTTGAAAAGCAAGAAGTGTTCTTTCCAAAATGAAACAAGGGCTTCTGTTTGTATTGCATGTGGAATAGCTCCAGATGCTCCTTGAAAGCTTAACACTCTCTATATTGGGATTAAATTCCCCAAACAGAGGAAGGAAAGGGAAATTACATTTCTGAAGCAACACTGAGCACTACAGCTCCTTCAGTGACTGGAAAGCCTGAAGTTCCCTGCTACTCTCTGATAAAACTTGCAGTTACTTGATGCCAGAATTTTCATTATTTGCAGTATTTCCTTACTCTTTATAGAATCATTCTTCCAAAAATAATCCTTGTAGGTGGTGAAAATAATAATTTTGCCTATATTTCTAGATGTTTTTCAGAAACACTTGAGGTACATAGAAGATGAAAACCTGAAGACACCTATATCTGTCTTGTATTATAACTGCACTTGTGCATATCAGATAGTAATTTATTTAATGATTTGTGTTGTGTGTACAAATTTGTTGCATTTTACAGAGTACTTAAAAAAAAAAGAATTCAAGATTAAACACAGTTCTGTATGAGAGAGACCAGCTTCTTGCCTCTTGTAAATCAAACATTTAATAATATGATTTTTTAATAATCTTTAAAATATTTTTTAATAATCTCATTGATGCATGGGCTTATCTAGGGAGAGGCTCAAACCACAGTATCTACATCCACCTGCAATACTATGTCACTAAAGCATCCCTAAAATATTTTCCAGAGAGCATCTGTGTTGCTGTACAGATGAAGCAAGTGCATCCTTTTGTCTGCAGGCCCATGTCACATCCCTTGATGCTGGATGCCCCCATGTCACAAGGTTTACTCTAAAATGGAGGGAACAAGGGAAAGATAATGGCCTAAGATAATGGCATATAATTTTAAAAATATCTTAGATTAAGTATTTGCCTTAGTAGTAGTTCTAACTTCACTCAGCTTCCAGGTATTTCTGGTTATATGAAATTATGGCATTTCTCTGATCTTCAAGGTTTTTTTAAACTTCTCTCTTGTTGTCTTTTGCAACTATATTTGTACATATCAAGGCTTGATGTATACATAATATTTCTGGCTATTACATCAAAGTAGAAAGAAGTGCAGTGGTATCACCTTCCATTTTTAGACCTCAAGCAAACTCTGGTTGTTCTGCATTAGTTCCATAATGACTCAGCATTAAATCATGTATACAGGGTTTTTTTGTGGATTTACATTTTGGTTTTAGTCTGATTGGCATTGTGTACAGCTACAGCCTCATTTCTTGTAGAGCTTGTTGTTTTTTATTTATTTAAACCCAAAAGGGCAGGGGCAAGAGCTTCACTTTCTGTAGCCTCCAGCCCTAAAGAACCCTTTCAGTATCTCTGTTCCATATCAGCTTTATTTCACTCCACATTCTCTCTTTTGTTCTCTGCTTATACTGAATTTATTCTGTCACTATATTACTTCTGTAACTGTATTTATATTAAACTGTGATGGTTTCAGTTTCTGTGAGAGGTGAAGAAAAAAACCTAATTGTGTTACCTATTAAACATGTTATGACAACAAGTTTCCCATTCCAGTCCTTTAATTTTTCATTTGTTTCCACAGATGTGATTTTAACTGATGTAATAAAAAAAAAAATAGAGGGTAATGTTAAATTATCAAAAAGAGGTTGTGGAGGGCTATGGCAAACCTGGCAGTTGGGCACTGGTTTGGGTTTGGCAAGGCTTGGAATGTCAATGCTTCAACTGTATTATTTCAAAAAGACAAATGGCTTGGTTCCTGGTGATTGGACCCAAAACTCTGCATGCATTTTCATGTAGATTTTGAAGCACGTGTGTTTTCCAGCATCTTAAAAACCCAAGCAGTTTCAGTTCAGTTGTTCACACTGCAGGAAAAAAATCTCTGTGGAGAAGACTTGAGTTGATAGTGGGCTGAAGAGTGAGAAAAAGGGCAATGTGCTGACATGTAATATTTCTTAGTAGGATTACAAGTAATTTTTACACCTTTTTCTTTATTTTAAGGTGTTAATAAGTTAGTATTGTCTCTTCTTTATTATTTTTTTTTCCTCCAGTAATGTTCAGTACTAATTATGCTTTTCAGGACAGGGTGTGGGCCAATGTGGGAAAGAGTTTAAACTGCCTTATTGCCATGGTGGACAGACTGCTGGAAAAGGACATCAGCAACACCAAAGAGGGTGAAAATGACCCTTCAGCAGCAGATTGCAAGGTGTTGCACACAGGGGGTAAGCAAGTTTTGTTTTGTTTTAAATCATTGACTAGAATAAATAAAAATGAGAAGAAAAAAAAAATGAGACAGAGAAGAGTCAGTCTTCCCTCCATCATATCTTTTGGGGTGCTGCTAGTGAGATTTTGGAGTTGTAGCCTTGAAAGATAGGAGGCTATTTATCAAATTAGAGCTTTCTGTTGTGTGCTCAAACTGTTTGATGTGCTCAGTATTTTTTGCTACAATGAAAAAACTTTTGAAACCTGAATGTTTTCCTTTGAAGGCTGATGTTGTTTATTTTAGTTGAGATTTTACTTGAATATACCATTAGAAAAAAAGTAGTTGGAGTGTGGCTTACCCCATAGGAAACTTGTAAAGAAAGGTGAACATCCTGTCATTCTCTTGTAAAGCCTTCCACTTTTCTGAAGTAATAAACTGATTTTTGTTTTCTGATTTCCTTAAATGAGTTACTCCCTGTGTTCAGGCTGTGTCAATGCTGAAGGCTGAGCAGAGGGACTCCATGAGATGGTACAAAGAAATCTCTGTCCACAGCAGGTCCTTGTCACCAAATCTTCTGACCTTTTCCTATGGCTTTCCTTCCTTGTTGCTTTCTGTAACACATTAGATCTGTTCATTAAGTCTGAGACTTTCTGATGTACAAGTGTGTTGAAACAAGCGAGACAGCTCCTAAGTGGTAATTCCAGGAGTCCAAATATAAGGAAATCAGAACCAGCCCCTGTGCTTCACTTAAGTAAAAGAACCAAAAAAACCTCCACAAAACAACAACCCTCCAACTGGCCAATTTATTTTATAGAGCTTTGTATAATGTTGACTTTTTTTTTTTCATTGTGTACTTTATCCTACATTTTCCTTTAAGTGTTCTTTCTCCCTCCCCTCAATAGATATTCTCAATATTGATATTCTCTCTGTCATTTGTGTAGTACTGGTAAGTTTCATGCATCAGATTTTGGTTGTAGTATTGATTTATTGATTTATTTATTTTCTTAAGGCAGCTGCACCATGACCATTTTTACTGATATGTGAGATTTCTGCTGGCATCCTGGAATTCTTGTTTTCAGTGCCAGATGTGTTTGACTTCTTTTGTATGAGTTAGTCCAAAAACTATTTCTTAAATGTTTGTATTTCTGAATTTTCAGAAAGTGAACCCAAGCATACTGATTTTGATTGAAAGAGCAAAACTGAGTGTTTGTTCTTGTGCTTAAATCCTTTCTCTTCCCATTGGTGCTAATAAGCTTTTCTGCTACTATTAGCAGAAATCCAGTATGTCTGTTAGAAATGTTTTGCAGCTAAAATAATATTACACTTCCACCCAAGCTTCACCCAAATTGCTGCAGTGCATTTGTGTGCATCCATAGATGGACATGTACTGTAATTTATATGTGCATATATATATGTATATAAATACAGAACAAAACTTCAGATTTCCCCCTGTCTCTCCAGTCTGAAAAAAAACCCCAACATAATTTAGGATTATTTGTTTGGGATAATCTCTGACATTCTAAACAACACGAATGTTTAGAGATTTTTCCTTCAGTCTCTCAAGCTCCTGAACATGTTTTCTGCTATTCTCTGGAAGTCATGATACTGATTTAAACATTCCATTTCAGTCTTTCATTGTAGTTATAAAAAAGTGTTCTCTTAGCTTTGATTCAGGCTCATGCAATACACAGACAAATGAAATATTACTTAGCTCACAAAGCCAAAAAACTTTAAAAGTTACTACCTTGTCAGTCCTGTAATAAGCAGTCATCAAATGGAATGGAAAATACCTCTTGTTAAGCACTGGTTAGAAAATTGTAGATGTGTTTCACTCAGCTGAGGAGCTGTCTTCTGGAGCTGACAGGCCAAGGACACAAAAATATCAAGATGTTATGTTAGTACAATAATTTCCTCTCTTTCTCCCTCATTTCAGGGCCTTCCCTTTTCCTCTTGAATCTGTGAGAGCAGAGCCAATGATTCTGTTGGGTTATGCTGAGGGTTCTGCAAACCCGTTCTAGGGAAACTGCAGGAGATTTCTGGGGCACTTTGCTTTGTTTTCATGTCCTGCTTTTTGAGGAAGCCATCATTTCCTAATCTTTTTTTTCATTATGATCCTCATTCATTACCTTTGACAGTTTGTAGGACTTTCAAGGTCATGTAGAACTAGAGGTTTAAATTGCTTTTTTTTATAGGACTGACTTAAAAGATGGAGCTTTCTGAATAACCATTCGAAGTTACGTGCCTAATGGTTTTCAAAACCGTTTCCTTTGGTGCCAGAATTTTTAATTTTTCTCTCTATAAGAGTATGGTTTTATGTTTGTTCTCTGAATCTCCGTCTCAAGTTAGTTATGAAGCCCTAAGGATGCACCATGAAGCACCTACAAAGATGCTGAGATGATAAACTTAGGGCTATAAATTCTGCCTTAATTCTGCTCCATTTTATGTTTGAATTCTAGTTGTATTTGTTCAGAATTTTGTAACATAAAATCACACTGTGTTTATATCCATACATTTCTAAAATTACAGAATTTTATGCTACATAGCACTCACAGGCATCAGATATGTGAAAAGCTTGCCATGTTTTATAATTATGTATTATACTCTAATTTAAGCATTATTAGTTTTATTAACACTGCAAATGTATGGGTGGAGGCAGACCTTTGAGTCATAAACTTCTTCAGTGCTGGAGTTGATCCTAAGAGGAGCTGTGCTGCTGTTTGTAAGAAAAATGGGGAATACCCAGGGCTTTCACCAAAGTGTTGAAAATTATGCCTTTAAGTATGGGATGAAGTGGTTGCTTGTAGTGAGCCTGACTCTTTTACTCCATTTTATTCTAGCATATAACAATGAAAAAGCTGTCAAAGAATGCAGATATGTTCCTCGTAGATGGTAGAAGGTGTTATGACAATAGTTTGACAGTTCTGAGCAATAGCATGTTCTGTAACTGTAGGTGTTGTCATAACATATATTCAGAGCTTCTTAAGATAGGTTTATATTTGCAATCTTAGTGTTGATGCTGTGATCTCATTCTGTTTTTTTCCCTGTGTATGCTTATACTATGGAATCTCTGTAATCAGCAATATCAGCACCTTTTCCTTGTACTTACCTTTCCCCAGGAATTATCCCTTCTGTAGCTTAACTTTCCATGCAGTCTGACCTTTTGAGTGTATGCTTAAGCCTGAATTTGAGTTATCAGTTACCAAGGTAACTTGCTGTGGTTTCATCAGCTGCAGGATTATGTTTTCTCTGCAGGATAAATCAGGAAGAGTTGATGGATTTTTAAAGGAGAGGGCTTGGGGTTTTCTGTTCTTTAGCTAGGCTGGTTGCTTTCTACAACTGCTTGATGATATTAAATTCTTTTTATTTTTGCCTTCTCTTTTTCCATGGGAGTCTGAATGTGAGAGCCTGTTCTAGAGGTGCCAGTGAAACATAATAGTTTGTTCTCATGCTTACACAGCCCCTGAGAGGTTTCCATGTTCAGCTGGGCTGCTAGAAAAGGCTCTTGTTTCCCTCTGCTCCTTTTACCTTCAGAACTCTCACCCAGCCATTCTGCTGCTGCCACCCTGGGAGTGCTCCTTAATTTGCTCCAAACAAAATCCACTGCATGATCTCAAACACTTCAAGTTAGCAGGGTGTTTGCACCTGGATTTTGCCTGAAGTGGGTTATGGAATCATCATCTGTGTTGCTGTGCAGATGAACTGGCTGGTGGTAACCTCCAGCGCAGGGAGCACCTGAGGAAATGGTGCCATATTTCCTGGCTAGAATGAAGGAAAATATCTCTTCATAGGCACATTGCTATAGATGTGTGTGTTATTTTTTTCTTGAATAATTTGATACCTCTTGGGAATTCCATAAGTCTAGATTAAACCTTCCTGTCTTCTGGTACCCTGGGGATGGACATTGCATCCTTTCAGTGCATTGCATCCTTTCAGAGCATCCCTCCCAGTGCCTTGAAATGTAGAAAATGTGAAATGTAGAAATGTGAAATTGTGCTCTGGTTTCACTTGCATCTTCAGAAGAGCTTTTACTGTAAATTATGATTTTATCAGGAAGGTGAAAAATTTTCCACTGGTCTATGTTCACTTGAGTAGCAGACATTATTTATTTTGAGGAATCAAAAACACTTCTGAAAAACTTTCTCTTTCCTTCCTGTTCCTCACATTTTTCTTCCCTGTACTTTTAAGCTTGTCAACTCTACTGCTACACTTTTTTAATTCCCTCTCATATTTGTATCATCCTTCTTTTTTTGATATGGTCCTTAGCTAAGACCCCTCAGCAGCACTTTCAACAGTACCTTCACTAAACAATTTGGTTATTGACCAATTTTTACAAATGTGTAAGGGAAAGGAACTGCATCACCAAGCTATTTTAAAATAAGACTTCAGAATATTTGGTTGCACAACACTTCTGGAGCAAGGTTTATCAACTAGTCCTGTGTTATGAGTATATTTGATTTCCTTATTTTATGTCTGTTATTATCATAATCTTCTTGTTCTGTTCCCATTGTGACTAAAGCTGCTGAGACACTTCTCAGTGTCTCCTATGATTAGGTGGTACCCATTTTCACTTTTAATCCATGTGACAGTATAGAAAATCTCATATGATTACAATGGAGACACCAGGGAGGCCTATGCAGGTCTTGAGTGTTCCTGTAAGGAATGATGCAGAATTATAAACATAAAACCTCATTGCTTCTGAAAGAGTTTATCCCTCTGAGCTCCTGGAGCTGAGTGGCAAGATAAAGAAATGGGAAGCTGACCTTTTTATGGAGCAGAGTTGAACACATGAACTCTACTAAGTTGCTTCTTAACCCCCCCTGAAAAAAAAAAAAAATCAGAAGAATGTTCCTCTCGTAGGTGAGTAAATTCAGACTCTTTGATTAAATCATGCTGTTTGCAGTAGCTGTTTCTGAGGGGGTTTTGTTGGTTGGTCTCTTTTGTTTGCCTTTTATATTAAGACAGAGATTGTCTAATGTTCAGTTTGTGATGTCAAGATAACTCATTTACATTGTTTGACCTCTCTCCTTTCATTCCTATCGTAGATTATTTGTTCAGATAATAAGGGAGTAAATGATTAAATACAGTAAAAGTAGTGATTAAATACAGTAAAAATTTAAGTTGTGGGTAGCTGTTTTTACCTACATTTCTAGTGCTCTCTGTTCCATTAAAAGTACAACGTTATGTTTTCTTCTTATTTAAATTCTGTGTTTTATTTTTAACTTCGTAACATTTACATTTTAAGGTGACTAAAACCCATCAAATATTTTCCCTGATTTTAAAGTGGTGCAGACAGCAGTGGCAGAATTGGCTTTTTTCTCTGTTGCCAGGGCTGAAGGAGATAGGAATGCTATTCCAAAGCCTTAGGGCTTTTTCTCTTTGATTACCAGCACGTTTTAATAAGCACTTCAAGGGGTCTGACTTTGAAAAGAGCAGGAGCTTCCTTTTTTGCTGAACTTCATCAAATTTAACATGCAGTTTAGCATATTGCAACTGGAATATTAGCATAGAGAAATTAGGAGTTTGGTGCTTTGCACATAATTTGCCTTTGCAGGCATGTTGGTGAAGAGAATGTTGGGACTGAAGGGCAAATCAAAAACCAAAGGGCAAATCTGGTCTTAAACTGAACTATCACAACTCTGTGGAAGTAGGGTATTTACTCATTGCTTTGCTACACATACTTTTTTTTCTTTTTTTTTTTTTGGATACTACACTAACTGGTGATGAAACTTGTAATTTCATCTTACCATTTTCTCTTTTAATGCATTTGGCTGCTATGTCTTGTTTCAGTTTCCTTTCCAAAGGCTGACTACCACTTGAACTCAGTTTCTTTGCATTATCAGTAGGCTTTTGACTCTTTTGTTTGGATATTGAGAATTCCAACCAGGACAGGCTGCCCTTGCCATTTAAGCAACCTTGCAGTCATCCTGTAGTCTCCTTGCTGCTTCTCTTCTTGCCCCTGATGTTTTCAGTTCATTCTGCAGCCTTTTTCAAAGGATTTTCTGCTGTGTTGAGGGTGCAGTTCCTGCCATTTGAAGTTAAAAGATACCTGAGGTGTCAAACGTGTGCAAATCCTTGAATGTGTTACCCACATAAGCAATAATTTTTACCATTCCATTCCTTAAGTGATTCTACAAAGCTATCATCAGATCCTGAGCTGTGCTTATTCCCAGCCATCTCTTTCACAACAACAGCTGATTCTGAGATGATTGCCAGTTTTCTCATGAAGGAGGATGTGTAGGGCATCTTCCACCTCTCCCAAACTCTTTTGGACATGTCAGAAGTGACTCCTAACCAAGCTGTGTCCTCACATCTCAACAACATTGTGCCAAGATAGTTTAGGATGTTCTAAAGGGGCCAGGGTTTCAAGCTCCCTTTGCAGATAGCATCTCTTAATGAATTTTGTTAATATTACATAGTTATCTTTTGCATACAAAACAATTCTGTTTTCTAAATCCTTATGAATTTACTTTTAAGCTTCACGATGTTTTTTTTATTTATTTTTTTTCATAAAGTTCTCTTTTGCAGTGCTTATGAGTCTCAAGGAGCAACTTAAAAGCTGCAGTATTTGCTATGACTTTCTGATGGATATTTGGGATGTTATCTATGGTTATTTCTGATCCTGATTTCTGTTCTTGCTGGAGTATTCACATCAGGATACCTTGTATAAAGGTGACATGGCAATTTTAGAAAAAAAAGATTGAGCAGTTATTTAGATGTTTTTCTCAGACTTGTCTTTTCTGAGACTTTAGTCTGTGGTAGACCTCTTATTCTGATCCTAACATACTAGATTTTCTTCAAAAGAAAAGGACAAACATAAGGATATACTGGTCCATTCATAAATACTCTGTTTTCAAAAATAAGCTGTCCCTCTTAGATTTGCAAGCTAGTGCCACCTTCTGGGGAGTGGCACCCTTACTAATTTTGAACAATATTTTTCAGCATAAGCAAGAAGTAATAATTGTTACCCACAACTTAATCACATGAGGTTATAGTTTCCCGTTCTCACATTTTGGCAAGTATAATTATGATTAATTTCTATAATAAAATAATTTGTCTTTCCTTTGTTATTAAGGAAAGATTTCCTACAAACTTGGTACGATGTATTTTTAACAAACAATATTTTTAATACATTGAGCATAAATGTCCTTAAATGAAAAAATAACCTTGAGGGTCTCAAACCTTGGAATTGCTTCTTAATTCTTCTATTACTGACAAAAATGACTTCTGTCAATAAGTTGGTATCCCAAACATGGATTCTCCCCCAAAAGCTCCGTGTGAAAAAAATTTGAGGCTGCTATATGGTATGCACAAAATAATTTGGAGAATTATAATAGAGGCCTTTTAGGTTGTTTACTTCTAACCTGAAAGGTTGCATGAAGTAGAATCCACTTAGATTTGTCCTGGGTTGCAGTATTATTCAATATTTTCATTACTGACTTGGCTTATGAAATATGGATGATGCTTATAAAATTTGCAGATGCTTAAAGATGGGAGAGGCTTTAAGCACCATGGGAGCAGGATTAGAATGGATCATGATGAAATGGAGCACTGAAATATTAGGAGGCAGTTCAGTAGGGACAAGTACAATGTTCCTAAAGAAGCAGAAATACAGAGTGAAGATTGACTGCTTGAGTGGAAGCTCAGTGAAAACTTTGCTTTCCCATGAAGATGGGACAGATGTCTGCTAGCTGTACCCTAAGGTCTTCTTTAGAGTGGCCAGGTATGATTTTTTTAATTATTATTTACTCAAGTCAGAAGCAGGCAAAAGACTCTATTCATATCATATACATTCACTAGTTTAGCATGCATTAAATCTTTAATCTCGTTCTGCTTCAGCTGGTTTGCTTGGCATTTATTTATTTATGAATTTAATGCATTCCTGTAATTTAAGATTAGAAAGGAGAGTTTAGATTTTTCTGGTCTGCCTAATCTGTTTTGCAGCATGTTACACCTTGTCTTCTACCTTATTCCTGATTTTGCCTCTGTCTCACAGCATCCTCCAGCCTTTAGTGGTTCCTTTGCTTTTATTCCCTAGAATAAACATCCCCTTTAGTACTCGTTATTTTCTCCTCATGAAGAGGGGAAATCAAGTTGGTACTCAGCCTTTTTCATGGGCTTAAGGAGATTAAACTCTAAATCTTTACTTCTCCTCTGCAAGCTCTCCAGTTGTTGGTTTTTTTCCAGCAGTCTCTAAAATGTGTACACCAGCCCTTGGCACAGTGTGTATCAGTACTTTCTTAGTAAATAACATGTATAAAATCATCACCTCTTTTTTTGCTGGAGCATAAACCCAGAGATGGGTTTTGTTCTGTTTTGTGCACAGTGGCTCTAAATTCATAACTTCTGTTTTCCAGGGTTTCTTCATTCTGTATTACTCACTCTTAAATATGCATAACTCTGTTAAAACACAAGTTGTCAGACCACAAGCACATTATTTATACAGGAGTCCAAGTGGTTCTCTTTGACTGCTCTGTCCTTGTTCCTGTTTCCTTTTTCCTGTGCCTTATTTTTTTTTGCAGTTTCTCCTGGCTTTCAAAGTTAACTCCAGTCTTCTTGGCTAAAATTTTATTCATTTGCATATGTTTTTGGAGCATAGCCAAAAGGACTTTACAACAGGCAACTGTCTTCCTGCCTAAAGAACTTCTGCACTGCTACTGACTCAGAATATTACCTGGAAAAACGTGCTGTGATCATCCACCTAATTAAAATTTAAATGGATCAGATTTTAATTATCATTGATTCTTAATAGCACTAATCCAGAGAAAATGTGAGTCAGTGATGAACTGTATTCAGTCACACTCCCTGTTTTATAGATACTCTTTTGGAATGTAGATTTCTCTTTAATTTTAAATGATAACAATGAAAGTGAGACATAGATCCTGAAGAAGGATGATTTATTATTATTATTGTTGTTATTATTATTATTATCATCATCATCATCATCTCAGAGGCACATGCAAACATATATGCAACTACAATGAAGGTCTGATATTATTAAATTGTGAATAATTCAGGAACAGCTTAGGTAACTGACCAGGTTTGAATAAGCTGTTCCCATTTGCCTTCATTTCTCATTATTGCTTTGTTTTGTTCATAATGTATTAAGCAGTTCCATATTTCAAACATTTCACTGGTTTGGTTTTTTTCTGATATCCCTACTATATATTCTAACTATATATATTGTAGTGCAAAATCTTACAAAATAGTTATAAATCTATATATTCTAACTATATATATTCTAGTGCAAAATCTTACAATATAGTTATAAATCTATATATTCTAACTATATATATTCTAGTGCAAAATCTTACAATATAGTTATAAGTCTATATATTCTAACTATATATATTCTAGTGCAAAATCTTACAAAATAGTTAAAAATCTCTCTTCAAAGTACATTAAAAAATGGGTTCAATATATCTAAATATTTGAAGACAACGTTAGGAGCTAAAAAGAAAAAGGAATGTGACCTGAAGATCAGTATTTTTCCAGCCTATGCACTAAACAGATAATATCCTTCCACATATCTATTTCCTCTGTTTTGCCTTCCAGCACACACCTTTCTTAAATCCAGCTTTTCTCCACTTTTTTTGGTGGTACTTACCAAGCTGGCATTGCTGGAAAGGAGACCTTTGTCTTTAGGATATTCATCTTGTGCTGAGTTCTCACTTTATCCCTGGATGCCCTGTTTATGACACTTTAAGGGAAGCTTTACAGTCAGGTCTGTTTAAAAGTCAATGTTTCAAGATATAGTTGGTTGCAGAGATGTAGCTCCAGCCTTGGTGATAAGCCTGAAGTCCTCTAATCATATGGTGTTTGCTGTACCACAAGTTAAGGTAAACCTGCAGGGTCATTTTATGGTGTAGGATGCAGCCCCTCCAGCCCTCTCTCCATTCTGAAAAGGATTTTCAGGTCAAAATTATTTTTTTTTTTTGAAACTGATGATCTCTCTTGTTCTAGGTGACTGGTATGAGCAGCTTTATCCCCTGGTGATTACACTGAAGGACTGCATGGGGGAGGTGGTGACCAGGGCAAAGCAGTCAATGGCATTTGTTCTGCTTCAGGAACTTGCTTGTGGTTTGCCCCAATGTTTGATGCTGACCCTAAGAAGAGACATTGTCTTCAGTCAAGCAGTAGGTTGTTTTTTGTCACTTATCTCCTGCTGTTGCTGTAATTAACTAAAGTATTCAGTGTCTGTGGGCTTTGTTTTATTTTTCCAGTTAAAAAAAAATTTCATAAGTTTTCTGTGACATCCGCCTGAATATTTTATAATGTAATAGAGAAATTAATAGCAAATGGAAATCCATAGTAAATGATCACTAAGTCAGAAGAGCAGGACTGCAATGGACTGGAAAAGGTTACCTGATATCTCCCTTTTGCACAAAAAAGGTCCATAAAGCTTTTTTTGGTCTTCCTAGATTATATGCCAGTATCCTCACCCATAAGTAAAGTTATCAAGTTTAGCCTTGAACATTTCTGCTGCTGTTCAAGCTTGGTAATTTTTTTCTCCTGGTCACCTTGGAAAAGAGGAACAGATTACTTTTTTTTTTTTCAATTTATAGCAGTATTTTTTTTGTGCTTGCAGACTGTTAGCATGGCTTTTCTCAGCCTTGTCTTCTCCTCATAAACAAATGAAGTTCTTTTGATCTTTTCCTGTAGTTCATGTTTTTTCAGATAGGTTTTTCTCTAAGTGATTAATCTAATTTCTCTGTTAAATTATGGTTTTCCCTAACATCATTACAGAGTTATGTTGCAACTGCCAAGGAGATTGTTGTTTTAGGGGCTAATGGCTTTCAAATTCATCATCATTCACCTTGTGTTTATAGCCTGCTGGTAGAGATTCTGGTCTCACTTCTATCAGTGTAAAGAACACAAAAGCCCACAAAAGAAATGAAGCTTATTCAATGTAAAATAAGGGAATATTTCACTGCTTTTTTTTTTTTTTTTTTTTTATGTGCCTTAATAATGCATTAATATAAAACTATGTTTGTAGTCACTAAACAGAAATATCTGTGTTGTTTTCTCAAGTGCATAAATATTACTTCTGTGGTGTATGATGATAGGATGATAGCAAGCCCCTATGTTTTACCTATGTACTGTTATCTATGTTCTACCAGTACATCTGTTAATTTCACATTTTTTCTTTGTCTTTATAGCTTGCTGGATTGGTCTGTGGGTTTATAATCAAACTGCACACAGGTTTACATGATCAAGGATTTTTGCAACAGCTTCATACTGTTGGATTGCTTGTACAATATGAAGGACTCCTCAGTACTTACAGTAAGTATTGCTCTTGGACAAAGTTCCTCAAGCATCCAGACCAAAAGTTTACCCAGAAGGTTCTTATTTTAACCTCTGTCTGCTTCCAGTAATTTGGTTTATTGAGTCAAAAAATTATTATCTTGAGGAGACAGTAGGCTTCCTTCTGGTAAATAGTAAAAAATTGCCTCCATTTGTGTTTGTCCTGACCTAAAATAACAGGTTTATTAAGTGTCCTCAAACCAAGACAATAAAACTAACCCAAACAGCAGATTTAAACAATTACTGACTCTGTCAACAAATGCTCTGACAGCACCAGTGATGGTGATGTGAAGATAGCTTGGAAACTGTTTAATTATTAGCCTGATGGCATAATTAGATAGGTAATAAAAAGGACTCAGGGAAATGGCCATATATTTCTAATCGCTTTGACCTGGGTGTGTTGGAATCCTTCCCCAAATTGGAATTTTTGAACATTGCAAAGGGATTTAGCATTTGTGCAGCTCTTTAGTTCACAGGCAATTGCAGATCCTTGCTGGGAAGTTGCTCTCAGGCTCCTTTTTGCATGATGCTCACTGTTGTTATTCTTAAAACCTTTGTTCCTCTGTCAGTGGGACAGTTTTTAAAGCCACTTTCAGAATAGAAAAAAAAAATTGCTTTTCTGAGTTTATTCTGTGCACATACAGAGCAGCCTGATTTTCAAGGATGCTTAATACTCATAGTCACCATTTAGGCCACAGAGAATTGTCAGCAGTTCTAAAAAATCAGTCTGCTTTTATGTAGGTTACTTTAATGTGGATTTAGAGCTGTGATTTTTAGATGCACAGACTGGAAAATAAAAACCTCAAATTGCTTTCCTGTACCCTATTCAGTGACTGGCCTGTCTATTCTTTTAATCTCTGTAATCTTTCCACTCAGGTGAAGAAGCAGGGATGCTAGAAGACATGGCTGTGGGAATTTCAGATTTGCAGAAAGTAATGTTTAAAGTCATTGAAGCCAAATCAGAAGATTTTTTGCCTGTTATAACAGGCAGGCGGTAAGAACTTTGTTGTTTCCTGGAGCCCATGGCCTGTACTTTTAATCTACAGCACAAGAAAGCCCAGATAATCATGATTTTCTTGATTAATTCTATTGAAAGCCCAGTAGTTTTATTTTTCATAAGGTGAGTGGACATGTAATGAGGTAGTAGGGATTTGTAAAGCTACTTGCATTAAGGGGTCTGGGTTCCTTTCCTGGTGAAAAGCTCAAAATTCCAATTAATCAAAACAATGTCTGGGTTGTACAAGGTTTCTGTAGCAATTTCAGTATCTAGATACTGAATCAAAGAAAAGTGACAGGTTCAATACTTACAGAAGTGTCCTCTAGCTAAAGAAAGCTTGGTCTTGGGGTGTCCATGACTTGTATTTCAATGTGACAAAGGAAATTACATTTCTCAGTTAGTCCTTGATTGTCTTAAGATGGAAAAGGAAAAACTCAGATGCTGATACTTAGTGGCCACTTATGAAAAATTAAATCTGTCTTAGTTGCTGAAGGTCACAGAGGACATAAGACAGCAGAAACCCTTGCATAAAGCTGCTAGGAAATTAATCATCACACATAAGTGCTTCTGAATATCAAGACATGAACCATAATATTTCCTTATTTATGGTTATAAGAGGGTTAACAAGATCATTCCATCAGATAAATGGGGTTTTCATCTTCATTATTATTCTAGTCTGAAGCTCCAAATGTTTTTACTAGTGCAGAATCACTTCCTTAATAGTATCACTGTTCTTAAGATGACTGCAAATTAAATTCAGCTAAAAGAAGCAACTTTTAGAAAGTATCTTTCCTCTGAAGGGGGGGTTCACCACTGATTTACTTAATTATTCTGGATTACTCTCTCAGTCCTATGGGCCTGAGGAGAAAGGATTGATATAAATAGCAGGAAGGCTGGAGTACAATAGGCAACAGCTCAGGATAAATTAAGAATAATTACAGTCTGTAGATAAAGCAGAAGAAATACATCCTTTGTAACTCACAGCAATAAAAAATCCTGAAAAATCCAGGAGCTATGTTTACTTGCTTACTGCCATTACTGAGCCTTGAGCTTCCTCAGCCATTCATGGATTGATGCAACAGTCAGTCCTTAGGAAGAGGAATTGGTGCCTGTGATTGTGGTCCTCTGCTTACTGGGAGATGTTCACTGGATGGAATCTGTATCAGACAAAAAAAAAAAAATAATCTTTAAGCCAATGTATGGGAGTGCCCCATTCCTGTTTGGAGACAGCTCCTTTTGGGCAGCATTGGAAAACAACCATAAAAGTGAAGACAGTGGAAAACCTAGTGATTTTCTAATAATGTTTAAAACCCCCACAATTTTTAGATCACTTTGGCTCTTATATGATGTGGTTCAACCAAATGTGACTCAAGACTATAGAAATTCAAGACAGAAAATTAAGCTACAAACTCCCATCTTGCAGAGCCACACTGTATAATTTTTTTTTTTCTAGGGAAGTGCTTAGGACTGAGATTCTGTGTCCACAAATAAATCAATCCCTTGACTAGGAATGCTCTAACCTGCTGATGTGGGTGACTAAACCTGACAATGTGAAATCCTGGTCAGGCACTCAGGTTCTTTTATTACTGTCAGAAGTATTTAAAACTTTTGTAAAATTCTTTCATAAAATGAAAATTCTTTCATGAATTTGGGCACATGAAGTATCCCCGGGTTTGATTCAGTTTTTCAACAAGGCACTTTGAGCCATATTGAAGTGATCTAAAAACTTGTCACTTAGTTGAAAGAAGAGCTGGTAAAGCACCTTTCAGCTGTGATATGTGAATGACCATGTGTGCATTTTTTTTTCTTTTGCAAAGCAAATGTCCATGGAAATGACTTGGTTTGTGTTCATTGCCATTTCAGCCAACTGCAAAGAGCTGCAGGGTCCATGGTCTCCAGCTGCATGGGGTTAATTTTTAGAGGCCTTCTAAGAGTTTTTCTGTCTTCATTTGTGGTGATTACAAATGTTAGAGAGTAGGGCAAAAGAAGTCAAAGGCAGGGATATTCTTAAGCAGTCCTGTTCTAGTGAAATCATATACATTTAAATATTTTAATACCTACGTTTATAGAATTCATGATGAAAGAGATAATAACTATTTACTCTCCTAAACACACTGGATTTCTCCACTCTGTTTTCCTGAGACAACATTAAAAGTTGAAAATCCAGCCACTGAACAAAATGAGAATTTTGCTTTGATTTTTTTATCAGAGGTTTTTGATAATATTACATTTAGAGTGGATACAGTATCAAGCTGTGATTCTGAAAGGAAGTTGGTTTTGTAACTGAGTTAAGCTGCATTGTAGGAGTTGATGTGTTCTCATTGGTATTTTGATAGCAGATTACTTTTTTACTGCTTTCATCTTCAATCTTATTTTCATTTCAGTGTTGAAGGCAGAATCAAAAATGTGCAGTTCTGCATACCTGCCTTTTTCCAGATAGCTTGATTATGCTCTTAAAACAAGCAAGCTGAATTCTCACTTTTTATGGTTCAATATAATTAAGGAGAAAAGGGTGGAACTGATTTATAAGTTGCCTGTAGTTTAGGAAGGTTGCAGTTTCAAGCCTAGTCAGTATTCCCATCCTTATTCTTCTTATTTTTCTTAGTGAACATTATGTTATAGAGGTCCAGCTTCCAGCAAAGATGTTTGAGTTGCTGCCCCAAGAGATTAAAGAAGGAAAACTCCTTCGTATGTATCCAGTCCTCTTTAATGTTGGAATCAATGAACAGCAAACACTTGCAGAGAGGTAAGAAAAAATTTTGTTGTGTTTTCTAAGTATGCCATTCTAGTTCAGGATGTCTCTGAGGATTAAAAGAAATCTCTTGTGTTATTTGCTCAATCTCACATTGACTTGGTGTTTATTTTTAAAAGTGTTAAAGCACAATCTATGAAGCAATGCAATAAAATGAAAGTTTTCAATAAAATGAAAAAGTTTTCAATATAATGAAAAAGACCATATGCAGGACTTTATTTCACACAATCAACACCAAGTTTCATTTGGATACAGATATAAAATTAATTTATACTTCTGGGATGTATAATTTTGTTCCTCTACAGTTCTTTGTCTTTCTCAAACATGACTTTGAAAACTGGAGACTCTTGTTATCTTCAGGTGGGTTTCAAGATGCTGGACAAGTTATAAGCTAGAAAAAGACAATTTTTCTCAGCTTTTTAGGGCTTTTTTCCAGGGTTGAGGATGGGAAGTTAGTAATAGGGAATGCATTAGTAGTATGTTTGTAGAAACATGAAGGCTGATGCTAAAGTTCTCATGTGTTAATATTACTTCTCTGGAAAAGTTGCTGGGAATTAATTAATTAGTACAACAGTCAGTTTCACCAACCTATTAATTTTCTTTTCCAAGTGAAGGGTATCTGCTGGTTATTTTAAATTACCAAGTTTGTGCAATGCTAGAACTGCAAGGTAGATAGCAACAATAAGACAGGTATATTTATTCTTATTCTTATTCTTATTCTTATTCTTATTCTTATTATTATTATTATTATTTGCTGGTTTTATTAACTGAGCATCCAAGTTAGGTAATACTTATCTTCAGAATGCATTAACTCCAAAATCAAAACCAAAAGTGAAAATGGAGCTGGGAAAATAGAGAGACAAGTGAAAAACCATTAACCCAGATAATAAGCAAGAAGTTGAGCTCAACAGGAGTTTCACCTCCTGTTCTTTATAGCCATGTGGTTTTTTGCTTTTAGTTTTTTGCTTTTGATTTTTTGCTTTTGTTTTTTTTGCTTTTGGCTTTGCTTTGGGGTTTTTTGCTGTTGTTTTTTTTCTTCTTTTTTCCTTTGCTTTTTTTTTGCTTTTGGGGTTTTTTTCTTTCTTTTTTTTTTTTTTTTGGTCTATTGACTTTTTTGGGTTTTGTGGGGTTTTTGTTGTTTTGTTTTTTGTTTTTAAGGTGTTTTGTTTTTTGATTTTTTTGGGTTTTTTTGTGGCTTTTTTGTTTGGGTTTCTTGTTTGCTTTGGGTTTGGGGTTTTCTTTTGTTTTTCGGGTTTTTGTCTTGTTTTTTGTGTTTTGTTTTTTATGGGTTTTTGGGGAGTTTTTTTGCATTTTTGTGGGGTTTTGGGGTTTTTTTGTGTTTTTGTTTTTTGGTTTGATTTGGTTTTAGCCTATGTGAAACCTGGCAACCATAGAATTTTTGCCATGCATCCTGACATCCTGCTGCTGCCTGAGCTTTCTGTGAGGTTCAGGATGATGCCAACCTGGGTGATGCTCCCAGCAGCCTGGGTTGGTGCAGGACACCCCAGACCCTGTTCCTGACCCAGCTGCAGCTCAGATCCAGGCAGCAGAACTCAGCTCACAGCTCTCCGAAGCTTAATGGTGAAATCACTGGGAAAAACAGCAAAGAAATGGTCCTCTCATTAGTTTAAAATACAAGAAACTGAGATAACTACCAGCTCAGCAGCAGAATAGGGCAGAAGGCCCAGAGAAGTAATCAGTTTGACTATTTATAGCAAATATTCTCAGACCAGAGCAGAAATTTGTTCTTCAGAAGGATTTCCACCTGATACTTGCACTTGTTCATCTTCTGTGGCTTCAGTGTTGTCCAACACTGGTAAAAATTAATGTACCTAAGCTGCAGGAGCAGTGAGAAATGTTGGAGTTGGTGTTCTCTGCCTTTGAAATTCCCACAAAGAGCCCTTGTGTTTATTCTGGATTTGTGACACGAAAAAGAATATGTGCTTTATTGAATGTTTATTTGCAAATGGGTTACTCTGTCCATAAATTTTTGGAAGGATTGTCCATGAGTGATGACCTCTTTGACAAACTGTGGTTGTAAAGTATGTGAGACATCAGCAACTGTGCATTTGACAAAATACATTCAGCAATAGAAAAAAAAAAAAAAGTTACTTCTTTATGCAAAGCACTCATTCTGAAGGATAATTAGTTTTGGTTTTGCTTTTTTGTTATCGTTGTATTCTGCTTTTTTTATAGGTTTGGAGATACCACTTTGCAGGAAAACATTAACCAGGAAAACTTAGAACTTCTGAAAGAGTATTACAAGCTGTTTACAGAAAAAATGCCTCCTGATTGTGAGTACAAAAGAATGCCATGTCCAAATGGCTTGGAAAAGGTTTGACAGGTGGAAATTTATAAGCAAGTAATATTAGGGCAGTGGTGGCAGGGAGCTTTTACATTAAGGCCTCAATCCCATACAGCTGTTCCATAAATTTTAACACTTTGTGCCTGTACACAGCCCTGCTCAGCTCAGTAGCAACTGCAGGGCCATGGCCACAGCATAAACTACAGGGAGAGTGAAACAGAATAATGCAAAACATCTTTTAAAAATGATTAATATTATGCTCTTTTTAATATTTCAAGTAGAGGACAGTCTGTACCTTCTATATTTGGACAGAAATACTCAGTGGGAATTCTAATCAGTTTCAGTCATTCCCTCCATACTTACTTGGAATATGTATTAAGGTCTGGCAAACCACTGAGAAATCTGCAGATGCAAATACAAGTAATGAGCCACATCATAATGTCACTGCTAGCATCATTCCATCAGAAGAGACCCCATATCCCACTTTTGCAGAAATTTATCATAAGCATTACAATTGTGTTATTTTGATCGTTGACAGCAAACACTGAGCAGAGCATCTGTATAAATCTAATTGTAATAAAGGATGCCTAAACTGTATTCCCAAGTTTTGCTGCAGAGTTTGCAATCTGATTTTAAGCAGCTTGGATATAGATCTCTGCTCCTTCAGCTCTGGTGTGGCAGATGGTGGGGGTGAATATGTTGACTCTAAAGATCTGTCACCCTCCAAGACACAGAGGGTGAATACTGCTGGTTGAAATCCCATGTAAAGTTTCTGTTCTCTTAAAAAATACTTTGTGCTGATGCAAATTATCCATTACATGTGTGTACTTGTAGTTATGTCTAACACATTACTGTGTATTTGTACATATCTTTTATATCAGCATTATTTTAAATTGCTAATAATTTTGACAGAAGTGAAAACTCTGTTCCTAAAGGCTGGGCTGTGTGCCCATCCAGCCACATCTCTAGTATTCCTAGGATAGCTACAGAAAAACTCAGACAAAAAGCTAGTCATTAATTCAGGGGATCCTGCCAAGAAAGCATCCTAAAACACTAACCCTCACCTGTGGTTTGGTCTAGGGTAGATCTGTACTTCATAAATTTATCCTATTATATAAAAAGCAAAAATTTGCATGCAGATAGTGTTGGATACTTTTCACCAGCAGAATACCTGAACTTGTCTTGTCTGCCTGCAGAAGGATTATGAGTGAGCCCCACCATCTTCCTGGACTTCTTCCAGACCATGCAGGCTTTTGAGAACTGCACTTACCTAATTTATCATGTCTTTTTTGGTTATTATTGCTTTCTTGCCTGTCTGTACCTCTGAGTTCTGAGTCTGCTCTTTGTATGAATTTTTACAGAACACAAAGCACCTTCTGGTTCTGTTTCCCTTGCAGTAGCTCCCTGCCATTCACTACACAGAATCATTCTTTTGCCTTAGAGTAATGTGCCTTTCAAAACAGCTCCCTGGAAAAAAAGTTCAGCTGAGGGCAGACTTCAATTCTTCCCTTTTTCCCACACTGCTATGCTCATGTTCTTGGGAAGATGAACTTCCATCCAAGCTGGAAGCAGCTTTAGGGGTGTAGCCAAGTGAGAGCCATTTAGTACTGATGGCTCCTTGGTGGTTTTGTCACACCTTCCCAGAGAGTTTCTGCAGTGCCAAATCTGTGCTATAAAATAAAAGCTGGACCCAGTTCACCAAGCTGTTGGTTACAGATAGTGCTCATCAAGCCAGGCAGGATTTGAGGACTCTCAATCCTCTTGGCCCCAGGCTCTTGCATCCACTATTCTAAGGCCATCTCACTTGCCTTCTGCTTCATTCAAATCTTCCATTTCAAAGAATTCAATTGCTGCTCCCACCTTTCTGTTAGTTTCCCTCTCATCTCTGTAATTCCCATAGCCAGTAATATTCCAGCTTTCTTGCTATTCCAACTATTAAAAATAATCAGCTGCATGTGACTGCATCTGCCAAACACTGACTGTCTTCTTCTAGGTGTATATGCACTCTGTCACTCACCTGTTTCTTAATCTCTGTAATTCTCTAATAGGAATCTCTGAAATCAGTAAATAATAGTGGGCTTCTAGAAAGATTCCTACCAAAAATGCCAATAAAATGTAGTTCTGGTTTAGGCACTACAATAGTACTGCTTTATCAGCATAGCTCCTGATAGGAAGGGGATAAATAACTATGATTGCTGCTCAGTAGCAGATAATTAATGGAAAAGAGCAGCTTAGAACTCAATTTAAATAGCTGAATGCATAAAATTGGAGAACCCTGTTTTGTGTGATATTCAGTGTTGCTGAATATTGAGTGTTGCTGAGACTTAAGACCCCAGCAGCATCAGGGGTGTGCAGTGTGATCCCATGGGAGGAGAGGGATAAATGCAAGGTTTGGAAAACCTGCAAGCAAGTAAGGATTTCCTTCCATAGCCTTGTAATGCAGGTAGCAGTAGCTGCATTTTCAACACCAAGTCTGTGTGTCTCTTTTATACTTTTAGGCTTCTCCCCCTTATAATTTATGAGAATGATTTGATGGTTTAATACTGCTGTGTGACACAAGGAACTTAAGCAATCCATCACATCCTGTCAGGATCTGGCTTATTTGACAGTGTTATACATTAGAGAATCTTGCTTTATCTATGGTGAAGTCAACTCTCTGAGGTGATGCATCTTCTACATTGAACCAAAGGAAAAGTACTTTGAAGGAATAAAATGTTCAGTGATACATTCTTGTAATCTGGAAGCACCTTTTTAGAGCACTCATCTTATGCTCTGTGGTTTAGAGAAAGAGATGCAGGATAAGTATAATAGTCTGGGGGGCTGTGATGTATATTTATATACCAAATGCATGATCAGGATTTATAATACACATATAAACCAATCCCCATCAAGCATATTAAAACCCAGTTTCACTGTACTTTGCAGATACTTTGGTTCTTTTGGGCAGCACAGTAAGGGTGAGACAACTTAGACCATTTAAAAATAGTTCTTTTGAGTATATTTAAATTCCTTCTTACTGTGACTCATTGATAAGGGAAGCTGCAGAATTCATTAGAGGTAAAAGGTAAAAGCCTGTTGGTAAGTGGGATCATTCCAGCTGTGATCAGGCTAGGAGAATAGGAGTTTGACCTACATTGGCCTCATGAAATGTAAATCTTGGGTATTGAGTTAGGGCTTGGATTGTTTTGGGTTTTTTCCCCACTAGGTGGAATATTGTACTTTTTCTTGTTGAAAAAAATGTCACTCGATCAATCTGTTTGACTTCTGTTTCAGCTGGTTCTGAACCCTTCTTTGGTGATTATAGCTAGAAAGAATTTTGAGGAACAGATTTTGGCTGGTTTTAATCATTTTCAAAACTTACAGCAGTTACATTGAATAAAATCCTTCTATATATATGCACACAAAAAAAGCAGAAGAGCCAATTGAGTTGCCTATTCTTTCTTGAGTTTCCCTCTAGGGATCTACAGTAATAAAATGTAAGCACAGCTGCCATACCCAGGGCAAGTAGGTAAAATTTGGGGTTTTAAGTAAGCCTGGAATGATATTGTATTTCATTAAGTTCCATTTAATTTCAGACTGAGAAATATCCTTTGCTAGGCTTTTTGGGGAGGGTATTTAGTGCTGTTTATCCTTCTTAATGTGCTATATGAGGAACTAAAGTATAGTTCTAAAACAGAAATTGCATGTTCCATTTTGAAAAAAAAAGCAAAATATTATTACTTGGAAAAAAGACCCCACCCCAAGGCAGATTTTAATACACTCAGCTATTATCTCCATTTAATATCTGTTATAGTTGATTAATACAATTGAGCAGGGATTTGAATGTTTTCACCATCCATTTATGAGGTTAATGTTGAAGACACTTTAATTTTCTGTGGTGGAGATCCTAGGAAGGACAACCCAATACTTAAAAAGAAATAAGGTTTACCAACTTCCTAATATTTAGTTGGTGTTTGTCTTCTGTGTTACAAAATAAGGTTGTAAATAACAGACCTGTTCTTTCATATGAGCAATCTTTAGTCAGCACAACCCTATCATAAACCTTATCATCCTTTTTTTTTTCAGGTCTGCCACATTTTCAAGAACAAAATGACTTAAAGGGTCTGCTAGAAAATCTCCATCAAAATATCCAGTGCAAAAAGAGAAAAAATGTGGAAATCATGTGGCTGGCTGCTACGGTGAGCTCTGTCTTGTTTCACATCCATTTGCATGATGAAGTAATTTTCACATGACTGCTGATTCTCTAAGTGCAGAGGACTTGAAGGATGTGACTGGAAAACCCAGTAATTAAGTGTCAGGTATTCTGAAATAGCTCTACAACACTTTCCATTCTGATGGTCTCTCTTCCTCCTGCACTTAAATTACAGATATTTTCTTTCTCTCACTTTCCTAACTGGTAGAGCTTGCTAGAATTCAAAGCAAAAGGTGATTTTGGTCATTTTCTTGTGCTCTAAATCTGCCCTTTTCTGCAGAGCTTCTCCTGGTTGGGTGCTCTGTGCCTCTGCTTGGGGTTTTCTGTCTAAGGTGCAGGATTTTTCATTTAGCTCAGAGAGTTGTGTAACAGGTGAAAAGACATTTGCTTTTTTTTGGCCATGCTTTTAATTTACCTGAGTCTGGCTGGGCATCCCCAGCATGGGCAGAATTAGTTTTTTGGATGATCCCACAGAGCTGTAAATAGATCACCTTATATAAGAAACAATACAGGATTCAGCTACAGTATGTAACCTTTTTTTTTTTTTTTTTTGATGTAGTTTAGAATCACCCATTCCTTGATAATACAAAATGTGGTTATTCAAAACATCTTCCTTTTATCACTCAGTTTCCATAAGCCTTAAGGTATAATGCAGAACATGATTACTTGTTCTGGCTTCTGTTCAGCATTGCTGTAATTGAGGTAGTTCTGTTTTATAAAAACTTGTTTAATTGTAAAATACAACTTGTAAGCAATCACATTTTATCATTTTATGAGTTTTTTAGCCAGTGTCACCATGACAGCCCCTCCAAGGAAACTGATAGTGATACAAACTTGCTTGCTTTATTCAGTTAATTCCTTTTTGTTTCTTAATGCTGTGGGGTTTGCACACACATGTTGAGAAAAAAACCAACAAAACAAGCCCTTAGATGTTTATAAAGAGATCAAGCTTTTCAGGAATGTGATATTCAAACAAATAATTATCAGATTTAGAGAAGTACCTTTGGTATCTGCCCATTTATACAAGCAGTGACTTGAGTCTTTGGTGTCCAGTGAAACTGAAGCAGGAATTTGTCTTTTGGGAACTTGCATGCATATCCCCTTCAAGGCAAATAAATATTTGATACAAAATAATTATGAAATTTTCAATGACTTTTCACTAACACCAGGAACAAGGCAATATTAAGTATGTCTTTGTACTAATAACACTGCTGTAATTTTTTATATTGCCAGTAACATTTTGCCCTGTGATTAATAAATACTATCACGTGCTGTTGCAGTATAAATCTGTTGTAAATAAAATATAAGCTTTTCTTGCATTACCACTTCTTCAATTACCATGAAACATTGCTTTTTTAAAGAAGTAAAAGATAAATCAGCACAGGATAGTGTAAAATGAACTACAAAGAAAATCACAGAATTTACTTCATATTTGGATATAGAGTGTTGTACCCTCTATTCAGAATTCCCTGAAAATAATTAAATGGGTAAAAAGTATTCATTGGATGTACAGACTGTTTCAGATTTCAGATATTTCTCTTTGCATTACCTTACTCTGTAAATTTCTGAAATATGTATTTTGGGACCCACTGATCTACGGGGTTACACTGTGTTAAATTTATTTATTGGAAAAGCATCATTCCCTGCTCTAAGGGTAGCACTTGGTTATTGCACCAGGTGTATGACATTCTACATGGATGTGCACATTTACCTTCTCCTGCATGTAATCTGTATTATAATGGGGCTGTGAGAACACATCTGCATTTAAAAAGTCAACACACAAATATCTGCACATAGATATCACAAAAATTTCTTGTTTTAAATATAATGGGACAGAGATTTAAAGGTTATACTTTATTTCCTAAACTTCACACTTGCTTCTGCCTTATAAGAGGAAAACCAAGCAGAGTATTAATTTATCCTTGTTTAAGTCTCCATGGGGTTTTATGCTTTGATCATCTTCTCTTTAAGCTTAATCACAATCCTAATAATTTAATCTCTGTTTGCAAGG
This sequence comes from Heliangelus exortis, assembly GCF_036169615.1. Taxonomy (NCBI): domain Eukaryota; kingdom Metazoa; phylum Chordata; class Aves; order Apodiformes; family Trochilidae; genus Heliangelus; species Heliangelus exortis. The sequence continues at coordinate 17,328,213 of NC_092431.1, forward strand.
GAGACTTTCTAAAGCTCAAGTAAATGTTAAGTCAATTTCTCCTCCTCATATATCATCAATGTTTAAGGAAGGAATAAGCAAAGTTGAGGATCAAATTAAAGTTGTATTCTAATTGCAAGCTGTGATATGATGACATTACCATATATTTGATATTGTACCTTCTGAGAATTCTAGAGCATCAGATCATTGTATTTGCCCATTTTAATTATTTACTTCCATTAACTGCTGCTGCTCAGTGAAATGAATTATTCTGAGGATTAATCTGGGCCAGCCTGTCAGGTTAGTCTACACTTCTCCTTCAGTCAGAATCTAAGTTTTTTAAAGTTTGTTTATTTCAGTTAGCAAGTTGTTTCCCACTTAATCCACTTTAAAAGAACTGAGACATTTGCACTGAACTTCAGTGCAGAATCAGCTTGTGGGTCATTTGCTTGTGTCTGGAATGCATCTCAGTTCTAAAGTGACAGTCACTTACCAACACTGCCATGTGTGCTGTCAACCCAAATTTGGGATTCGGTCTCCCTTTACCACATCAGAGGCCATCACTCATCCAGAATATTTACCTTTTTCTTTTTTTCATAGACTTTGAGTTGTTACAATGACTCAGACTTCAAAAGAGACTACTGTAAAGGGAATTAATCTCTTCAGTTAAGCAGTTAAGTTTTTCCACAGCATTATCAGCACTGCTTGATACCTTCCTTTAAAAAAAAGTTTGTCATGTACTACTTAATTTAAATCCCAGTGCAGCTTTCCAAATTGAAAAAAAAAAAAATCAAGTTTCAAAATTTTGGCTTTTTGGAGGAAGAAAACACAGTACTTTTAGTACTCTATACTTCTTTGGATTTAAAGTTATACTTAATAATTTCCTGCCTTCAGCTTCCCTTACTACAGCATCAAAAAGATCTTAAAAGACTGCAAATATTGTCTAGACCATTGATTTTAATAGAATTTCTGAGAAATGCAGTTAATGGATTAAAACCAGCTCATTAGTTGAATTGAGACTAGAAATATTGGGTTCCAGTTTCATCCTTCATGATCCCAAGTAAACACTTCATAAACAAGCAGAGAAGTTCTTTAGGGTGAGCCTTAATTGCTGTAATTTCTTGCCTTGCCCTATTCACATAACTTTTTCCTTTTTTTAATACTGTTACATCTGTGATTTTCCAGAGATAGGAGCAAGCAGAAGGGGGCAGAGGGTTTTACCTTCTCTTAGGCCAAAGTACATCAGGGCCCAGGTAGACCTTTATTTGGGCACACCAGCTCTCCTTCAAACTTTCTGTTTCTAGTAATATTGTTTGAATCCAGAATATGAACTAATGGGCTGGTACAATGACAAATTCTGAAGAAAAATTCTTATCTTTAAAAAGATTTCATTTTCCCCTTGTCCTGTGTAATTTTATTCTAAATATACAGTGAAAGTAGACAGTCCATGGAAGTAATTTGTGTTAAGCTTTATTTGTCTAGGTCATGCATAGATTTTTTTGCCTGTTAAAAATAAAAACTGTGGATAAACTCAGTACTAAGATAGATGTGCCTGAACCTATACCATCATGAGTAGGTAGTTCTCTGTGTCCCTGAATCTGAGTTTAAAAAGACTTTTCAAAGTTTTTTTCTTCTTTTATTTCAACATTCATTAGGTGTTCAGACAGTTAAGCTTTAAATGAATAGGGTGGGTTTCACAAAGTGGGAAAAACATGAAGCAGCTTTTCCTTTTCAAGTTTAGGCTCACAAAAATGCTTTGTTTTCTTCAGGAAATGGGATGCAATGGTTTGGTAAGGTGCAGTGTGTCTAGACCTAATTTCAGTGACTTGCTTTAAAATGCTTAGAACTAAGAATAGTATGTTGGGGGTAAGGTTTGGGGTGTTTAGGGTCCACCATCAGTTTCTTGCTTCATTTGGCAGAGGGGTGGGGGCTGGGGTGAGCAGCAAAGAGAGATGATGGTGACAAGAGTGCAAGATTGTGAACAACCATCTCTTAAAATGAGTCAGGGCCTCTTTTTCCTCAGTGGGCTGGTTATTTGTAGGCTTGTCCTGCTAATGAAAACCCCGAGGATCTGCTTTTAAAAATGTGTCATTTGGACAAATTGGAAATGTGCTATGGGGCCGTAGCTATAAACTTTTGGTGGTATTTTTGTAGACTGTTAATCACACACATTTATAAACAAAACATAAATTGACCATTCCTTTCAGCAGTTTGTCAGGCCAGGAGGGGCATAATCCTTAGGATATGAAAATCCTCGAGGCAGCAGTAGGAACTGATTTATCTGCCAGGGCCCTACAGCCCTATAATTAAGTTACTACCTTTTCCTTAGTTATTTTTCCTGGAGAAATAGCATCGTTCTCTCTATTCCTTGCGATTCATTGGGATTGCAGGACTGTGGGAGTTCAACAGTGTGGAGAGAACAGGAGTTGTGAAAAAAGGGGCAGAAGGTTGAGGTCTGTGTGTGTTGCAGATCTGCCGCAAGCTGAACGGGGTTCGCTTCACCTGCTGCAAAAGTGCCAAGGACCGCACGTCCATGTCGGTGACCCTGGAGCAGTGCTCCATCCTGAGGGATGAGCACCAGCTCCACAAGGACTTCTTCATTCGTGCCCTGGATTGTATGAGAAGGTAGGTGGAGGTCATTGCATGTCCCTTGAGTTTTGGGCTCAGCCAGGAGCAGTCTAAAGCTCTCTGCGAATGTGAAAGAGGCCCTAGTTCTGGTTTAGCCAAGAGCTGAGTGTGCCAGCTGGTAAGTGACCCTGCAGGAAAGGCCTTTGCAGTTCTCCATTTTATCCCTAATTAAATCTTCTGAGATGGATATCTGAAGCTTTCTATGTGTCACTTCCCTGATTGTAGATTTTTGACCAAGGTAAATAGCAGTTATTTTAACAAGGTCTTAGGTTTTCGTAAGGGTTAAAATTTTAACAACATTCTGTGACTGTGTTAAAAAAACCCATCATTTTCTGTTTTAAGAGTATTGTTTAAATGTTTACACATATTAAATCATTTTGTAAAATTCAGGCAAATATAGTAAAAGCAGAATCAGCATTTGTTACAGATGGCCATTCTTATTAGATTATATTATTAAAAGTGAAACATATACCCAAGCAGTTTTGGACAGACGGTGGTTGCCACTAGATCAGATAAAATCTTCACTGTGCTTAAAAAAACAAACAAACCAATAAAAGACATGTTTAATTCTAAATTACAATAATGCAGACATTGAGGCTGATGTTATCAGGGTTATGTAATTATAATAGGTAAAGATTCCTGATTATCTAAATCTTTGGTGCATTAAAAAAAAAAGTTCTCATCACAGAATGAACCCAGATGCTGTGTTCTCTGAAGAAACTTTCATCATTGGCTTAATGAGTAGTGTTTTATTTTCGAGAAGAGTTTAAAAAATGTATCCACAACTTTCAGATAACAGGCAACCAAAGTCACTGCAAAACTTGTAGAAAAAATGTGGTCAGCCTGCAAAAAAGTAACTGAATCCTACCTTGCACTTCTGTGAAGCACAAGTTGTTGGATTTGCAAAGATCATACCTAAGTAAACAATGATGTTTAAAGTCTGTAATTGATAATTCTTTACCTTAATATTTAGTACTGTCAGATGAGGTGTTTAATGTAGGTTAACCCATGTAGAGTCCTTTCATTCTTTGGCAAGGAGAGATATTTTGAAGAATAGAGTTTGTCTACAAAGAGCAATTGAGCAGACAGTGAGATGGCTCAGATGCAGAGTTGATTTCCAAGGTGTTAATGTGGTGTGATGTGTTAAACTGAGGTGTATTTTTTGTATTTATCACCAGCTTGCATAAATCCTGTAGCTTCTGCAGTATTTCAGTGAGTGAGTGGCTTGTGTGCAGTCTTCCATAACTACATGTTTTATCATTAATGACAAAAAAATCAGTTTTCTCCGTTAAATTTCATTTGTGTTGGCATTTCAAATGTTACTTTCTTTTATGTCTCCAATAATATGAAAGTGGAAATATAAAATATAAATATGAAACAGCAAATCAGCAGATGCAGGAGAACTAAGTATATAGAATCATTATTATGCTAGAATAATATTGAGTAGTAGATTGGAAAAGTTACACAGATATAAGCCTGATTTATTAAAAAGAACAAAAGACCTGATATTTATACAGACAACACACAAAGTTGTGGTAGGTTTTGTAGGCTAAAATGTCTATCATGTAGCTGATCTAAAATCTGAGGAGTTTAACAGATTAATTGTATTTGCAGATAAAAATCAATTGGACTCACAAAGGAATGGTGAAAAACCTAGAAAATCTGGAGAAAACTTTAAAATTAAGTAAGCAGATGGATATATGAGGTTGAAACACCATCACAAAATGTTAATTCTATATTTTTGCTCTAGTTTTAAAGAGAAAAGCTTTACCCCAGTAGTATCCTGTAAATTGATTTGAAACAACCTGAACTGAAGTAGTTGTCATGCTGGATGGAAGGCAATAGTTTTGGCAGTAGCATAAAAAATAACCTGCACCATCAGTGTAAAGAATGCACAGATCTTGTGCCTATGCTGGTTTCTATCTTTAGAACACTGGTCACACAACTGGAGGAGAAAAAAAAAAAAAAAAAAAAGGTCAGCCAACTTTTTTTTTTCTCATGAGCTGGTGAATTAAAGCCCAAAAAATTCAGAACAGAAGAGTAAAAATGTCAAATGAGGATACATAGTCCTTATTCCCATTGAGAGATGGTCAGACAGTTTTAAGAGTTGTCTTTGGGTGCTTTTTTTGGTATCTTTGATGCCACTGACATCCTGCAGGGAGTGTCACTTCCTCCCCACCTGTCACTGGAGGGGCTGATGGAGGTGACCCAGGCTTTCCTCTCTCTCCACCGCTGACCAGGGAGTGTGACAAGGATGCTCCAGCTGGCTTTTAATCTTCTGGAGGAGGAGAAAGGTGAATTGCAGAGAAATGCAGTTGGAGAAAGCAAACTGGGAAGGGAAGGAAAGCACAGCCAAGCTAAAGAGAGAGGGGGGGAAAAAAATAGCACCAGGATTTCCATTGGAAGGGATGTATTGGGGTTTCAACTAAATCTCCAAGAGAAGTTTGAGGGAAATTTGGCAGCTACATTTTGAAGTTTGTGTGAGTGAGGTCAAGAGACTTGTTTGGTAG